>NC_056749.1:859445111-859492611 GCF_019279795.1 Protopterus annectens
CCATCTTACTATCTCTGTTTAAAATTTACTTTTGGCCTCTGAAGCCTTAAAATAACATAAACATATTCCCTTATGTATTAATGTTTCATATTCCACCTTTGCTTGCTCGTAAGATGAAATGTCTACTTTAGTATAAACATGTTCATCATCTAAGTGCTCTCTACACATTCTCAATTAATCTAGAGAGTTCATTATTACTAATTTACCCCCTTTGTCTGAGGGTTTAAATACTATATGATCTTTTTTACTTAGATTTTGTAATGTTTCCCATTCCTGTTTAGTTAAATTAAACTCATTACTTTGCAAGAAATCATTAACCTCTTTATCCAAAACAAAATTCATCGCATAACAGAATTTTTGTGTCATCTCATTTTTAAAAGGAGGCAAAAATGTGGTAGTACCCATAACATGCGATAAATCTTAATGACAATAAGCATTCTATTCACATTCTGATTCACATGAGAAAAAATCTTCTTCACTAGAAGAACTAACATCATTTAAAAAGTTTGTTTCATTCTTTCCAATATTAAAAAAAATCTTTTAAATGTAGTTTTCGTACTAATTTAAACAAATCTATTTTAATTTCATGAATCCTAAGTAACACAGAAGGAATAAACTTCAAACCTTTGTTCAACACAGATTTTTCAATTTCATTCAAATTATAGTCCAACAAATTAACTATATAGGTATCTATCACATGTAAAGAGTACAATACCTCTTCATTATGTCCATTTGCCCCATTTGGTATAGGGGCCATAACCCTGTCTTTGGTTGTTGTCCAACCCATACCATGTCTGTTTTTTATAACAGTTCTTTGTTCCATAGTTCTTAAATGTTTTCCAGAACTGTTCACCATTTTGTGGGTTAGGTAATGACGGGTACCCCTCCCTGTCTCCATCTTCCTCTTCCATGGATGAAACTGCACTCTCTCCCAACGTATAAAAATGTTGTGGGGGTGGAACTTCCTGTTCTTTAGCAAACCTCACTTGTTGCCATCATATCTGTCGATTTGAATTAAGAGTAAATGCCCGCTTATACTCCTAGTCCCTCAAATCCCTCTGAAGCTTTCTCTTTTTTCTTTCTATGAGTTCCTTTTCATAAGATGGCAAACATTCATTAATATTAGTAAAGAAAGATTCCAATGCTACTTGCAAACTTTCCTTTAATATATCCCCACGTACTGACTTGGTTTGTTCCACTAGTTGTGATATTTTGAGTGTGTCTCATTCCACCAAAATAGAGACCCACTCCATGCTGCAGCGATGTGCTGCTGCCACCCATCTATCATGGAACGAATGTTCTTCTTCATCAGAGAGATCAAAAGGGATAGAGGGGTTCCTACCAGTTCGGAGACCCCTTGGAGTAATTTTAAGTTCTTCATCTCTGCAGGCTCATTATATTGAAATGTACTGCAGTCTCTTTAGACACAAGATTTTCTACCTTAGAAAACAATTCCTGAACTGCCGGTATGGAAGATAGATCTGAAGGTTTACCCACTATAGCAAATGGATTCCCCGTACCTTTAGTTCTTAATTCTTCCCATTTTATCAATGGCTGAAGTGATGTATTGGAAGAAAAACTTGTTCCCAGATTCTGATTGCCCATAGATCTCAACAATTGTTGACCACAAGGTAAACTCTCATTACCGTTCTGCTGTGAACAAGCCATCCCCGTTTCCAAAAATATACGGGGTAGGTTCATAAATGAATCTCTGGACATAAATCCAAAAAAACACCCAAAAGATAAGCGAGTCATTTTAATGAAGTTCATGAAGAGACTGTAGAGGCTTACAAGCTTCAGTCCTTGAACAAGCTAAAACAAATTTCATGAGTGAAGAAAGTATCAAATTTTGTTTGAGAAAGAAGGAAGCAATGTTGATTTTAAAATTTGATACATTGTACCCTAAGGGGATGAACAAAGAGTGCAACTAGAGAAATTTTATTTAAAAATGTTTTATTGGTTCGTATCTGTTTAAATAGATAATTGAATAATTGGTATGTTGCAGATATTTTAAGGGAATAAAAGGGGAGATAATAAGAGACAATGATGTTACTCTTTAAAGGCTAATGGTAGCCGAGGCACTAGAGATATCAGATATTTGTTTATTTCATTGTGATTGCATTATTACATTTACTGGATTTTATGTATGTTTTGTGAATTTTTTTCTTCAGCGAACCACATTAGAGGTGCTGTGATCTCTGGAGTGAGTTGTGGTTATATTCACTTATCTATCGGGTGTTTTTTTCAATTTAAGTTTTCAAATATCTTTGGTCCTTCAGGAAGGAAAATCTTCAATCTTGCAGGGAACAAAATGTGAGTCTTAATCTGTATTTTCTTTAATTTTTTTACTAAAGGTAAAAATGTCTTTCTCTTGGCAATTACCATTGCTGAATAGTCATTGTCAAAATTAATTATAGAATCATTGTATTTCAAAGGAGACTTAGACCAGGCAGTCTTTAAAACTAACTCTTTGTCAGATGAAGAGAGAAACTTTACTATGACTGACCTTGGTTGTTTCTTATTAATGTTACTGGTAGCTGTTAATGACTGGTGAGCCCTTTCTATTCCGAAAGACATAGCCTCTGGGAGATCAAGTGTTTTAGGAAACCAGATGTTGAGAAAGTTTGTCATATTGTTTCCTTCTATGTTTTCAAGCAGACCAAAAATCCTCATCTTATTTCAACGGGATTTGTTTTTAAGATCATCCAACTTGTTTTGTAACATAGTGTTCTGTTTGAGTAAAAAATCTGTGTTGTTTTCATTCTCCATTAATATGCCATTCATGTCATTCAATGATTCTTCAATACTGGTTATTTGAATGTTTTGTTGCTTTAGATCTTCATGTAGCAGGTCCATCTGTTTAGTGTTTTTTTCCTTAAAGTTGTCTATTTTAGAGTCAGTTTTGTCAGTCTTAGTATTTAGGTCTTGAATGTTAGATATTAGAGTTTGTAGTTCTCTTTTAAGACTGGAGTCATGATTGCCTGTCTTAGTGAGATTCATGCTGGAATTCTTTTTAGATGAGAAGAAATTTTCCTGATAGATTTTTGACTGGAAAATATGTCCACTTTTAGTTTTTTAGTAGATATTCCTGTAGTAGAAGTTATGCATTAATGATATATGTAGAAAAAAATCCGAGTTTCCTTGTTAGAAGACAAAAATCCAGTATAAATAAGTTTTCTTTAGTAGAGCTGGTAAATTCTGCTGCTACACTATGCCCATGCTGGCCACACCCCCTACAACTGTTGTTATTGAGTTGATCACATCTGAGTTTGGCTTATGACGGAAAAGGGTCTAGTGACTAGTCCAGCAATCTAGTCATGACATAGATATAAATAAAAATAAAAATAAAATAAAACATGTATAAGATAGATAGACAGACAGACAAATAGTCACACAGACAGATATAACAGTTTAGTCAGCCAGACAATATGTTCAGCCTGCTTTAAAGAATTGAAGTATACCAGATTAGCTGGAAAAATAAATATGTATACAGTAATGTGTGGTCAGGTTTGAACTCCAGACCCAAGACCTTTAATGCAAAAATCCATACTACTAAGATGTCCTGCTGTTTTTTTTTCCAAAAGTCTGAACATTTGTTCAGAAAAGTGACTCTGAATTTGATAATGCAGCCAGAGATAACATAAGGTCCACCTTTTATAGCCAGACAAATGCAGCACTGAGTAAAAAAGTATTCATTTGCTAACCAGGATAGAGTTTAGAGCTGCTTGGACATTTTGTAGACCCAGCTCTGGAACACTGTCTGGTTAAGTTACTTACTCAGAGTCACATGGTAAACAAACTGAGTCTGGCAAAAATCAAATCCTGAACTTCAGGAAGCAACTCATTAACAGGTCATAGCCTTAATTCTCTGTACTAACTGCGAAGCCTGTGATGTGGCAGAAGATAATCAGTGTGACAACTGTGTTGCTTGCCCTTACCAAGGACAAAGGGTGAAAGAGGTGATAAAAAAAACAGCCAGAAGAAAAGTACTATATATTTATATTACTATATTACATTGCATTAGACAGACAAGCAAAGTAGAGACTGGTAATCTATTTTAGTGGTACAGCTTCTTAAGGGCTGACCACTGTACTAACGTTTCCATCATACATCACCAGAAATCCAACTCTTCCTGAAAAGTTGCAGCCATCTTAGCTTCTGTCGCCTATTTCTGGTAATTAATTATAGCCTTTTTTATGCTCATTCTGTCCCTTCTTCCTTGTTTTTCAGGATGTCACCCAGTCATGTTTGCCCTTATTGCCTATGCATCTATATTATACATTCCATCTGTCTTCTATATTTCACTGAAAAAAGATCATATTCATTTAGCTTCTGATATGCCAGGCTCTCTGTTCCTGTCACCATCCTAATCACCTTCCTCTGAATGCACTCTAGTATTTTGGCCACTATTTCCTTTTAAGGCTTCCATAATTGCACAGAGCTCAAGCTTTAGGCTAAATAGTGATTGAAAAAAAGTTGTATTAGCACATTCCTATCTCTGAACTTCACTCGTAGAAATATACTTGTGTGTATAAAACAGCAGTTATTCCACTTTTGCTGCTTGTCCCTTTCACAGTGAGCTTGATGGTTTTGGTCTCTCATCGAATCCTCAGGTGATTTTTATGTACTGGAATTTTTAGTCTGCAATCACCAATTCCACATTCTGCCACTGGAATGTTATTTCCACCATAGAGCACCATGCAAGTGGATGGAAACAAGTGAAACTTTCACCAGTTAGACTAGCCTCCAGTCTCCTTAGATCTGTCCTCAAGCTACCATTCACCAAACTTGATGGCAAATGCAAACAAATCAATGTTTTTTTTTTTATTCCAGAGTGAGATCAGTGACAAACACACTAAATGGGATAGAGAGAGAGACCAAGACTCACACTTCTGAGATACAACTTGACATTCTCTTAAAGCTTGAGAGACCTCGGCTTGAGTAATAACTTATATGTATTTCTCTCTTCCTTTTTCGCACAATATGTTGCCCACATATACACTTCTCCCAGATTTGCACGGAGAATGTGCAGTGGGACTGAGTCACAGACTTTCCTGTAGTCTAGGAAAATTCTATTCAGATGGTCACCTCTTGTTGAACCAGTCACAGGACTAGGTAAGGTTAACATCTCAGGACCTATCATATATGAATGCATGATGGAACATAGTGAGTAGACCACTTTGCTTAGGGAACATTGTAAGTTTCTGCTTCAGGACTGACACATTGTTTCATCCACCGCTGAACTCGGACTCACTGGCCTATAATTTCATTATACTTCTTCTGTAGACTGGCACCATAAATGCTTATTTCAGTGGCCTATAATTTCATTATACTTCTTCTGTAGACTGGCACCATAAATGCTTATTTCCGTGGTCTATAATTTCATTATACTTCTTCTGTAGACTGGCACCATAAATGCTTATTTCCGTGGCCTATAATTTCATTATACTTCTTCTGTAGACTGGCACCATAAATGCTTATTTCCGTGGCCTATAATTTCATTATACTTCTTCTGTAGGCTGGCACCATAAATGCTTATTTCCAGTCTCTGTGGACCATCCTTGCTTGAAACACACATTTCATCATTCTCTTAGGGAGTTCATCAAAACCCAAGCAGTCTTTTCTATGCTCCTCTGCTGGAAACCATCTCTTCTCTTTGTTTTATCATTGTTCAGTCCTCATTGTTTCCTTTCTACCTGTGCAGTTATTTCCTTGTCTGCCCTGCCTTCCTAAAATGTACCCTTCATCCTGCTTAAACTTCAGTGCTGAATATTACTTTAAAATGTGTGTCTGCTCCATGACACCTTGAAATTTCTCTCCTTTCTATGTCAGTTCACTAGGTTTCCTGTCTGTCTTATTCCTTTCTCCTGTATTCTTGAAGAAATCCTTCACCCCTTACTTAAAGTGTACTGGAAATCTTTTTCATTCCCTTTTCCCTTTGTTACTTTTATGTATTCACTACCTTTTCTGTCGCTTCTACTAAAATATCTCAATCATCTTCTCACCTGTCTCATATCTATGTCTGTTCTCACATTGCAATTAGAAACATCAGCATACTTTTTCCTTTTCTTTACCTTTTCATACCTACTTAGATCATACCTTTTTATGTTTTCCCATATTTCATGTAGTCTTTTACTCTTTTCCTGACTACATGGATATCCAGTTATATAACCTTCCTATTCTGTTATTAGTATCTCTCCACGGTTATGCTGCCTCCTGTGGGTTTATGATATCTATACTTTGACTTTACGAACAAATTCCACCCATAAATGTAAAACAACTCTTCAGACATAGTCTGAATTAGTACTTCTATAATGGTGATCCCCACTACCATTCATTTGGGGTCATTATCCATGTATTTTACTTATTTATGTAATTAGCTCAGCAGCTACAACAGAGCACATTAATACAAGCAGCTACAATGGAGCACATTAATACAAGCAGCTACAATGGAGCACATTAATGCAAGCAGCTACAATGGAGCACATTAATGCAAGCAGCTACAATGGAGCACATTAATGCAAGCAGCTACAATGGAGCACATTAATACAAGCAGCTACAATGGAGCACATTGATGCAAGCAGCTACAACAGAGCACATTAATACAAGCAGCTACAACAGAGCACATTAATACAAGCAGCTACAATGGAGCACATTAATACAAGCAGCTACGGAGCACATTAATACAAGCAGCTACAATGGAGCACATTAATGCAAGCAGCTACAACAGAGCACATTAATACAAGCAGCTACAACAGAGCACATTAATACAAGCAGCTACAACAGAGCACATTAATACAAGCAGCTACAATGGAGCACATTAATACAAGCAGCTACGGAGCACATTAATACAAGCAGCTACAATGGAGCACATTAATACAAGCAGCTACAACGGAGCACATTAATACAAGCAGCTACAATGGAGCACATTAATGCAAGCAGCTACAATGGAGCACATTAATGCAAGCAGCTACAATGGAGCACATTAATGCAAGCAGCTACAATGAAGCACTTTAATACAAGCAGCTACAACAGAGCACATTAATACAAGCAGCTACAATGGAGCACATTAATGCAAGCAGCTACAATGGAGCACATTAATACAAGCAGCTACAATGGAGCACATTAATACAAGCAGCTACAATGGAGCACATTAATGCAAGCAGCTACAACAGAGCACATTAATACAAGCAGCTACAATGGAGCACATTAATACAAGTAGCTACAATGGAGCACATTAATACAAGCAGCTACAATGGAGCACATTAATGCAAGCAGCTACAATGGAGCACATTAATGTAAGGAGCTACAACGGAGCAGCAAGCAGCTACAATGGAGCACATTGATACAAGCAGTTACAATGTAGCACATAAATTGTCTCCTTGACTCTGGCAGCTGTGTTTAAAAGCATAGTTTTTCTGGGCACTTTTGATTTCAAATTCATGTTAGCATGCAAAGCATGCATGAGTCCTCCACTGGGTCCTCCTCCCTCCGCAGCTGTAAAAGTGTGTGGGGGGGTGCACCCCTCGCTCTATGGTTCCAGCGCCTATGGCCTGAGAACTCTTCTCCTTCTAGGCCTAGGTCTATTAGTAGCAGCAGCAACTCAGGTTTCAGCCCGTTGCACAGGCAAATTAATTAAGGCAGCAGCAGCCCCTAACATTCTTTCCATGTAGACTCCTTCCCATGGCTGCATTCCAGTAGGTTTTGGAATTTGCAGGGGAAAACCAGCACTGAGTCTACATGGTTGCTTTATAGCGTATTGAATAGCTCCACCATATTGGATTGGTTGATTAGCATGCAAGTCAGCTGTTTATGCTGTAATTAGCATGCCATGGTGTTTACCTTCTTTGCGTGATGGCTCCCATCTCAACATAGTGCTTACTGAATCTAAAGCTGTGTGCTACCATTTGTGGATTGTGGTGTGACACACACACAGTAGAAACAGACCATCTACGGTTTATTGAATTTGGCTGAGTGTTTAGTCATTTACAAAAAAAATAATCATGGCTATAGAACAAAAGGGTAGCAAAAAAAATTGTATTAAACAAAGAATAATTTGTTGCTAAATAAAGCCATAATAGAAAATTGTAAGAAGGGGAAGAATTTAAGTATGGCCTGGGTAGATTACAAAGCAGCATTTGACATCATCCTATGTTTATGGCTAAAGAAATGCTTACAGATGTACAAGATATACCATACATTACAGTGATCATGGAACAGTGGCAAACCACTTTGCAGATGAGCCATGACAAAGAGCAAATTATCCCAGGGTGAAAATTCAAATGGGGATATTCCAGGGTAACTCTTTGTCACCCCTGTTGTTTTCTTTTGTCCATAGACCATTAAGTTGTTTACTTAACACATTGTGTTATGGTTGCAATTTGTCTTCCAGAAAACAGCCTTGTTTAAAGATTTCTCATCTAATTATTGTTAATTTTTCTCCTGACTAGAACCAGGGGTATCTCATGTCTGTCTATGTATTAGTTGGTAATAATACTTATGTACTCTTGTTTTACTTGTATTATTGTATGTGATAAATTGGAGCTTATCTCCCCAGGCCTCCACTGAAAATGGACATGGCTCCAGTTGGACTATCCCAGTCAACAAATGTAAAATAAAATAAAATAAATAAATAAAATATTTTTTTTGTGGATGACTTAAAACTGTATAGTTTATCAGATGAGGAGTTGAAAGCACAACTACAAATGGTTAAAGCTTTCTCTGATTATATAAGAATACTATTTGGTCTTGATAAATGAGCAAAAGCAACGTTTAAAGCAGGAAAACTGCAGCACCAAGAAAATAAAAACCTAGGACAGGAGTGTGATATAAAGGAACTTCAGCAGGAGGAAGTGTATAAATTATTCTGAATACACGATGGATCAAAAATAAAACATTAACAAATGTGACTAAAGCTCAGTAAGGTATAGTTCAGAAGATTAAAACTGATATTGAAAGCTGCCTTGACATGTAGGAATAAAGTCCAAACTATAAATGATTTTAATTTTCTCTTCCTGTTCTAATTTTTGAGGTGATCTACTGCCCCAAAAAATATTAGATCAATTGGACAAGAAAACAAGGAATATGCTTCATGCTTATCAAATGATACATAAAAGTTAGTGCATACCAACATTATATATTCCTTGCACCGAAGGATGTATGCGCCTCCAAGAAACTGATTACCTGTATAGATCTGCAACCGGGAGGCTTGCACACATATTTGCTGAACACATCAGATCCAAACATAGTGAAAGTTTTAAAGCCCAAGAAGAGGAAGTCTAAGATGAAGTCTAATTTTGTCTGTGACTTAAACAGAATGTGCTATAGGGACAGATATGTGTATCAGAGACTGCCACTCCTATGGAATAAGCTTCCCATCCATGTGAAGCTGAGTTCATGTATTACCCAGTTTAAGTGCAACCTAGACTAGAGGATGAGAAATAGGTCATTTACACTAGCCTAGTACCCATGTCCCTTATGGATAGAGGCAGCCTATAAATGCCTGGCTTTCAATGTCCTATTCAGATACAGAACATCATTAATCTTTCTGGAATATTTGGATAGGGTTAGAAAAGCCCCCCAAGTCATTAGCCTAGTAATAATATATGGATCTGTGACATCTTTGCTTAGTTTAGTAGAAGAATTTTGATACCAAGCAGGACAGGAAATCAAACCAGAAGTAGACAAGAATCAGACTGCAGCTGAATGTGCCAAGAAACAAAAGGAAGAATATAAGGAGAAGGATCAGATGAGAAAGAAATAAAGGTGAAAAATGTATAAATATAGTGTCAAATATATATATGTCCTGGAACGATCTCATCAGTTGAAACCAAAAGATGAAAGGTTAATAACAGTGGCCCAGGACAGTGGCCTACATTCACATTGATTTACAAAGTCCATTGAACACGTGGGAGAAACAGACAAATACAGGTTCTGTAAAAAAACCTGGAAACAGTCACACATCTTTTTGCTGGGTGTGAAACATTCATGGCAGAGGGCCTGTATACTTAGAAGCATTATAATGTGGCACAACTGCTGCACTGAGAATTGTGCAAACACTACAATATTGAAGTAGCTGAGAAGCATTTAGTAACATAAACCATAAAGCAGTGTAGAAAATGATGAAGTTTATATCACGTGGGATCACTCATTACCAACAGTTCAGAAAATAGATGCAAGGAAACTGGATACAGTAGTCCATAACAAAAGACAAATGTAGCATTGATCATTGAAATTCCTACACCCAGTGATTACAATATCTTACATCCAGAGAGACAAAAAGTAATACAATATCAGGATTTGTAGGCAGAAACAAGAGCAATGTGGAATAAAGATAACCAGACTGTTCCAAACGTAGTAGTAGCAGTGGGTCTAACAAAAAAGAAGTTGCAGTCATACTTAGATGTACAAATAAATGTAACTGCATATGAATTACAGAAGGATGCAATTCTGGATACATTTCAGGTGCTGAGAAGAGCACTCCTGGCTAACAACAAAGATCGAGACAGTACTAATTTCATGAGCTCTAATTATACCCCAACTTAGGAATGGGGTCAGTTCCCATTATGGCATTAGAAACCAAAAGACTTAGAGAAATTAAACCAACAATTTTCTATTTTTGTTAACCTCATCTCACTGATGATGAACTTCCTATCTTGTTGAGTTGAATTTCCGACCAGTTTAACTTAAGTCTTCATTTTATTGAAGCTTAAAGATACATAGGAGAAAAGTTCTATCTCTAATCAGTGAATCATTCAATTCATCAAAATTAGAGACACATACTCTCATTTTGAGTTCACTTGCATAACCATCAGTAGTTTATTTAACTCCTTGATTTCCAGCAAATAACACATGGTTCACGTATGTATTTGTTTTTCTTTGGTTCAGAACATGCTTTATGCTAATCTGTTATCAGTGTTAATTTGAATTTTCCTCCCCTATGAAGCAAAACATTTTAAACACCAAAAATGTCAACCACCTAGACTTCGGAACTCATAATTTCCAGTTTCCAGACAAATTACCATACAGTTTCAAAGACAGTAATGGTTAAGTTATAAACACACTGAGCCAATGTAGAGAGTTTCATGGTAGTAAACATAAAAAGAGATTGGTGGATCAGCATTGTTTCACCCTAAAGTGTGGAAAAACATGATTACTTTGGGTCCTTGAGATACAAAATACTAAAAATTATTTTCTCAACTTTAAATGTTAAACTGTAACCAAGAGATTCTTTAACGTTATTCACACTGAAATACTCAAATCAAAAATGTTTTGCAAACGTTTACTTCAAAATTAGAAAAAGAAACACCTTAAGACTGTTTCAAGTGCCATTATCTGTTGCAATATTATGCACAAGAGCAATTATCTTACAGAACTCACAGAGTAGATGTTCAACAGAGAGACAACTTTAGGAGCTATAAATTGCACACACACACACACACACACACACACACACACACACACACACCATGCTACCAAAATAAATTACTGAGAATATTCATAGTGATGTAAAATGAGTGATAGTCATAAGCACTGAATGTAAAAATACTGAAAGTGTCTAAAACATCAGTGTCATTGTTCAACAAATAGTGTACTTGTCTTTGCAGCTGAAAGTTCAGAAGAAAAGACTTTGGGTTCTATTGCCACCCATGTGCTTGGATGCAACACAGCATTGGGGGTGTGTCCATCCTTCAGATGAGACATTATACTAAGGTCCCATCTGCTTGAGCTAGTGGTAGCTCAGTTGGATGTAAAATATCCAGAAGCATTTTTTGAAAACTGTATGGTAAGCTCCCTGGTGTACTGGCCAAATCCCCCTAGTCAGTATGACTACTACCTCAGATCTCTGCTAAAAAAGAGACTAATGGTTTAGTGGTTCTAACCTGGTCAACAAAGAATAAATAATTAAATAATAAAATAAACCAAATATGCTTTGGTTAGGTTCACATGAAGGAAAAAATCCACATAGTCCATGTATCCTTCCAACATCCATTGAAATCCCAAGACAATGTAAGACCTCTATTGGCAGAATCTTCTGCAGATGTTGTACCCTATTAATGATGAAATGCTCACAAGGTGACAAATCCATTCCTGCTGATTCATACATCCTCTGTTCTGTTTTGCTCTAACAAAATGACACCTTTCTATTAGAGAACTATGACCATTCATCAATAAACAGCCTGCCCTTCACTTCCAGTGGTCAGTATACCTAATACTTCCTTGGTATTATAAATGTTAACTCCCTTGCTCACATTTTTAACCATTCTACTAGGACCCCAATACCCTTGCTTTTATCCTCAAATACGGCCACTTCTAACACACATCCACATGTATCATCACCCCCTAGCTAAATCAGACAATAAATCAGTGACCTTTTAAAATAAACACAGGTGGTACTCACTGCAAATGCCTATATGGTTAATTGACTACTCAAAAGCAAATATTCTTTAGTTGTTTGATGACCTAAATAAATTCTAGTGTGACCCTTGTTTGATAGATCTCATTGCTAAAGCTATTGCCTATGCCACTGACTTCAACTCTCTCATAAATAGTTATATTGATAAGTCAGTCCCTAGCCACTCCAAATATAATAGTAAATGTAAAAACAGACCCCTAGGTTGGAATACCTGTATAAATAAATTATATAAATAGAAACAAATTACTTAAGCCTTATAAAAGTTATCTGTCTCTTTACATTAAGAGCAGATTTAAGCAAATTAGTATTGAGCTTAAGAGAGCCATTAAGGAGCTCAGAGCTGAAAATGAAATTAAAATAACCAGTAGAATCAAAGATCGCTACAAATCTGTTTTGAACTATATCAAGAAGTTATGGATTAACACTCAACAATGTTTAGAGTCAGACCATAATAATATTGCCTTCATTTTAATCTAAGTTTTCACCGCTCATTAGTTTCCAGAAGCCTGGATAACAGTGATGGTGTTACAGAAAGATGACCAAGCCACAGACTCTAGTTATCTATAGACCATTAGTCACACTAGTCTCATATGTAAAGCTATGAAATATATTTTCTCAGATTTCATTAATCTAGGCACTGAACATCTGCTAACCCAGGACATTCATCATTTTGTCTTTGACAAAGGAAGTTCCTACTTCTTTAATCTTGTTAATTTTGTTATAAAAAGTCACCAAAGCAGCATATCAGGAACTGGACGTGGCATTTGGCACTGTTGTTCATGCAGGTATTATTGTCACACTTGTAAATCTGAACATAAATTCTTATTTCATGCAGTGGATAGCTAACTGGCTATCTTATAAAATCAATGTAGTTAGAATCACAGCTGCCAATGGTAAAATCAAAATAGTCACCAGTTATGTACCATGGAACTCAGTTTTGGGCCCTCTCCTGTTTGGCATCTAGTTTTCAGACCTTCATGGCAACAGTCCTGGCCTATGGTTATCTAAGTTTGCAGAATACTGTAAATTTGGTGTTGTTATTCAGTCTTTTACTGACTCATAATTGCTTCAACATGATTTAGACCATGTTAACAAGTGGTGCAAGTACAATGGTCTGAAATTACATGTTAAAAATTGTAGCATAGTTCATTTTGGTAATCAAAACATTTTCTCATACTATACAGGCAACACACCCTTCACATCAGGCAGTGCCATAAGGAATCTAGGCACTCTATCTTTTAACAATTGTGTATCAAAATAGTTCAGAAAGTCTTCAATCTGGCTCATCTAATTTCCAAGGGCATCTCATCTATATTCAAATAAGTCATAAGTCTCATTTACACACAGGTCATCAGGCTTATTACTGAATATAATGCCATTTTGATGTGCACTTGTCTAAGCATATAACTCAATGTTAGAGACCTCAGAGGTTCTTAACAAAAAGATGGTCTCAAAAATCTTAGTTATCAAGAAATACTAGCAGCCCTTTCAATAAACTTAGTTTCTAATAGACCCCATCATCATCATCTTCTTTCGGCTGTTCCCGTTAGGGGTCGTCACAGCAGATCACCTGTTTACATTTCTTCCTGACCTCTGCATCTTGCTCTGTCACACCAACCACCTGCATGTCCTCTCTCACCACATCCATAAACCTTATCTTAGGCCTTCCTCTTTTCCTGTTACATGGTAGCTTCATCCTTAGCATCTTTTTCCCAATATACTTAGCATCCCTCCTCAGCACATGACCAAACCAATGTAATTGTGCCTCTCTGGCTTTGTCTCCAAACCTTCCAACCTAGGCTGACCCTCTAATATACCTATTCCTAATCCTGTCCACCCTCGTCACACCCAGTGCAAATCTTAACATCTTTAATTCTGCCACATCCAGCTCAAACTCCTGCCTTTTTGTCAATGCCACTGTCTCCAACCCATATAACATAGCTGGTCTCACTACCCTCTTGTAGACCTTCCCTTTCACTCTTACAGGTACTCGTCTGTCACAAATCACTCCTGACACTCTTTTCCACCCACTCCATCCTGCCTGTACTCTCTTCTTCACCTCTCTTCCACACTCACCATTACTCTGAACTACTGACCCCAAGTATTTAAACTCATCCACCTTTGCCACCTCTACTTCTTGCATCCTCACTATTCATCTATCCTCCCTCTCATTCACACACATATATTCTGTCTTAGACCTTCATTCCTCTTCTCTCTAGAGCATATCTCCATCTTTCCAGGGTCTCCTCCACCTGTTCCCTACTCTCACTACAGATTACAATGTCATCTGAAAACATCATAGTCCATGGGGACTCCTGTCTGATCTCGTCTGTCAACCTGTCCATCACCATTGCTAATAAGAAAGGGCTCAGAGCTGATCCTTGATGTAACTCTACCTCCACCTTAAACGCATCCATCACTCCCACCGCAGACCTCACCGCTGTCACACTACCCTCGTACATATCCTGTACCACTCTTACATACTTCTTTGACACTCCTGACTTCCTCATACAGTACCACAACTCCTCTCTAGGCACCCTGTCATATGCTTTCTCTAAGTCGACAAAGACACAATGCAACTCTTTCTTACCTTCTCTGTACTTCTCCATTAACACTCTCAGAGCAAACATCACATCTGTAGTGCTCTTTCCCGACATGAAACCATACTGCTGATCACTAATCATCACATCCCTTCTTAACCTTGCTTCCACTACTCTTTCCCATAACTTCGTGCTGTGACTGATCAGTTTAATCCCTCTGTAGTTACTACAGCTCTGCACATCACCCTTATTCTTAAAAATCGGTACCAAAACACTTTTTCTCCATTCCTCAGACATCCTCTCACTTTCCAAGATTTCATTAAACAATCTGGTTAAAAACTCCACTGCCATTTCACCTAAACACCTCCAAGCTTCCACAGGTATGTCATCTGGGCCAACAGCCTTTCCATTCTTCATTCTCTTCATAGCTATCCTTACTTCCTCCTTGCTAATCCATTGTACTTCATGATTCACTATCCCTACATCATCCAGCCTTCTCTCCCTCTCATTCTCTTCATTCATCAACCCCTCAAAGTACTCTTTCCATCTCCTCAAGACACTCTTCTCGCTTGTGAGTATGTTTCCCTCATTATCCTTTATCACCTTTACCTGCTGCACATCTTTCCTAGCTCGGTCCCTTTTTCTTGCCAATCAGTACAGGTCCTTTTCTCCCTCCTTAGTGTCCAACCTTTCATACAACTTTTCATATGCCTTATCCTTAGCCTTCGCCACCTCTCTCTTTGCCCTGCACCTCATCTCCTTATACGCCTGTCTACTTTCTTCATCTCTCTGACAATCCCACTTCTTCTTTGCCAACCACTTTCTCTGTATATTCTCCTGTACTTCCTCATTCCACCACCATGTCTCCTTGTCATCCTTCCTCTGTCCAGATGTGATACCAAGCACCTTTCTAGCCATCTCCCTTACTAGCTCTGCTGTAGTTACCCAGCTATTTGGTAACTCTTCACTGCCACCCAGTGCCTGTCTTAACTCATCCCTGAAATCCACCTCACAATTACCCTTTTTCAGTTTCCACCATAGAGAACTGTATCTAGCCATTTAAACCATAAAAAGATCTGGCCCTGTTTCATCTTCTATTCCTTTGAAGAATAAATGGTTCCACAAATATCCAGCTAAAGGTACTAAACCATCAACAGATAATACACATTGGCATGATAGAGTCATACCCCAACATATCCCCTTCCTCTGGAACAATGTTCTACTACAAGTCAAACAGAGCATCATCCTGGCCATCTTTAAGATAAAATCTAAGGAGTGGATGAGAGTCCTCAAATTCTCCACTGGTCTATCTTGTGTTACCCTACTTTAGGCTGAAAGGAACTTTTCAGTATGGGTAATTGGCTCTCCCTGTAATGCTCTGCAGACTGATTGTCACCTACAGAAGAACTTATGAACCTATGAACAATACTTTTGTGACAGTTGAGTTAAAGAAATTAAGAACTTCAATAAGAACAAGGAATGTGACATCCGCTGTGGTGCAGCGGTAGTGTTGTTGCCTCACAGCAAGAGGTTCTCCCAGTTCGAGTCTACTGCCAATAATTAGCAGACCGGAGTTTCACTGTGGCGACCCCTAACTGGGAAAAGCCGAAAGACAACAACAACATTAAGAACAAGGAACCTGACTCCCACCCTTGGAGGTATGCCTGAGGTTTATGTTTGCTAGCAAGTACTTCATGGACATATGACCCATCTAGCTAGACTGGGTATCAAATGTGTATACTGGTAGGAAGAACATACATTGTTAGGATGGTCAAATAAAAAGGTGTATATAAAGTGAACTGCTTGCTCATCAAAACTTTATTGAAGATTGACATTCACCTCATGGTCATGTGACTCACTTGCTTAAAAGAATACTGAGCTTAAGCACATGCTGTGTCCATACAGTCATATTAGGCCAATGCAGGACATTGTGAAAATGTTGCATATTTCAGTTTTGTACCAATTGCTCTGTCCCTACAGCCATATTGGTCCATCACATGATATCATGTGAATATAATATAGATTTCATACTATTATACTACGGTCGCTTCATACAGTCAGGTTAGGCTGTCACAAATGACATCAAGTGAGCATGCTACTAACATTACACTTTTATACTAACTCATCAAGTGAACATACTTCTAACATTACAGTTTTATGCTAACTCATTTGATATACAGCCACGTTAGGCCAACACATGACATTGTATGAACATACCACAAGAGTTCACAGTTTTGTACTAATTTCTTTGCTCATACATTCATGTTAGGCTGACACAACATCATGTAAACATGTTGTAGACTTCACAGTTCTGCCCTAACTGCTCTGTTCTTACATTCATATTAGGCTGACACATATAATGTAATCAACAGACTTCACAGTTTTGAGCAAACTGCTCTGTTCATAAAGTTGTATCATGCTGATGCATGATATCATGTGAATGTACCACAGAGTTCACAGTTTTATGGTAAATGCTATCCTTGTAAAGTCATATCATGCCAACATATGACATATTAAGAACATACTACAAGTTTCACAGCTTAGCGATAACTGCTCTGCTCTTTCAGTCATAAGCTGACACGCAGCATAACATGAGCACACTACTGAGTTTAATTTTGTACTAACTTATTTGTTCATGCAGTCATATTAGGCTGGCACATAACATCATACGAACATATCACAGTTTTGTACTACTGCTCTGTTCTTGTAGTCATATAGGGTGGGACATGACATCATATGACTGTACCATAGAGGTCGCAGTTTTGTCCTAACTGCTCTGTTCTTATAGTCATATTAAGGTGGCATATGCTATCATGTGAACATGCCACAGAGTTCAGAGTTTTAAGCTGTCACAATATATACCTTTGGTTATCCTTTCATGCTAATAAGAAGCACAAATAATGTCGAGATACACATTAGAAGTAAAACAGCAATTTTAATTTACATAAAATGGCTGCACAATGCTAACAGCTTTTTCACTCATAGCAAAATTACTAGGAACTGGCAAACCAGACTCAGTGCATTCTGGGATACAGTGCTTCTTAAAATGGCAGTACTAATATATGACTTCATAAAGTGACAATGTTACTATACATGTTCACAGCATATACAGGCATAATGCAGCTATGCCTGTCCTGTCTAATCACCACATCTCTCTCCCCAAGGCGAGACAAGCTGGTCCCTGAAACTATGAAACACGATTTAATACACTACCAATGTACCTACCATTTTACATATTAACATTCTTGAGTCCTCGTTGACTATCCAAGTGTTCTAGAACTTTTACATGCTAGATAAGCAATTATTCATTAAACAGCAGCAGGTAAGGTAGACTTTATTAACAAAAATACATAATATATAAGGAAGACTGAAAATAGTCACTTTTCTGGGTAACCATTTAAATGTCAGGACTCACTAGATTGAGTCCTGAAACATGGAGACTGAATGGCCGAAAAGAAGGGCTTACATCCAATAAGCCCAAGATGTCTGTTTCCCTATTCAGTTTTCTGCAATGTATGATAATCTATATGTTCAGAGGGGTGCAGGGGAGCTTGCCCACCTGCAAAGAAAAGAAGTTTAAAGGAAAACAGTGATGCTCAAGATTCTTTTTCAATCTTTTTTTTCAGAGTGTTGCACTTGACATTTCAAGTGCCAGCATTTCAACGGGCAACTCTTTTCTGTCCATATTATCCATTTATACTCTTGATATATTGATAGAGTTCTGACTTCTCACCCACCAGTAGTCATAAGGAATAGAATTGGAACCTGTGAAAGAGAAAAAAATATATATCTTTATTCAGTTTAATTTCTGAACTCGTAGTAATTTAAAGCACTCTCTCCAGTCACAAATTATGTGCCTATTTATCAGGACCCAACATCTGTACATTATCCATAACAACAGTAAAACCTTCTCGCCTCTTTAACAAATTACATACCTCTTGTTGAAACATTCCTAATGTGGAAGTTATAGCAAATGGAACTCTTTTAAAATGGAATCTTTCCACCTTTCTCTAGGGGTATTTGCCAAAACCCACTGGAAGTGTCTAATGTGGAAAACACTTTGGCACCGACCAGTTTAGATGCAATGGCTTTTAGTGTAGGTAGAATAAATCTCTCTCATGATTGCATCATTAAGCTTTTTAAAGTCAGCACATATTTGAATACTGCCATCCTTTTTCATGACACTGACCATTGGTACACACCATTTGGTCAGTTCTGTTACAGTCTTGGTCACACCAAGTACTGGCATTTGTTTAAGCTGTGCCCTTAATTTAGACAGCATAGGAAAAAATCCTCTTCGGGATCTGGTCAATGTATACAACATTATATTAGTCTTAAGATTTATCTTTACCATTTCAGACCTAAGCAGTCCCACTTTACATAGAGCAAACACTGGCTTCACTGTTCTGGCAATCCTGCTTATCTTTCATACCTCAACCATGCTGAGCATATTATTTATGTACTGATCATGGAGCACATAAACCCAGAACTCATACTTGATCCCCTTCCATTCAGACATGGGTAGAAATCTACCAATACACTTGAGTTTACCTGAAGGGCTATGTATTTCTGCCTCGCTTCATGCAACTTTGGATACTTCGAAATGTTTCTGTAAGAATCACATGATATCGTAGTAACATCAGCTCTTGCATCAATCTTAAAACTCATTTAGGTCCCATGAATAAGGAGTTTTTTTTACCCAGTCTGATTTAGTATTTGGCATAGCAGTTACTGAACTCAGGAAAATGTTTTCTGTATACTTTTTTTCAGTTTTATTTTCAACTGCCACTTCATTAAACAACACCATTTTACAAACTATAGCAACATGTCTCTGTATGTTATATTTCTTATACCTTCTGCCATGTGCAGTACACTTCTCTGACTGCACTTTAATGATTACACCTTATGCCTTTGCCAAAATTATATCCACTCTGCCTCCTTCTTTAATCAGTATCATTTTTTTCCCATTTTGTTTGCGTTTTACCTTACATACATCATTTGACATATTCTTGGCAGAATTTTGTTTCTTTACTAGTTCAGTGTCTCTAGCAATCTCTACTGCCTTGTTTCAAACTCAAATTCACTTCTAATTGTACCTCTTGAGACATTTCAGTTTCAGCCAGCCCAGTTACAATTCTGTCTATAAATTGGTTTGGCTGTCATTTTATAATACTCACAGTTTTCACTAGTTCATACAAGCACCTTAGACAGACGTCAGGACTTTTCCTTTAGCTTGAACACATCAGTGGAAGCATGCCCTTTTGAATAATATTTATTTCTGGCAAAAATGTTCATTGAGCTTATGAAGTACTAACCGATACGTAATGTTCTAGCCCACTGAGAAAGAAAACGAAGAATATATTACCTCCACTTCCTTGGCCATGGATTTCTTTTGTTCCTTTATCCAAGTTGGCCACTGTATTCTGAAATGTGCAAATCTCTGCTTTCATGCTGCCCAGGCAAATGACTTTGTGATGTCAAATGGTTCTGGTGAGTTTAATTTCTTCTTATTTAGTGAAAACTCATTAAAGTTAAATAGTTGAAATTTGGTATGCTGATCTATACATTATCCATAATAACAACAAAGATGATCTTCCCAAGGTAAATAAACTGTTGGCTGACAAGGTGAACTTGCCTTTTCCCAACTGTAGTGCGATCTTGGAGTTGGTATATTTAGTAGGGAGTATGGGGTGGCACAATCCCCCACATTTTGAGTGTAACCCCCCACCTGGGTGGGTTAGGGATGGTGTGGTTTAGGTTTTGTGGCTTTTTGGATGAGTGATTACTTACCCGAGGAAGATCCTCATTGCTCCAGTCTTTTTCTGAAATGTGTTTTCATTATTTTCATCTTGACAATGTGGTCTTTGATGATCCGGGGTTTCGATGATCTGAAGTAGACCCATACACACACACACACACACACACACACACACACACACACATATATATATATATATATATATATATATATATATATATATATATATATATATATGTATAGCTATAAATATGGGTCCCCTTCACATAGTCAACTTTTCAGAAAGTCGACTTTCATATGGCTGAGATCATATGATCGACTTTTCAAATGACGATCATGGGGAACCGCTATCTCCATACAGTGAGGAATGGGAAAATTTCCCTCTTCCACACTATAGTGTGATCTCAGAGTTGGTATACTAAAGTTACGAGGGGTATGGTTCATAGGTTTATTGGTTCATACTAGGCTATATGCCCTAGGGCATTTATAAGCCTAGCCAGAGTGTGTTTGGCTTTCGCCACACATTTTAAATTAATTTTGCTATGCCCTTTTTCGAGGTTAGTATACTGTGCCTCTGTCTAACAGTGACACAGAAGTGATACCCGGGGTAAACCTACGATCTCCCATCCACTCATCATGATTCCTCTTGAAGAGAGTCAATGAGGGACTCTGCCTAACCTGGATTGGGATTTTATTCCAGAGTGAAGGGAGCCTCTAGGTTATGAATCTGTCCCTCCAGCATGTCCTATTTATTTCAGTGCTGAGGTTCAAGTCTCTCGAGCTTGTAGCTTTGTTGGATTTTCTGCGGTGCAGCATGTCCATTAATTCCGGGTTGGACATGGCTTTATACGTCAGGCACAGATCGCCTCTGTGCAGGCGGTATGCCACTGAGTAGAGCTGGAGTTTCTTTAACCGGGCAGCATATGGCATCTGTTTGAGCCCTTTGATCCTCTTGGTGAGGTACTTTTGGGGTCTTTCCAGTTGCTGCAGGTGTCTGGTAAGGTACATCCCAAAAGGGGCATTATACTCAATTATGGGCCTGATGAGGGATGAGTAAAGAGGCACGATGGCCTCTCCTGATCTAGATGTGAATCCCTTCATGATTAAGTGGGCTATATAAAATGTTTTTCTAACCACTTTGGCCACGTGGTTGTCAAATGAGAGATTGCTATCAACTTGGGTCCCCAGGTCCCTAATTACTTCTTCCATACTTAATGGATTACCACTTATGTGGTAATTTGTGGGCACTTTGTTTTTGCCAAAGGGGATGACTATACACTTTTTAGTGTTTAGCTTGAGGCCATGGCTCTGGCACCAATTGTATGTTTCTATGAGGCCCTTTTGGAGGATACTTGTGTCAGCTGGAGAGTCGATTATGGCTCCCAGTTTGCAGTCATCTGTGAACTTGGTCAGCCACAGTCCTTCCGTGTTGGCCTGTACCTCTGAGAAATATATACAGAACAAGAGAGGTCCCAGGACTGAGCCTTGTGGGATGCCACTTGTAACTGGTTTGGAGTCTGACATGGCTCCAGCAATTCTAACCATGTGGGCTCTGTCCTTGAGCCAGTTTGCAACCCATCTAGTGACATAGGGGTTTATATTTAAGCTGGTGAGCTTATCTATAATGCCCAAGTGGGGTATTGTATCGAAGTCTTTTGTGAGGTCCAGGTAGGCTGTGTGGACCACCTTCCCCTCGTCAATGGCCTTGTTGACTGTTTCAAAGAAATTGACCAGGTTTAAGAGGCAGGATCTGCCCTTAACAAAGCTGAACTGGGTAGGATCCAGTGTCTGTAGGTCCCCAATATCTTTATTTATGAGGTCCATGATGATCCTTTCCATAGCTTTGCAGACCAAGCGAGTCACGCTTATGAGGCGATAGTATCCAGGATCCGTTTAGGCACCACCTTTGTGGAGAGGGACCACTGTTGCTGTACGCCACTCTTTGGGTACATATCCTGTAGTAAGGCTGAGATTGAACAGTAGTTTTATGTTTGAGTTTAGCTCTTCTTGGAGTTCAAGTAGGACACCGTCTGGTCATATTGATGCTGTGATTTTTGCTTTGGAGAGGGCGGCTCTTACCTGAGCATCTGAGATGTCAGGGGGGCAGCACTCTGCTGGGATAGATATTTGCCCTTTTGGTGGGGAGTTTGCGCTGAACCTGTCAGCTAGGATGTTGGCAATGTCTGTGGGTTTGGTGTATTTTTTGTCATTTTGGACTAATTCTGAGCATATCTGGGAATTCCCACCCAGGTTCCTAACATAACTAAAGAAAGCCTTGTGATTATCCTTAGTGTCCTGTGCAATTTTTCTCTCAAAGCTGGCCTTAGAAGATTTTATGAGTGCCCGTAGTTTTTTGCTAATACTGATCAGAGATGCCTTCCCTTTTTGGGATTTTGCTCTATCATGTAGTAGCTTCCTCCTTCTATTGTATAGTTTGTTTATGGCTGGGGTCCACAAGACAGGACGTCTGCCTTTGGAGGATTGGGTCTTGGTTTTATTTGGGATTGCATGATCCATGCATTCCTGAAGGTGTTCATAGAATGCATTTATAAAGGATTCTGTGGTCTGGGACATATTTTCCACAGGCCGGGGCTTTGAAGGATCCCATCTTGGTTTTGAGGAGTGTGAAATTTGCTTTAGAGAAGTTTTTCACTGTGGTTTTCTGCGCAGGCGGTGGGGTTGGGATGTGAATATCCAGTGAGATTAGTTTATGGTCTGATCTTACCAGTGAGGGATACACTTCTGGTCTGGAGCATAGAGTCCCCATGTTGGTGATGATTAGGTCCAGTATGTTTTCCCCTCTTGTGGGAGTGGTAACAAGTTGTTCCATAGCATTTGAGTTTATAAATTCTAGGAACCTTTGGGCTAGGGTGTTGGAGCTAGAGTAATGCTCCCAGTCTATGTTTGGGTAGTGGAAGTCGCCCAATATAATGGTGTTTGGAGAGACCTTCATATTTTCCAGTGTTCTCAGGAAGGCCAAGTGGAGTTCCTGGGTTTGGGAGGGTGGTCTGTAGCAGGCTATAAACTGGAAGGCAGTTTTACCCACTGTTAGTTGCACATGGATAGTCTCTGATGCTTCGTGCTGTGCCACCAACCTGGAGGTGTGGGTATCTTTAATGAATATTGATACTCCCCCCCTCCTTTTGTGGTTCGGTCCAAGTTTTGGGGCCGAAAAGCATGGTATGAGGTATAACCTGGTAGTGCTGGGGTGCTCTCAGGAGCCTCGAACCAGGTTTCTGTTACTGCACAGATATCGATGTTCTCCATGCTAAGGAGAGTTTTGAGTGCATGCATCTTGAGGTTTAGACTTCTGGCGTTGAGTAGCACTACTCTTAGTTTCTTATCCCTTGTGATATGGAGGTGGGTTTGTCTTTTGAGCCTTGCCTAAAAAAGGCACTATGGGGGTAGCAAGAGCCTTTGCCAATATCCGAAAGCCCAGGGGTGATAGGTGCAAGCCATCCCTAGTGAAGCATCGTGGCTTGTCGAGCATGTCATCCCAGGCTGACAGGCATTGGATCCCCTTTGAATGACACCAATACTTAAGCCAATTGTTGAAATTGATCATCTTGTCTTCATATTGTGGCATTATTCTTGGTGAGGGTAAGATGCTTCTCAAGGTCAGGGTCATACCGACCTGGGCTACATGCTCAGAGAGCTCCTCTATGTCTCTTTTCATGTAGTCCAGGGAGGCATGTCTCAGGTCATTCACACCAGCATGGACAATGACTGAGTCATATTTGTACTTGCCTTGGAGTGACCTGAGTGCTTCTGTTATGTGGCGGATCCTAGCGCCCGACAGGCAGCTCACCATGACCATCTCCTTGTTCAGCCTGGTGAGCGGGACGTCAGTGTGCCTGACGATAGAGTCACCTATTACAAGTGTATCAGGTGTGTTGTTTAACCTTAAGGGTTGTGACTGTTCCGCACACTGGCTTTGTGAACTATGTGTTGCACGTGTTTTGTTTTGGGGTAGCGGTTGCTTGGGTGTCTGCTTCGGAGGTCTCTGCTGCTTAGGCAGATTTTTATTTAGAGCCTCTGAGTATGTTTTTGTGTGTTTATGTGTTTGGTTTGCTGTCGTAGTAGGTCTATGTGAGACTGGAATTGTAGTGAGTGTGGTTTCCTTTTCCTCCTGACTGGTTACGCCAATACTGAGTTGAGAGAGCTTAGCCTCCAGTTTGGCTATATGGTTGCATCTCTCACATATGTTGGAATTTGTTGGGAGGAGGAGAGGGTTGTCTGTGTACATGAGGCAGTTGTAACATTGCCTCAAGATTCCCAGATTCACCAGCTGGACCGGAGTGGAGATTGACAACTGACCTTTGGACATGCTAGAATAGTATTGGGAATTCCTTTATAATTGAAAAAAAAGGGCCAATGGGGAACAAGGTACTCAAGTGGAGTTTGTGAGGGTGTAGTGCTTTTAATTTTTTAGTGCTGACTTATATGGGGCAGAGCCTCCCAAGGGGGGGGGTGCAGGCGTGCGTAGCCCCACTGCTAACAGTTTAAGGTAAGTGTTTGTTATGTTATATATGTTTATTTTACATGGTCGGCTTTCCAAAAGTCGATCATATAGTCTCGGCCATATGAAAGTCGACTTTCTGAAAAGTCGACCATATATATATATATATATATATATATATATATATATATATATATATAGATATATATATATATATATATATATATATATATGTATATAGTAGGGGTTTACTATCAAAATAAAGAATGAAGTTTCGGTGAACAAGGGATATCGAATTACAGTTGGCTGAATCCCATATTGCCGACCTTCATAAGTGATTAATGTTATGAACAGTGATCACAGTACAGTATGGATTGGGAATGTATCCTTTTCCTCATTATAGTGTGATCTCATAGTTGGAATATATAACTTACAGGGGATGTGGGGGGCATAGCCCTCCCCATGAGGGAGTGCAAGTGGGCTTGTCCCCCTGCAAAAATGTGAAGTTCAGTGTTCTGCAGTACATTTGTATTGCTGAAAACCAAAACTTAACTTATTGTTGTAAAAGGTGCAGGTGAGACAGTATATCGAATAATGATGAATTTGAATACTCGGCATGACATTTGACATACTGATTTAGTTACTCTGCCAATTTTGGTGTTGTGAATCGCTCATATGAATGGATTTTGTTATGTAGTTCATGATTTTGATAGTAAATCATATATATATATATATATAATATATATATATATATAGATATATAGATATATAAATATATATACTGAGACACGTGGATAATGGATAAGTGAGTCAAAAGCACCAGAGTTACAAATATATGTGAACAGCAGCAGCAACTTATGAATACAAAACCAGTAAAGGTGATGAAGACAAACCAGTAAAGGTGATAGTGGCAATGTGAGGATATTAAAAACAGCAATTACCAATTTATCTAGGATGCAACAACAGCAGCTTAGTACAAGTAATGGGGCAAGTTACAGGTTTATTTATTTATTTATTTATTGTCATTTGTTAATTGGGAAAGTCTACTGGGCCCAACAACCCATTTTTAGTGGAGGCCCGGGGAGAAAAGCTCCATACAATCACAGAAATTTTTACATAATATCATCTTAACTTTAAAAGTCAAGAAAATTTTTATATAATACAAATTGAAGTAGATATACAAGGCAAGAGTTGAAGAAGATATACAAGGTTATAGAGACAATTAGAATTAAACTAGGAATGCCCACAGCTGCCAACAGTAGTGAAATGAAATAATATGCAGTATGCCTTATAGCAACAGCAGAACTCTTTACTAAATCATCTGCAAGTGTATCCGGCATCTGTGCTCAGGTGTCTGCAGCTGCACTCAGTCATCAGCAAACAGCCTGCAACTGTGTGCGACCATGCCTAACAGTTTTCTGCTCAATTCAGTATCCAGTGAGTGTGTGTCAGTGGTAATGCCACTTCATAGGGCTTTTTACAGAACTCGACAGTATGAACACTAGAAACTGTTGATAGTAGCTGTTAAAAGTGCACAGCTATGCTACGGGCTATGCAACCCTTCCCAGATGTAGTGGGGTTTAGTTATGAGGTAAAGTCTGATTAGGTATTCTCAGGAATGTTTGTGCAGTTGTAGCACCACACAGTAGAGCAAGGACATCTGTGACACACTATTTAAGTAAGCAAACCAGTGCACACTGGCCAATCAAAACAACACACTGCTCTTGTAACCAATAGCAAATTTTGTCCAGAATATCACTTACACCCATTCTATCAGAGGAGATTACTTGCTAAGCTAGTTCTAAATACAGCAATCTACCACAGCACAAAAATGCAACAGTGCTTCAAATCAGCGCTAATGTAGTCTAATTTCCATGTAAAAATATAAACTTGAACTTTCCCAAAACATGGTCAGGCTTACTCAGGATACCCCAACATCTAAAGTAAAGCATCAACTTTATGTTGCACTAAATGACGGCACAGCAAGAACAATGTTAACAGTTTCTTCACTTGTCACAAACTGGCAAACCAGACAAAATGCATTGTGGGATAAAGTACAACTTAAAATGGCAATACTAATACATTACTTCTTAAAGTGGCAATGGTACTATACATGCCTATACAATACTGAAAGCAATGATTTCCAAAGACTTCACAGCATAGGACATTCTCACATGAAAATTAACTTGGTGCTACATTCATTTCTATTTCATGACAATGCTATTATCTATTATATATGTAATGTTGTTTATTAATGTTTATTGCTGTTTAAGCCATTCTGGATGCTGACAACCTAGGCTTATCTTTGTGTTAGGAGCTTTTGAAGAAAATGTGTAGTGCAGTATGAAGGAGTTGTCTGTTGTGATGGTTACACAGCCCTATAGTTTTCTGCTTATTGAATGTACAAAAGTGTTGTACTGAATGTAATGTGAAGAGAAAATAGATGCCTGAGCTTAACTACTGAACATGCTTTGTATTCCTTTTGGTTGCATGATTATGTGTTAATTTTCAGTGACAAAATAAAAAATATGCCTGAAAGGTAGATACAAAAACTCAGCTCTTGCATACCACATATTGGACGTGTAAGGCATCCATGTGTATCACCTCCAGAAATACTAATGAACAAACTAATTGCTTGTAAGTCAGACAGATTGAGATGCTGAGGATCTGATGAAGTACTTTCCTTCCCAATTTAGATGTTTGGAGTTGACTTAGCAGTCATCTGATAACTGGCTTATAGTGTACAGTATATATGCAATGCTATGCTGGACACTTATTGACACATGCTACATTAAAGACATCTAGAAGATATCTGGAGAAATTCACATAGTCTTGTCCAAACCAGTGAATGTTGCACAAGAGTAGAAAGAGAAGGGGTTTGCTATCATATGTTGGATTGATCTTAGGGGATGTATGAGCTACCTTGCTTCCTATTTCAAGTAATAGATTTGGGAACCTGTAGAGAGCAAGTGTGCAAGAGGTGCTCCATCATATCCCTGTTTAGAATGGGCTACAAGACTTGATTATGGTTAACACACAAGCTCAATTGAGATAACGCTTTGTCCATTACCTGTTTTATATGTTGCTAAAGGCCCAAGAAGAGAGATGAGCACCATGAAAAATGAATAGCATTAAAAAGGGTGAAATGTCTACAAAATATGCCTTCTTCATGATAGCTCCACATTGTGGGATTCACTTCCACCTCATTTTCACATCTAACCCTGGAATCCACAGATTTTTCCACCCTTTGAGTTGTGTATGGTCATAGAGTGAGGGGGCTTTTAGATTTCATTTGTGATGTGTGCGAGGGTGACTGTGAATCCCACAGGGGTCTGTTGTGGGATATATCCTAAACCTCAGGACAAGACTTAGGAAGCTCATGGGCTTGGCTCAGGAAAACCTGGCAGGAGTCCAACAGCAGAAAAAGGTCTGGTATGATAAGAATGCTCGAGCCCAAGGGTATGCTGTGGGACAGCAGGTGATGGTTCTCATTCCTGTCCTACACAATAAGCTGCAGGCAGCTTGGGATGGACCCTTCAAAGTAGTAAGGAAGGTCAGTGATGTTAACTACATGGTAGTTAACATCACTGTACCATGTTAATATGATGAAACTTTACCATGATAGGAAGGCCCTGGTGGTGAGCATTTACAGTAGGTGGCAGGAGGAGTTTGAGTGGGATCTGGTGACTGATCCCCTCAGTGAGGCTTGGGCTGACACTTCAGTGGAAGGGATAGCAATGTATCAGTACCTATCTCCTACCCAGGTTTGAGAAATCGAGTTTGAGGGCATGTTCACTGGGAAACCTGGGTACACCCAACTGGTGCAGTATCATGTGCATACAGGACCCCAATGGCCTATCAAGCAGGCCCCATACAGGGTGCCTGAGTGCTTCAGACAGACTCTGAGGGAGGAGATACAGGGAATGTTGGAGCTGGGGGTAATCCAGGAGTCCAGCACTCCCTGGGCCTCCCCAGTGGTGCTGGTTCTAAAGAAAGATGGCATCACCAGTTCTGTGTGGTCTACAGGAAACTAAATAGTCACACAAAGTCAGATGTTTACTCCATGCCTAGGACAGATGAAGCCTTAAAGTAGCTGGGTAGGGCTAAGTATCTGACCACTATTGATCTAACCAAGGGCCACTGACAGGTGCCCTTGCCTCCCACCGCTAGAGAGAAATCAGCCTTTGTGACTCCTTTTTTGATTATATGAGTTGACAATGATGCCTTTTGGGATGTAAAAGCCCCAGTGACCTTACAGAGGCTGGTAGATCTTATCCTATCAGGAGCAGGAGATTATTACCTTTCCTACTTAGATGATATTGGCATTTAAAGCCATTCCTGGCTTGAGCACCTTCAACATGTCAGGGAGATCCTGGGTAGACTGCAAAGGATAGGGTTGACCATTAAGTCCAGTAAGTGACAGCTGGGTATGGCAAAGGTCTCCTACCTGGTACATATAGTGGAGAGTGGTAAGATCAGGCTAGAACCTGCCAAAGTGGAAGCCATTCAGGTGAGGCCTGCCCCTGTTACCAAAAAGCAGGTGATGGCATTCTTGGGGACAGCGGGGTACTATAGAAAATCCATTCCCAGTTATAATACAATAGCTTTTCCCCTCACAGATCTGATGAGGAAAAACAGTCCAGACAAGGTAGTGTGAACCTCAGCCTATAAGCAGGCATTCTAAAAGCTTAAAGGGCTTTGGGAGGATCCTCCTGTGTTAGCCAGTCCATGTTACAGCAAATAATTTGTTGCGCAAGTGGACACTTTGAACCATGGGGTGGGAGCTGTACTTAGCCAGGTTTCCTCAGAGGGAGAAGAGCAACCAGTGGTATATCTCAGCCATAGACTCCAATCTAGGGAGGAATATTATGCAGCAGTAGAAAAATAATGTCTAGCCATAGTATGGGCACTGCAGAAACTTCAACCCTATCTGGATGGAAATTCACTGAAGCTACAGACCACAATCCATTAACATGGCTACATTGAGCCAGCCAGCAAAATGCCAAGTTACTAAGGTGGACCCTAGGATTGCAGGCATATGATATGACAGTGCAACACCATAGTGGGGTTAGCAATGCCAATGCAGATGGCCTTTCAGGACAGGGTATGGATTAATGTATTCCCAGATAGGTTCATTCTTCTCAAGCAATGTTTCTCAAGGGTTACTCGAAAAACTAACTTGAGTCTTCAACGGGGGAGAGATATGATGATGTGAGGTATTGCCAGTTATGCCTGGAGAAGTAAGGCAGTAGATATGTAACATGCCAGCACAGCTAACTGGAATTTTGTAAAGAATTATATGTCATTTGTATGTCAAACTGATTTGTACAGATGCATGTGCTGAAAAATGTATTTGTAAAGCTGCTTGTGTTAAAAATGTACCAGCAGTGTAAATATACATGCATTATTGTAACTGTGTAAATGTATATGTTTTAACAGAGTATATAGGAAAAAAGAGGTTAATCTAGGTCATAAATATGTTATCTTACAGTTCTCAATGCAGTCAGAGATAAAAACTCTGTATTAGGAAGATTCCTGCATTGTCATTGGGATGAATTAATTGCTACTCTGGAAGGGTGGAGGTCTAAAATTGTTTTATGACTTCCAGGAGGTGCAGCAGATCCAACAAGGCTCTCAGTGTATATATTATTGACACATAGGTGCTAAATCCTGGCAGTTTCTAATAGGGGGTTGCATGAGAACCAGAAGTCAGATGACCAGATATATGTGATGTCCTTCTGTAATCAATCACTAAAATAATACTTAATACTAGGTGAGACTGAAGTCTCAGAACACTCTGTTTGTTAACCTGACAAAGAAGGATCTCTCAGCTACTTCATCTTGCCTTGATTTAGTAAGTAACCAAGGAATCAGTCAAGAAATATAGTGAGATTAGTTGAGTATTTTTTTTTTCTGTAAGTTCTGTAACTTTATGAACCTGTCCACCTGTGTTATTTGCTAATATTTCCTGTGACTGAAACTCTGGTGTTTATTGTACATAGATATTTAGTATTTTCATGTTCTTTTATTATCTATTATTAAATATATTTAAACTTTTCATTGTGGCTGGCCTATAGAGAATATTTAACCTTTGGGAGTACATATATTGGTGACACTGTGGCCATTTTTGAAAGCTTGAGTGTTTGGTCAACATTACCATTTGTATTAATATTAATTGCTTTCAGTATAATTGGGAACTCTTGTAAGAACCTTAGACTAACTGGCTTTGGGGTGTCTAGTGGCAGTGGAACTACCTTATAGTCTGGGAAGAAGAGGGCATAGCTAGTAAATCTGTGCCAGCCTTTCCCAGGTCTGAGTGTGTGTGTGTGTGTGTGTGTATGTGTGTGAAAATCAAATCTCAAGGTTTGTGTGTGTCAGCTACTTGGAGCAGGGACACACAGCACTGGTTTCACAGAGAGAGTGGTGAAGAACTTGCCTTAGACACACAGCTGAGGTCTCAACTCTATGGCTGTGGCAGTGGGGAGTCCTACTGAGGACCTAGAGGGAGACAGATAGAGAAACCCAGACCCCAGACTGAGTGTGTTCCCTGTGTGTTGTTAAGGGAAATTGTGCTTGATGCAGGAGCCACATTTGGAAATACTGGGTGCATCCATTTTTGCTCCAATTGAATATCCCTCTTTAGTGCCAGTGGTGAGGATTCAGGCTCCTAGATTACTGACCCAGAGTGGGGACATCACAGGTGGGTTTTATTAAGCTGCTGATTTGTTTGCTTACTTCAGTGACAAGGGCTCTAACATTCTGGGAATTACTCCTCTTACTTTTGGTAAATTTATTATCCTTTTGTTAAAAAGCTTGTTGACATTATGGTTCCACCAAGTATGTGTTTTTTCAGTGGTTTGCCCTGAAGTTGTTCCTGCAAGGTACAGCTGCATCTATGTAGTTGTTTACATGGTGGTAGAGTTTGGTGGTGTATGCTTTTGTCTATTCAGTGGAGTTAACTGGGTTTGTTGTGGATCTGAAGCCTGCCAATATATCACTCAGGAGTAGATAGTTTGTCTTAAAGAAATTTCTAAAGCTACCTTGGGTGGAAGGTATCTCTGGTTTCAGTTTTACTTTGAAGGAGACGGCTTTATGGTCAGAATTAACAAGAGATGGATATACACAAGGGGTAGTGCAAGATGCTCCAGTATTAGTAAGGATAAGTTCCAAGATGTTATTCCCTCTATTGGGTACTCTGACTAATTGTTCCAGGGCATTTCAATTGGCAAAGTCCAGGAATCTCTGCACTTGTGCACTAGTGGTGGTGTATGTTTCCCAGTCTATAGCTGGATAGTTTAGATCACCTAAAATAATGGTATTGGGTTTAATACTGAGTGATTCTAGTTTCTATATGTAGGCGTTAAGGCTTTCTTTTGTCACAGAGGGAGTTCTATGTTTAGCTGATATGTATTATGGGACCTTTCCAATGATTATTTGTACATAAAGAAGCTCTAGTGTATCACACTGCTTTACCAGCCTTAATTTGAGTCTCTTCTGGATGTAGGTTGAGACACACCCATCTTTTTTCCTCCCTGCATAGTAATTGGTCCAAACATGTTGAAGTCATTTTAGCCCTGCACAGTCAGAGTGCTCTCTGCTGTTTTAAACTATCCTGGGGATTCAATAAACTCCATATAGGCTTTGGGCAAAGCCAACACAGAGTCTACATGTTAGAACAATAAGCAGCAGTGTTAATCACATATTCATGCAGCTCCTCACATATACAGGAATGCATGCAATGTTTCATGGCCAGCAACAGTGCTGCCAGACAAGATGGATACATATTTGTCAATGGGCAAACCTTCTTGGCGAGATTGGGCAGATAGTCATAATGACTACCAGGGATGAAAATATAAATTTTTTATTATTTTTACAAAGACGTGTCTGGAGAGTTTTTCCCCAGGCCTCCGCTGAAAATTGGCTTTGATCCACGTTGGACTTTCCTGGTAAACAAATGCTAAATAAATAAAATAAATAAATAAATGTTATTTTATTTTATATTTGTTTACCGGGAAAGTCTGACTGGGATAAGACACATTTTCAGAGGAAGCCCCGGGAGAAACGCTCCACATACAGGGACTATACAAAATCTTATACAGGAAATTATACAAAACTTATACAACAAATTATAAAAAATATATATACAAGACATACAGTACACCAGAAGTTACAGTCTATGCTATTATAGCTGACATTTGTATTATACAATCATCTTACATAATTCCTTATTGAAGTGTAGACATTGTAGTTTCTCAAAGTAAGCTGAGGAAGGGTTTGTAGGTGGGAAACTGGATAGAAAAAGATGAGGTTAGAGATTATCTAGACAGGAGAGACAGCATAGATTTTGAGGTGGTCAGTGAAGAAGAAAAAATATGACCAGACGCTATTAAACCTAGTTAGCCTGGAGTAGTACAGGAACAAATCCAGGTGTCATTAAGATAATTTTCAAGATTCTTTTTGAATTGATTGGTATTTGTGTTGGTTCTGATGCTTTGAGGTAGTGAATTCCACCTTGTTGCTACATGATGAGAAAATAGCGAGTCCCCTGCCTCAATAGTGGATTTGGACACTTGCAGTAAAAATGTATTTGTTGAGCAAAGACTTCTATTTGTGGCATGGGGCTGGAGAATATTTAAAAGGGTAGGGTTTTTTTTCAGGTTGCTAAAGTACTTTGTGTTCAAAGGTTAATTGGTTATAGGATAGAAGTTGTGGGAGTTCTAACCAGGGGAGTTTTTTAAGGAGTGACAGTGGTGGGTATGGTGTGGGCAGTCAGTTGCAAATTTAGCTATTTTATTGTAGCATTTTTCAAGTTTAATTAAATCTGTCTTTTTAATGTTGGTGAAGCATACAGAAGTGTTGATAGAAGATGGGTTCTAGCAATGGCAACCCTAGATGTGTTAGTTAGATAATTTTTATTTCTGTAAAGAGTACCCATTTTTTGTGAACGTTCTTAATTGTTTGTGCTATACGTAGGTCAAATCTTAGGTTATCTGTTATTACACCCAGTAGTTTTGTTTGTGACTTGGCATTAATTTTAGTATTATTCCTAACTGTTATTTCAAAGGTGCTGGGGGGAGAGGATCATCTGGGTTGGAAGATCATGAGTTTTGTTTTATTGGGGTTGAGTATGAGCTGATGGTTAGAGAGCCATAGTTCAGTATCTCTGAATGATTTTTGGCTTATACTATGGAGGTGTTGCGGGTTATTAGTGGCACATATAAAGGTTGTGATATCTGCATATTGGATAGTTGAAGCCAGTGAGGTAGCACTATGGAGGTTGTTTGTAAAAATAGTGAAGAGTAGCGGCCCAAGAACTGAGCCTTGAGGTACTCTTAGTGTGGTGGGAAGAGGGGGGATAGGACTTTAAGCCATTTTACTTATTGTTGATGGTCCTGTAGATAGCTTTGGAACCACTGAAATGCAGAGGGGCTGAGGTTCAGTTTGGAGAGTATATTTAATAGTCTGGGGTGGGAGACTGTATCAATGCCCTTGGACATGTCTAGAAAGACAGCAGAGATTATTTTACCATTGTTTCTGAGTTGGTTGATGGTATTGTTGGAACTGAGGAGTGCAGTTGCGGTAATATGATGGGACCTGAAGCCATGTTGACATGTTGCTAACATGTTGTTGAAGGTAAGATAATGAATCAGTTGAGAGTGGATACATCTTTCAAGGAGTTTAGTGGAGAGAAAATAGCGACTGGTCTGTAGTTGGTCACCTCTGTGGAATTTCTGCCTTTGTGTAAGGGGATAATGTATGTGATTTTCCATATTGCTGGGGCATGTTGTTTTGCTTTGGACCTATTAATAAGGATCAACACTGGATAAGATATGGCTTCAGCTGCTAGTTTTAAATATTTAACTGGTAACTTGTCAACTGCTGTTGAAGAGGGTTTAAGCTTTTTCAGTAGTTTCTTAAGGGTAGCTGTGGGAACAGGCTGAAAGGAGGAGTTGGAGTTAATATTGAGAGGTTTGGAGGCTAGTGATGGTTCTGTGGAATTACTTTTAATTAGAGATAGTACACTTTCAGTGAAGTATTTATTGAATTCTTCTCCAACGGTGGTAGGAGAGTGTGGTAAGTTGGGGGAAGGGGTAGTGGAATGTCCTGGGTGGAGAACAGCATTTATGGTATTCCAAAATTTTTTGGGGTTATGCTGGTGTTTATGTTGCAAGTTATAGTAGAGGTTCTTTTCATCTAGGTTGATTTGGTGTTTACCCTTCTTTCTAATTTGCTGTAATGCGATGCGGTTGATTTGGGTTTTACAGGTGAGCCATGTTTGCCAAGCTTTGTCTCTTTTCCTAAGGAGCATTCTGGTGTCATTAGTTAGCTATGGTATCTATGTGGCTTTAATATGAATTCACCAGGATTAGTGCAATAACAGCAATATTAAAACAGTAAAGAAAAGAGCCATGTACACTACAACAATTATTTGCAGAATGAAATAATAGATGGGGGGGACTAACAGCAGGGACAAATACAATAAAACATACACCAGGCAGGGAAAGTGTGCTAATAAAAAATGGGCACAAACATGCATGATATGAATGAAGAAAGAGGAAGAGGGTATGTTAAATATGACAATGTATCTAAGATAGGATATGTTAATGTACGTACACTTCAAGGACAAGTCAGTAGCAGAACATGAAGCACATATGTAGATAGCATAGTATGTACTGCTATTTACACCTCCTGTGTGAGCCTATTATATTATCACACATGATAGGATATATATATATATATATATATATATATATATATATATATATATATATATATATATATATATACGTGTGTGTATAACAGTCACACAAGGTTATATGTCAATGGAGATGAATGGGTCACTAACATGATCACCGGAGAGGACATTTAGCAAGGACAGTATTCAGAATAGGTGATATGTGCATATTGTGAAGATCTGCAAACTCACTTTTGAATATGACTAAAATGTCAGCATACATCTCAATCAATCCTGGACACATAACAATGGACTCATGGACAGTTGTATACAGAAACAGGCACAATCAGGGACAATCTTAAAATATTAACACCATTAATCTGTGACACTGACAGAAAATGTGATTTTAAGTTATTATATATGTTCTGCAGGAACAGATGTGTATAATGATTGTCAGTATTCCATGAGGAGAACTCATCATCCCTTCCTCAAAAATGAACTAGTTTTAGAGGGGTTACGAGACACAGTCTTAAACCTGGAGTTGAAATATGGGACAATCTTGGCCAGTTGAGAGATTTGCATGACACATAAGTCACAAGCCACACTTTCAAGAATCAAACCCATGCCATCAATGTTGTCAATGGGGTATGTATTTACTGGGTGCAATACAAAAATACATATCACACACACATCTTGTAGAACACCTTCAATGGAAATTTGCACTGTCAAATCCTAATGGGTATGCATCCCAAAGAATAGTTCTGTATGGTTAACAACATTTGTGGGAGCTCACTGTACCAAATGTGGTACACTTGACTAAATCATTCCTGGCTGACATATGTATTGGTCATACAGATAACAAGACTTACAAACAACACACTATTATCAGTGGATTCCCTATTCACAGCTGTGTATTGCATGTATCTACAACATGTAATGTCAATGTATATTGTTTGAAGCATCTGCAGATGATGTGTGAACTAAGAAGTGATCTATTATGAATGGTACAGCAATATGTGAGATGAATGGAAATACATCAACTATGTCAATGTGCATAGAAACTACTGCAGTGTAAACTCTAGCATCAATGAGTGAGGAAGCTGTCACTGTGATATTGTTCACATACCAAATAACACATGGAGCTCACGCGAACATCAACACATATGCCACAGGATCACTGTACTCCTGACATTGCCAGAGAAAATGTTATACCGACATAAAATCTTGACATGCATGCGTATCTACTCATACAAGCTGTCAAGTGGTAATACTGATCTGATGTAGTGGTACATCCATGTTGCTGTACAGTTACATTATAGTTGTACCTAAGATACAATTGGACTTCATAGGTTCATAGGAGAGGACTAGGCTAATGTTCCAAGAGCCCATAAAACCTGTCCATATTTAACATGAGTTTCACAATTTTCAGTAGCTCACTGAATGATGTTCACACCTTTTTCTAAGACAGGAACAGATCCCATTCCTAAGTCAAAGTACGATTAAAGTTCATGAAATTAGTATTGTCTCAATCTTTGATGCCAGCCAAAAGTGCTTTTCGCAGCACCCTCGATGTTACCAGTAACGACTCGTGCAATTCGTACAGAGTTACATGGATTGGTAACATATCTAAATACGTTGAAGATTCTTTTTTATAAGGCCCATTGCTCCTACTACTATTGGAACTGTCTGAGTATACTTCTTCCACATTGCTCTCATTTCTGCCTGCAGATCCTGATATTTTATGACTTTCTGTCTCTCTGTATGCAAGACACTGTAGTCACTGGGTGTGGCGATTTCAATGATCACTGTTACTTTTGTCTTCTTTTCTTGGACCACTATATCTGGTTTTCTGGCATCTATCTTTTGAACCGTTGGTAATGGGTGATCCCATGTGATATAAACTTCATCATTTTCTATGATAATTTGTGGCTCATGTTTCTAGTGTTTTCAACAACTTCAGTACCATAATGTTTGCACAACCCCCAGTGCAACAGTCTTGCCAGATTATTATGCCTTTTAGTATACAGTCCTTCTGCAATTAGTATGTCGCAAACAGCAATAAGGTGTACGACTGTTTCCAATTCGGGTTTACAAAACCTACATTTTTCTGTTTCTCCCACATGTTCAATGGACTTGTAAACCAACGTGTACATAGCCCACTATCTTGGGCCACCAATATTAACCTTTCAGATCTTGGTTTGAATTTGCCTCTCCTCAACCATTCCTGCATTTGTTCCTGATCAACATGAGGTTCTTCCAGAAGTTTTCTATACTTGCAACTATATTTATGCTTTCTCCACATTTCTTGCCTTTTCATCTGGTCCTTCACCTTATAGTCTTTCTTTTGTTTTTTTGCAAATTCAGTTGCTGTCTGATTTTTACTGACTTTTGGTTTGATTTCCATTCCTGCTCGACACCGATATGCTTCTGCTAAATTAAGCTGAGAAGTCATCTTAGATTTATTCTCCTAATGTTTCAAAACTTTCACTGTGTTTGGGTCTTGTGAGGTCACCAGATATGTGTGGAGTCCCATGATTGCAGATCTATACATATAATCAATTTCAAGGAGGCCCATCCCTCCTTCAGAACGGGGAATATATAATCTTGCTATGCACTGATTTTTATAAATCATTTGGTGAGCATGAAGCATCCTTCTTGTTTTTCTATCTAATCTATCCAGCATGTTTTGGGGCCAGTCAGTCACTCCAAAACTGTAAGTTAGGACAGGAAGAGCAAATTGGTTTAGAGCTTGTATTTTATTCCTAGATGTCAGTGCCGTTTTCAGGATTATTCACATTTGTTCATGTTTTATTGTTGATCCTTCATTTCCCAAGTATTTATGCACTCCTTCTTGCTCAATTTCTTTTATATCACATTCTTGTCCCAAACTGATGTTTTACTGGCGTTGCAGTTTTCCTGCTTTAAAGGTTGCTTTTGCACATTTATCAAAAACAAATTACATCTTATATCATCTGAAAAAGTTTTGACAACCTGCAGTTGTGCTTTCAGTTCTTCATATGATGAGCTATACAGTTTTAAATCATTGACAAAGAGATGAGAAATCTTTACACTTTGTTGCTTTCTAGGATCCAAATTATAGCATGGCCTAAGCTGTTAATGAGTTAAGGGCAAGGCAGAATAACAGCGGTGACAAAGAGTCATCCTGGAATATCCCCCATTTGAATTTTTATCCCTAGGATATTAATTTTCCCTTTATTATGGCTTAATTGCAAAGTTGTCTGCCACTGTTTCATGGTCACTGTAATATAGTCATTCAGTGCAGGGTATATCTTACACATTTTAAGCACTCTTTTATCTGTGAATGTGGGATACTATCAAATTCTTTTTTGTAGTCAATCCATGCCATACTTAGATTCTTCCCCTTTTTACAGTTCTCCACTCTGACTTTATTTAACAACAAATTATCCTTTGTTCCATATGACTTTCTTTAATTGCCCTTTTGCTCTACTGCCATAATTGAGTTTTCTTCTAAATGACTATAAACTCTGTCTGCATCAGTTCCAGTGTATAGTTTATACATCATCAGAATGCAAGTTATTGGTCTATAATTTTAGGGTAGCTTGCAGGTTCACTCTTAAGTAGGACCATTGTTTTTTCTGTTGTTAATTAGGTTGGTGTCTGCTCAGGGTGCGCATATAAATAGTTCTTACTCATGGCTAAATCTTCATGGAAAGATGTTAACTCTTTCAGGCAAAAATTAGGTGCTGCATCTGGGTCTAGGGTTTTCCAATTAATGACTTTTCTTAACTTTGTTTCAATCTCTCTGGCTGTTACTTCATCCCATTTCATATCCTGTACCTTTGAACCTCTTATTCGTTCTTGAACTTCTTCTATTCATTTAGCATCTTTGTTATGTTCCACAGGATCTTCATAGATGCTTCTCCAAAATGTATCTATTTCTTCTATTTCTGGTGGTGTTTCACTTCCTTTTACCTTACTTCCCAGTTCTCTATAAAACTTTTTTGGGTCATCAATAAATTGCTTATTTTGTACTTTTCCTTTATACTTATCTTTGTATCTTATAAGTTTTTCCGCCTGTGCTGAAATTTTTAGTTTGTTATTTGTGATAGTGCATGATAGATCCTGGTCTGTTCTAATACTGTGCATTGCTTTTATCACATCTATCTTTCTTAGTATTTTTGTTGATCTGTTCCCTCTTCTATAGTCTTCTAACAGTGACTCTTCTTGTTTTAGCTGCTTTATAGTTTTCTCTATTCAATATTTCCATGATGGTATTCAATTTCTCCCCTTCCTTTCCCTCACTACCCTATGTTCTTGTGGTAAAAACTTCTATACGGCTATACTGCTCAGACAAACTCCTCGTGGTCCTGCAGAGTGGTCCTAGCTACAGAGAACTCAGAAAAGCGACTACTTTCTGGATTTAAGTATCTTTGCTGTTTTTTTACTTGAAATTGCTTCTCTAGCTTACCCTAAACAAGCTTAAACTGTTTTTTTAGCTGTTTGCTGCATTATTTCAATATCTGCACTTAAAGTTACTTTTTAGTCGAATTTGATTGAAAGTTTGTTTGTTTGTTTAATTTAACTGTTGAGGCTGCCCACTAAAGTGTGCTAGCCTGTGTAACTGATTTATTACTATTTCTGCATTTTCTGTGTGTTTCTATCTAAAAACAAAAAATAATCCTTGTTTTCCCGCCTCTCCTCGACTAGTTTAGACCAGTTTACAGGCATTGCTGTATTCTGGGCTGTGGTGTAGTTCCTGTGTTGTGCATTACCTTACTTGGATAGAAGGAAGTTTCTTTGCTCACCAGTGGGAGTGGGGAGCCTTGAGCAGCCTACCTGTCCCTGTAGGAAGTGACTTCAGCACAAGAGCTGTAGTAATTGGTTGTTTTGGACCATTTCTAGCTCTTTTGAAGTTCCCCGTTTAAAATCCACCTCTGGGCATTTTGTTAAACAAGGTTAAATTTCTTCTGGCTCCTCCAAGTCTGCTCTTCAAATTTTCCCTTAAGGAAGCTCTACTCTTAGTATAATCAGACTACTCGCTATATTATAAGCCTAGCACTTGTTCTCAAAACATCTCTACTAAGTAAGCACTCTCGTACTAAGTAAGCACTACATCCATCTACCACCCCTGTGAATATCCACTTCCCTTAAAGGCACAGCACTCCCTTATACTATTCTAGCATGTCGAGTGGTAGATTACTGGTGTCCTCTCCAGTTCAGCTGGTTAATCTGGGTATCTTGAGACAATGCTACAATTGTCTCATGTACACAGACAACCCTCTCCTCCTCCCAACAAATACAAATACATGTGAGAGATGCAACTATATAGCCAAACTGGAGGCTGAACTCTCTCAACTCAGGGCTGGCATGACCAGACAGGAGGAGATGGTAACCACACACACAACAAACCCAGTCCCACATAGACCTACCACAACTGCAAACCAAACACATAAAAACACAAAGACATACTCAGAGGCTCTAATAAAAAACTTACCAAAACAACAGAGGCTCCCAAAGCAGACATCCAAAAATCCACCACCTCAAAACAAAACAAATGCAACACATACTTCAGTAAATCAGTGTGTCAATCAATCACAGCCCTTAAGGCCAAACACCATGCCTGATACACTAGTAATAGATGACTCTATAGTCAGACACACTGATGTCCCGCTTACCAGGCTGAACAAGGAGAGGGTGACTGTGAGCTGCCTATTGGAAGCTAGGATCCGCCACATAACACATGCACTCAGGTCACTCCAAAGCAAGTACAAATATGACTCCGTCATTGTCCATGCTGGCGTGAATGACCTGAGACGTACCTCCCTGGACTACATGAAAAGAGACATAGAGGAGCTCTCTGATTATGTAGCCCAGGCTGGTATGACCCTGACCCTGTGCAGCATCTTGCCCTCACCAAGAATGATGCCACAATACAAAGACAAGATGATCAGCTTTAATAATTGGCTCAAGTACTAGTGCCATTCTAAGGGGATCCAATGTCTGTCTGCCTGGGATGACATGTTGGACAAGCCACGCTGCTTCGCAAGGGACGGCTTGCACCTATCACCACTCGGCTTCCGGATATTGGCTAAGTCTCTTGCCACCCCCATAGTGCCTTTTTTAGGCAAGGCTCAAAAGACAAACCCACCTCCTTAGAAAATAAAAATGGAAAAAAACTAAGGGTAATGCTGCTCAACGCCAGAAGTCTAAATCTCAAGATGCAGGCACTCGATGCACTCCTCAGTATGGAGAACATTGACGTCTGTGCAGTAACTGAAACCTGGTTCAAGGCTCCTGAGAGCACGCCAGCGCTACCAGGCTATACCTCGTATCATGCTTTTCAGCCCGAAAACCCGGGCCGAAACACAAAGGGAGGGGGAGTGTCCATATTCATCAAGGACACCCACACCTCCAGGTTAGTAGCAACACATGAAGCATCGGAGACCATACAGGTGCAACTAACGATAGGCAAAACTGCTATACAACTGGTAGCATGTTACAGACCACCCTCCCAATCTCAGGAACCCCACTCAACCTTCCTGAAGACATTGGAGGATATAAATGTATCACAAAATACCATCATACTGGGAGACTTCAACTACCCAAACATAGATTGGGCACATTATTCTAGCCCTAACAATCTAGCCCAAAGGTTCCTAGAATTCATAAATTCAAATGCACTGGAACAACTAGTCACCTCTCCCACTAGGGGAGATAATATACTAGACCTGATCATCACAAACATGGAGACAAAATGCTCCACACCGGAGGTATACCCCTCACTAGGGAGATCTGACCACAAACTAATCTCCCTGGATATACATATCCCACCTCCACCCCCAGCACAAAAGACCACAGTGAAAAACTTCTCAAAAGCAGACTTCACTCTTCTTAAGACTGAGATGGTATCCTTTAAGCCCACTGGGCCAGTGGATACCACATCCCACAATGCCGAATCCTTCACAAATGCTTTCTATGGACATCTCCAAGAATGCATGGATCATGCAATCCCAAATAAATCCAAGTCCCTCTCCACCAAAGGCAAGCGTCCTGTCTGGTGGACCTTAGCCATTAACAAATTGTATAACAAAAGAAGGAAGCTACTGCACGACAGAGCAAAATCCCATAAAGGGAAGACATCTCTGATCAACACTAGCAGAAAACTACGTTCTCTTATAAAAACATCCAAGGCCAACTTTGAAAGAAAAATTGCTAAGGACACTAAAGATAACCACAAAGCCTTCTTCAGCTATGTTAGAAACCTGGGCAGAAACCCACAGATATGCTCAGAGTTAGTTCACAACAACAAAAAATACACTGAACCCACAGATATTGCCAACATTCTGGCTGACAGGTTCAGTGCAAATTTCTCCCCTCCCTCACCCCCAAAAGAAGAAATACTTATCCCAGCTGAATGTAATCTTCCTGTCATCTCAGATGTTCAAATGAGAGCCGCCCTCAACAAAGCTAAAAACACAGCATCAATGGGACCTGACGGTATCCCGGGTTGCGTGCTACGTGAACTCCAAGACAAGCTAAACCCGCACATAAAAATGCTATTTAACCTTAGCCTTACTACATGATATGTACCTGAACACTGGCGTACAGCAACAGTGGTCCCACTCCACATACCTCTACAGACCCTGGGAACTACCGCCCCATAAGCTTAACCAGCCTAGTCTGCAAAGCTATGGAAAGAATCATCATGGAACTCATAAACAGAGACATTGGGGACCTACAGACACTTGACCCCACCCAGTTCGGCTTTGTGAAAGGCAGATCCTGCCTTTTGAACCTGGTTGACTTTTTCGAAACAATCACTAGAGCCATTGACGAGGGCAAAGCAGTCCATACAGCCTACCTGGACTTGGCTAAGGCCTTCGACACAATACCCCACTCAGGCATCATAGATAAGCTCAACAGCTTAAACGTAAACCCTTATGTCACTAGATGGGTTGCAAACTGGCTAAAGGACAGAACCCATAAAGTTAAAATCACTGGAGCAAAGTCAGACTCAAAGCCAGTCACAAGTGGTGTCCCACAGGGATCTGTCCTGGGACCCCTCTTGTTCGGCATTTATTTCTCAGATGTTAAAGCAAACATGGGAGGGTTGTGGCTGACAAAGTTCACAGATGACTGCAAACTAGGCGCCATAGTCGATACACCAGCGGACACATACATCCTACAAAAAAGCCTCACAGAAACAGACAGCTGGTGCCGGAGTCATGGCCTTAAACTAAATGCCAAAAAATGTATAGTCATCCCCTTTGGGAAAAACAAAGTACCCGCAAATTATCACATAGACAGCAACCCACTGAGTACGGAAAAAGTAATTAGAGACCTAGGGACCCAAGTCGACAGCGACCTCTCATTTGACACCCACATTGCCAAAGTGGTTAGAAAAACATTCTACCTTGCACACCTTATCATGAAGGGATTCACATCCAGATCCAAGGATGTCATTGTACCCCTATACTCCTCCCTCATCAGACCCATGATTGAGTATAATGCCCCATTTGGTATGTACCTCACCCGGCATTTGCAACAGCTAGGGAGACCACAAAAGTACCTCACCAAGAGGATCAAGGGTCTCCAACATATGTCTTATTCTGCCAGACTAAAGAAACTCCAGCTCTATTCAGTAGCATACCGCCTGCTCAGAGGTGATCTCTGCCTGAAGTACAAGGCCATGTCCAATCAGGAACTGATGGACATGCTCCACCTCAAAAAAAACAAATCCATCAGAACCACGAGAGCTAAAGACTTAAACCTCGGTACAAGTATGAATAGGACATGCTGGAGGGATAGATTCATAACCTAGAGGCTTCCCATGCTCTGGAACAAGATCCCAGTTCATGTTAAATAGAGCCCCTCACTGACTCTCTTCAAGAGAAATCTTGATGAGTGGATGGGAGATCGTAAGTTTACCCCAGGGGTCACATCTGTGTCACTACTAGACAGGGGCACAGTAAACTAATTCTATTATATAAGGGGACCTTCACTGTGTCACTACTAGACAGAGGCACAGTATTCTAAATCTATTCTGTGCATTTTTGTACCATTTCATGGGGTGGCGAAAGCCACATCACTATGGCTAGGCTTACAAATGCCCCAGGGCAGATAGCCTAGTACTAAACTATGAAACTATGAAAACTTTATCAGTTATTAATTTAGCTATGTAGTACTATATCATGCTACTTCTGTTATATCGCATGGATCTCTATGAACAGTCAAAATTACTGTGTTCATTTGCTTTATGAGACTTCTGACCTTTTGTGTTTTATTAACCTTCTGCAGTCTACTTCTTTCATTGATCTGCATATATCTGATTATGTCTATTAAATCAAGCAACTCTTCTCTTAGCTCATTTTCTTCCAAACTGAGGACATATCCCTTCTTTTCCAATTCTTGCAGACATTCTATAGAAGGTTCTATACCATCTTCCTGTGGCGCATTCTCTTCAGTTTCATCCCATGCCATCCGTTGCTCTATCATATGGGACCTCACTGGCCTATTATGCCGCAACATTGACTGCATCAGAGGTTCCACAGTTTCCTGTTGCTTCCCTTGCTGTCCAGCTTCAAGTGAATGTTTATACTGGTTTCCTGGGGAAAGGTCCAAAATATCTTGATATGGCACCTGGCCAATTGCTTCCTGTTCCACTGGTTTCCTCTTTATTTTCATATCCATTACTCTGTCCTGTTGTGGTGCTTTCTGCATTTGCTTTTCTACACTGAATCATTCACTTTACAGGTACTCCATAACCTCAGCTTCTATTTCTTTAACTTCTCCATTACTAATCTACTTTTCTGCTTTTTCTCTTTGTTTTCTTATTTTTTGGTATTGCTCAGTTTTCCATGTCTAGATTCCTTTGCCTGTATTTCTCTTCAAATATCTTTGGTGCTGCTCTTTTTGTATTGGTTAATTTTGCTTTCTCCTTACCATAAATATTAGACCATATTAAATATTTTCTTTCCTATGTCCATATTTCTTCTTCAGATGTCTCCTGATCTTCCTGTTTCTCCTTACTTTGGGGACTCACTCCATCCTGCTGTGATGTAACCTGTATTAGACCTTCTACACCAAATCCTTCACTTTGAAGGCACTCCATAACTTCAACTTTTATTTTTTTAACTTCTACTTTACTAATCTTCTTTTCTACATTCCATCTTTGTGATATTATTTTTTTTTATTGTAAAATTTTCCATATCTGGATTCCTTTGCCTATATTTCTCTTTGAATATCTTTGGGGCTACCTTCTTTACATTGATTAATTTGGCTTTCTCCTTTGCATAAATATTTCACCACATAAAGTATCTCTTTCTTTCCCATCTCCATATTTCTTTTTTATATTTTTCAAATATTTCTAGATTTTGTTGTTTATATTTTCACACTTCCTCAGATGCTTTTTTTCACATCAAAGTTTATTGATGTATATACTGTTTTTCACAAATCTGTTGTGTTAATGAATGCAAATTTTCATTTGAAGCTTTTGACAGTTTTAATTGTGGAAGTATTGTTATTTCCTCTAATTTCTCTCTTAATCATTTTTTATATCTTGTGTCTGGAAATTCTGGGCTTTTTGCATAATTGTAACAATACATAATTTATTTTTTATTCTCAATAGTTCACTCTGTCTTCTTTATGGCTCTTCTTTGGCCTATCAGTTTTTGTGATTTTTGTGGACTGCTACTTCCTTCTACAACAGGGGGCCATCCTCTCCCTGGTCCTGGCCTGGCCCCATTGTAGGAATGTTTCTGTATTTTAAGGATTCTACACTGTCATTTTTTTCCAGTCCTGGCACCAGTGCACCTACCAGGATTGGGCACTTTTTATCCTGGGTCTTGTGTGCCCTAAGCTATCTCTTTTAATTTTTGACCTACTTCTGTCCATGATATATGCTATATAAATATACCCCAGGATTCGGTAAAGTTATGTGCAAGAATAAACTATTCTTGCACAGAATGGATCATGTCCATGCAGCACAGCAGCACGCCTTGTATATTTATGAAGGCATACTGCTGTAACACTTACATGGACACGATCTGTGAACGAGTACAGGGGGTATGTTACAGTAACACACCCCCTTCACTCAGAAAATGCCATTATGGCACTTTTAAAATCAAAAACACAGTTGTCTGGGGATATACTGCACAATTGTGCAGTATATCCACAGAATGCATGCCACAGACATGCATCTGGATTGTGGCACCCCGGGCCTCTGCTGAAAATAGGCTTCCTGTCCTAGTCGGACTTACCAGGTCAACAAATATTAAATGAAGAAATAAAATAACAGTAGAAACACAACACTGACATGCCTGAGTTCTCATACGCCTCACAAAATACATGCTAACACAAAACCCGTTAACCTATCCACTTTTAAAGTGCTAAAATTGTCCCTAGTGTTGTGCCCTTGTTTCCCCATTATGGCAGGCATACTCCTAAAGTGAGAAAAAGTTAAATCTCATTAAATCCTCAAATTATTTTTTTTTTATTAAACCAATAAAGTTCAACCATAGCTGAGCGGGAATGCCCATCACGCAGCTATGCATAGCAGACTTCAAACATCAAAAGAAGCTAAATAGAAATATACAGTCAAAACAGTGAAAGTGGAACAGCGTAGTAGTTAGAGCATTCACCTAACATTCAGTCAGTTATGATTTGAGCCCTA
>NC_056749.1:859497611-859499939 GCF_019279795.1 Protopterus annectens
CAGCATACATATTCTGATGGATGTAAGGTAGGTAAATAAAATGTATGTCCTCATTGTCTGACAACAATCATATCATCACAGTGATTTACCAGAGAAATGAGAATAATCTGTAAAACAGACCAGAAATATGAGCATCCTGAAATAATCCAGCCAGTTGACAGGTATGCTCAGAACCCCTTACTGCAATGAATCTGGACCAAGGCTGACAAAGTGTGGGTGGAAGCCATGAAAATGGGGATGTATCTGAAGTACTGGCATAGATAAGCTAACCCTGTTGCTGTAGTAACACCCTCCTGTGTGCTCTAACATATATTTACTGAAGTAGCACAAGTAATTGAATTAGGACATCTGCTATGGGTAATTGCACGTGTATTTGCAAATGTATCAGACACTATGGGGATGTAACAGCAGTGACAAGCAAACACCAGTGTGAAAGTGCATACCCACAAACAATATCACCACAGTCACAGTCACATACTGGTAAGTCAAGTGAACAGTAGAGTATACGGGCTGTGTGAACAAATACATCATTGCTTGCCATTCACACACTAGCCCTACATATATAATCCCAGTTTTCAGTGTAGTCTGAATCCTGACCTTGGTACAGGGCATGTCTCAGTCTGTCCCTACAAACACATCCAGCCAACAGATCAGTTTAAACTGGAGCAGAATACACAGTCAGATAAAGAAGGAGTCATAACACTTACATTCACCCCCTTTAAATACACAGCTCAAATAAAATGTACACATGACGTGTACACAACTATGACAGTCTATTAACAATGGACAGACATACAAAAGCATCTTACATGTACAGTTCACCTCAGAATGTACATGCTCAGGATTCATATCTAAGGCCTCATCCCCTGACATGTCTGTGGGCCTACTACATCACTGGGATGGTAGCAGGAATGAAGTCAAGAAATAATGATAATAAATATGTCTGTGTTTCATTGACATCTGGACAAAGCCTGACATCATTTGGGGACAGAAGCACAAACACAGGGGTAGATTGGATATATTGCTGTCATACATTGAGATAGTTGCAGATATTACTGGGTTTGTTGCAACTTCCTTTATGAGGAATATGACATTGGTAATACCAATAGATGTGCATATTTACTGACTGCATTCCCCAGAGTCCATGACTTATTTACCAAGGACACCAACTGTCTAGAGAACAGACAAAATATAAATGGCAGACATGTGGCCAGTCTGTGGACAGCATGCTAGTGGAGAGGTATGTCAGAGATATATCACTGTCAGTCGTGAAGACACTCATTAAATGCATGTCCACACAAACCCTGTCAATCTATCAATCCACCATGTGAATAACAGCACTGATGACATAGAATCTGTTCACACATCTGGGGATATGTCCCCCATGTTGTTTAGCTGTCTCCACATGTCCTGTCCTGTAATGTATTGCCACCTACTGTATGTGGATCTGGAGGCCACCACCTCTGTAATATCCCTCACACAGGCAAGGAAAAGGGGCAAAGCCCACATTAAGGAATGTCCCATATGTCGGAACTAGAAGCAGTCTCCAGGCCCACAGCACAATACAATGTTGGCACCTACATAATGGTATGGCCTTAGCAATAGCTAACATATGTACAGTGGACAGACAGAAAGTAGATATCTAACAGGTTATGCATTAGGATGAATGTTTTGAAAGATAGATGTCTGAAACTGAAAGGTATGCCATTACTACATGACAGCAGTCCTCAATGACATGTCCAAAAAATATAGTATTCTACAGTTAATATCAACATATCAGAGCACTATCCAATAGGAGATACATAATAACATACAGCTCAAACACCAAGAACAAGATAGTCAGTACTCAGAGTCCTAGCTTTGCATGCAGGGATGTATGGTTCTAGTACTACAATCTGTAATCTACTCTTACTTGGAAAAGCAGTGTTAATAGTACTAACATAATGATAAAATATGTTTTAAACTATTTTTGCCAACCAGTGCACTGTAGCTGGTGTAACATGCAAGTGTGACTGCATATAACCTGGGATACTCCCCATGTATGAAACAAATACAAAGAGAAAATATTGTGGTACTACCCATGTATACCTAAGTGTCCCATACAATATAGTCACACCCCTTGCTACTGTAATCACAGCACATAGAAGCCTGTTATGTACAGGAAATTAAATACACGTATTCAATATGTTATTACCCTGCTATTTTAGCAGACTGGAATGTGACCAATGGTTACCAGGGCTGAGCTATGCTTAGCAGGATTCAGCATTACTTAAATGTAAATGCTAAGCAGATTTGCGCACTGGTAAGCGAAGCCTAAATAGTGTAAAC
>NC_056749.1:859500439-859522939 GCF_019279795.1 Protopterus annectens
CAGGGGGGTTTCCACATGAACTGGAATTCTATTCCAGAGTGAAGGGAGCCTCTGGGTTATGAACCTGTCCCCCAGCAAGTTCTATTTATTTCTGTGCTGAGGTTCAAGTCTCTCGTGTGGCTCTAAGGATTCAGATTTACTGAGGTGGAGCATGTCCATTAATTCTGGATTTGACATAGCTTTGTATGCCAGGCATAGATCCTCAAGTAGGCTATGCAACTGAGTAGAGCTGGAGTTTTTAACCGAGCAGCATATGGCATCTGTTTGAGACCATTGATCCTCTTGGTGAGATACTTTTGGGGTCTTTCTAATTGCTGCAGGTGTCGGGTAAGGTACATCCCAAAAGAGGCATTGTATTCTATGATGGGCCTGATGAGGGATGAATAAAGGGGATTACCTCTCTTGATCTAGATGTGAAACCCTTTGTGATGAGGTGGGCTATGTAGAAGGTCTTTCTAACCACTTTGGCAATGTGGTTTTCAAAGGAGAGATTGCTATCAACTTGGGTCCCCAGGTCCCTAATAACTTTCTCTGTACTTAATGGATTTCTGTCTATGTGGTAATTTGTGGGCACATTGTTTTTGCCAAAGGGTATGACTATACATTTTTTGGCATTTAGCTTTAAACCATGGTGCTGGCACCAGTTATCTGTCTCTGTGAGACCTTTTTGAAGGATGTTTGTGTCAGCTGGAGAGTTGATTATGGTGCCCAGTTTGCTGTATAACTGAGGTAGTGATTGCACCTACATAGACAGTCTGATATGGGGATTCAATGGAGTTATTGGAGTCTGTCCATACAGGGCATTTGTATAAGGCATGGTATTCCCTTTGCGGGGTGTGTTTGAAGACTCTATAGTTGTTGTAGGCGTCTAGTGGGGGAACATGGCAAAAGGGCCACTGTACACATTGATTGGGCTGCTGAGGGGATGGAACAGGGTGCCATGTCCTTTTACTTGCTGGATAACACACACTCAGTCAGGAGATGTAACACATCAAAGTACTTTCTGATGTCAGTGGCATTGTTTGGTCAACACACAGCTTACTGTCAACCTGTGTTTCCCATTCTGTTATAATAACATCACTGTCCAGTGGACTACCTCCAATGTATTACTTCATGTGAGCCATGGTGTTCCCAAAAGTAATGGCAGCACATCTATTTGCATTAAGGCAATGTCCAGGGTTCTGGCAACAGTCATAGTTAACAAGTGGCCTTTGGGCGTGATCTCAGCATCACATGTATTGGGAATGTTACCACCCACATTACTGATGTATACAAACATTATCAGCCTGGGTGCCTTTGTGTTCTCCTGCACCTCAGAAGGCTAGATCCCAAACATGAGAGGACATGAGTCTATACCCCGTGTGACCCCAGTCATGTCTGGTCATCGGTTTGACATGGAGTCCACGGCAATCACATCGTGGGTACTATCTGAGAGGCAATTTGCAGGAGAACTACTGATACAATTGTTGCTGCCTAGCCAAGTGTGTTTGTGTATGATTCCTGGGTGGAGAGTGGTGTCTGAGTATTAGAAGGGTTGCCTATATTGTTAACTAATCCATACTGTCACATAGTCATTGCACATGGCACTACACATTTAGGGCTGTGGACTGTCTACACCAGCCTCTACAGTGTTTGACAACTGTTGGCCTTGTAATGTGGACATTGGGACATATACTAGGTTCTCAATATAATAATTTAGCAAAGCTCACCCCTGGTGGATCCTGTTATTACACAATCACAGTAACATCCACACAGAATACTCATGACACACACACTTGCGAGTACTGAGCGGTGAACCTCGACTTATCTATGTATTACTACTACAGTGTTACACATTGATCACATGCATCACAGAGCTTATAAGATTGATGTTGTCCCAAGGTACTTCTAAGGCGAAGAACATCACCAGCCCTTGTAAATACTGGCACTGGGCGATGTAGTTTGTGAGAAATTTCATAAAATATTTTACCCTACACACATATTTACATTTGCCAGGAGTGAGGTTTGAACCTTTATCTATCTATCTATCTATCTATCTATCTATCTATCTATCTATCTATCTATCTATGTTTTCCGACCTTTATGTTATGCATTTACCACACACACACCACTGACCTTATATGGTTTAGGGTTGCCAACATGTACTTCTAAGGTGAATGATATCTGCAGGACTACTCAAGGCAAGCACTGAGAAGTGTACTGGGTGTAAATGGGGCCAAAATCTTTAGGGTACAGGCACACGCACACACACACACACACACACACACACACACACACACACACACACATATATATATATATATATATATATATATATATATATATATATATATATATCTACACACACATACACTTGTCAGGAATGAAATTCAAACCCCTACCTATGTAGTTGTTGCTATTACATTGCTACTCATTTATCACATGTGCCACAGAGGTTATAGGTAGAATAGTGTCCAGACATACTCTAAGGTGACTGACATTTGTAGCAGTGCTACAAGAGGTGTAAGAGAAGTGTAGTAAGTGTCAAATGGCCTCAAAATCAGATTTCTATAAAGACACACACACACTCTATCACACAAACACATACATTTTCACAGTTGCCAGGACCGGGATTTAAACTCCTACCTAATTAGTTTGTTACACTATAGTATTACACAGTTATCGCAAGTGCCACAGAGCTTAAATGTCAGAAAACTGTCCAAATGTATTTTTGAAGGTGAGTGACATCAGCAGCAGTGCTAAAGGAGGGGTAGGGGAAGTGTAGTGAGTGTGAATGGCCTCAAAATCATGTCTATACATAGACACATGCACTCTCTCTCATACAAACACACACATTTTCACAGTTGTCCAACCAAGATTAGTACCCCTACCTAACTAGTTTGCTACACTACACCTATCTCAAGTGCCACATAGCTTATATAGCTGAAAGCTGCCCAGAGGGTTATTTCAGGGTGACTAACACCAGCAGGAGTGCTAAAGTAGGGCAATGGGAAGTGTAATGAGCAGGAATGACCTCAAACACTTTCATCTAGAAACACACACACACACACTCACACACAACTTTATATGACGTGACTGTGATTACAACTGCTACATGGATACTTATTTGTACTATAGTGTTACACAGTTATCACAAGCACTACTGAGACTATAGGGCTGAGGGCTAACCAAAGGAATTTCTACAGTGAATGACATCAGCACATCATGTGATATAGGCCAATGGGATGTGTACTGGGTGGGAAAGGCCTCATAATGGGATTCTCTCTGTCATTATCTGTATCTCTCCTCCCCACATCTCTGTGTGTGTGTGTATGTTTGACATATTATATTATGTTGGCCTTAGATATGTCTGAGTATTCCTGTCCAGTGTGTGTGTGAAGTATCAATGGTGTGTGCAATTTAGTGATAGCTGTAGTCCACTTTCTTGTCAGACATGGGCTTCATTAAGTGTAGGAGCATGCCCATATGACCTTCTATATTGTGTTTGTGCATCCATTCCAGGGAGAGTTGGACTCCAGTTCAGGGTTTTGTGTGCTACAGCTACACCTAGCAACCTGTTTCTGCAAGATATGTCTAGAAAGGTTGCCAGTATGGAGACACAATGGGTGTAACATTACAGAGGGTACTAAAACTATTGCTGTCTGTGCTGCTTGTGTAACATGATTGATTAAAGCATAGATTTTCTGACATATGTACTGTTTTACACTGTGATGTATCATGTCATCAACTACTGACAGTAATCATTCTTTGATCACAGTTATTTACCGGGAAATACAAGATGAATGAAGCTGAGACCAATATTCTGAGGCATATAGACTACACATTCTGGCACACTCCTGCCATTGTGGAGGAGTAGCTACAGACAATCGACTGCTGGTTCTGTGTAAATGGTCCAGTACCATGTTAGTATGCTGGCTGGGGATCCCCTTCTTGTGCTTTTCTCAATTTAATGGAATGGCCATATCCTGCTGGGGCCATACCTCTCAGCTGTACAGATACACCTAGGTTATCCAGAGGCAGGACTCATACATCTGATCAGTTTACCCTCACATTGCAGTTTACAAGCAGTTTTGTGGCCATTCATTCATGGGTTTGCAGTCAAGGGGGTAGTATGGGCGAACATTAGAGTTTCAGACTTCAGACACTCCATGACATCCATGATTCTACACCCTCCTCTGTTATTCTCTCCTCTTCCTAACATTATGAACACAATATCTCAGAGGTATCCCTATAGTTGGGCCTTTATCTTAGTAGTATTTATGGCCTGGTCCACAGCCTAGCAGTAGGACATGGGGAGGCATGCTACTGGCATTTGTCAACATGGCCTTGCATTTGTTTTCTATTTACTGTGTTAGGTTGTTAGTTAGGAACCCCTGATATTCCATACACTGGCACTATGGGTGAGACATGGGCTTTTTTCCAGAAAACTGTAGGCCATTTGAGAGTGCTGCAGGCCATCTGTATCAGGCCAGTGCGTTCTGTCAGTCATGCCTTCCCCGGCTGCAAGCCAGTGGATTACCCTGGGGTGACAGTGGTGAGTGGTTGAGGTGTTCCTATCAATTCTTCCTGCTCATACTGATCCATGAGTCTGGATGTGGTCAGGTTGCTGCTTACACCTAGGGAACTCCTGCATTGAACACCTATTCAGCATGCAGCATCATGTAAGTATTCCCATACTTTGATGGGTTCATGCTGTATCCATTCCCTACAGCAAGAATATGACCTGTGATAAATCTGTGGCTGATGGTGGGGTGAGCTGGGTGCATATGTGATATGGAAGCTACTTGCACCCAATTCATAAATATACCTGGGACATTCCCCTTATGCTGGCTTGTGTGTGGACATGGGCAGCCTGTCATCACTTTATCACTGTTCCTTTTGTGGTCTGCCAGTGATTGGCCAGACTACCAGTATTCCATACTGGAGGGACAGCTAATGTGATGCTAACCTCTATGTATAATTCCAAACTTGTGTGAAGTTGACAGTTATTTGATATGCACTCTGTGTAGGTTACTTCCACCTGTGTACTGTTTCTATGTATAGGCCCCCATTCATAGTGTTTCCAGCTTTCCGACGGTGACAGATATTGACATCTGGACAGTCCGTATGTTCAACTGCTGACATGCGTGTAGCTGAGAAGCAGTGTAGTTTGTACACATGCAACATTGTAGATTGGGACAGCTCTGTCAATCTGTGTTCCAGTGATATTACTCCTCAAACTTACATGTCACTGCATTTCTACATGGGATTGTGGGGGGAGGGGGTGCACACCTGAAGACTTTAAACATTTGCAATGACTGTACTGGTATTTCAGTTACTCTGTTGGCTTCCATTTCATATTGTGTTGTGACCTATCATGCAGAAAGGTGGCATATCAGTAGAGTATACATGCTAGATCTTAACGGTATAAATGTCAGTTTCAGACTTCTTATTCTTCAGAACTAAAATGCAACTGCCAACCTGTTGTAGTATGTCTATGTAGGTCTGATGGGAGCTGTTCACCATTGCTATCATTTGGGGGCCTTAGCCTGGCCTTTCTTTAAGGTCATCTACACCTCTCCTGCTGGGTGAGGCTGGTGGTGGGTATGTTACCCTCATTGACATCCATGTGTGTGACCTATTGACACCCACAGTTATTTGGGCAACCACATGTACTGCGATGGGAGCTGTCACCTTGTGCAGTACTCCCTAGTCTGTTGACACCAGTATTTGTTATGAATTTCCTGCTGTCCCATATAGCTTTCAGCTGCCTGCTGCTATTATATTCAGCCACCCAATTCCCTTGCATGCTTGCATCCATGTCATACATACAACTATGAGAACATACTACTCCATTCAGTAATTGATAAGCAGGGTGACTTACCTTGTTGCTGGGCCAGTAATGAGGATGGTGCTGGAGAGTTGAATATGTTGGATGCATGAATTACACTCCCTATACATGGTAAAGCACAGGTAGTGTCATGTTTGGCATCCCTTTTACTGTATGTGCGAGTCAGACACAGGTATCAGTCCCTGGGTCCCTAGAGTGTCAGTGTGTGTGCTATGCGTTGCATCTTTGCCAAGGCATGGGCATACTGGGCATGCCTCCTTCTGCCTACAGGGGCAGGCTCAGGATGTTCCTCCATTGAGTCCCTTTGTGCCTGTTCTGGCCTTGGCAATGGTGTGGGGCTGTGTGACCCTGCCTCATGCTGTTCCTGCTGCAGCTGTTTCCGCAGGATCATATTGTGTAGCATGGCACATACTATGAACATTTGTGAACATGTAGCTGGAAAATACTGAAGGCTCCACTGGATATGTCAAAGCAGTGGAACTGTGACTTCAGCATCCCAAACACATGCTCTACAATGATCCTGGTTTGTGCGGGTGCCTCATTATGGTGTTCTTGTTCAGGTGTGTGTGCATTTCTGATGTGTGTCATCAGCCATGGCTCCAGTGCATAGCCACCATCCCCCACTAGATGGCCATATGGGATGCCCCCCTAGCAAAGGCCTGATACAGCTATAAGCAATGCCAGATGTGAGAGTAATGATAGCTTCCAGGGCTGCCAGCATACATTCATGATAATGCCCTGGACATCGCACATGACCTGGCAATTGATGGAGTGGAAGCCTTTACAGTTTATGTAGACCCTACTCTGCTCACCGGTTGGTGCTTTGATGTGGATGTGCATGCAGTCTATAGCACCAACTACCTCAGAGTATTCTGCAATATGGTGGAAGAGATACATACTTCTGGTCAATGCCTCACAGCTGTTGGGGAAATATATGTGCTCATTGACATGTGGTGTCACGGCATCCAGGAACTGGTGGAGTACCCTGGATTCTGATGCCTGTGAGATCCCCATGATATCCCCGTTGGTCTTTGGAAGGTACCTGTGGCTAGTATTCTTAAGCCTACACACACCTTGGTATCCACTGGGATCATACCTCCCAAGCATACTGATTTACTCGGTCTTTACCGAGTTTTGGGGTCCAAATAATGGGGTGCTACGATTTCCTAGTGGCACCCCTTCATTTCCAACTTTTCCCCATCTTTTTTATTTTTAAATTTTTCCCCGTTTCTTGAGCTGATGTCATTGTGTGTATGATGACGTCAGCTCTGCCAGGGCTATCAGCCCGTCGGAAGTGAGCTCAAGGGCTCAGTGCTCACATTTCTGGCTTGTAAACACCATCTGTAACAGAAGCGGGAAACATTCAAATGGATCTATCTTTGGCTGGCAGTTGCACTTGCGAATGCCATTCTGTTGGTTTTATTCAAGGAGATTGTGAGCGAGTGGTGAGCGCTGTTCTGTTTTTATGGATTGCAAGCACAATATGGATCTCTGTGAAAGCAGGTTGAACAGCAGTAGGAAACGTTTCTTATTTTATTCTGAATGCATAAGAGGTGTGTGTGTGAGTGCAGTTCCGTTATGGATCTCTGTGAGAGCAGGCTGAACCCACAGGATACAGGATGCAGATTGCAGATGCACTTGCTGGGCAGTTTATCTTATTCTGAAGAAGAGGGGTGTGTGTCTGTGTGTTTGTGTGTCAGAAGGATTTTTTCCTTGGACTGTGACTGTTTTATGATTATATGCTTTTCCTTCAACTCTTGTCTAGCTGTTTTCTCATTGATTGTTTTAGACTGGATATTTACTTAATGGCAGTTTCAGAGGGAAAGACTGTTTATGGCAGCTTCACTGTTAACAGCAGCTTACTTTCATTGTCTTAGTCTGCTTTTACTTAACAGGAATAACAGCCACTTGCAGAAGCTTTCTGTACACCATGCAGGCATCGCTTTACTCGTTTCATTGGCAGCTAGCTTACTTTCACTGTGTTATTTACTTAACAGCCTTTCCATGCAGGCATTGCAGCTTCACTATGCTATTACTTTGGCTTTTACTTTCAGCTTGTGCATGTGGAAGCTTTGCCGTGCCTTGTCAAAGTCAAAACTTAGCATGTGCATCGCATTAATAGCACCTTGCACACCACCTCTTTCCCCAGCTCAGCTTTCTAAAGTGAGAGAATCAACCACAGCTCAAGCTTCACGTTTATTTTCACTGTTGTGATTTACTACAGCAGCTTGCAGAAGCTTTCCATGCATCGCTGTGTATGCTAATGGCAACTTTAACGGCAGGCTTATTTTACGTTTTACTTATTGACGGTTACAGTAGCTAGGTTTACTTTGGATTTTACCCTGTGAATGTGCTTTGGAGTTTATGTACTTAAGAGCTTTCACTGACAGCAGCTTGCAGAAGCCTTCCATGCATGCATCGCTGTGTGTGTTAATGGCAGCTTGCAGAAACTTTTCATTCGCTGTGTGTTAATGGCAGCTAGGTTTACTTTGGCAGGTAGCTTTGTTTAATGGCAGGTATGTTGGTTTACTTTGGCAGGTAGCTTTGTTTAATAGCAGCTAGGTTGGTTTACTTTGGAAAGTAGCTTTGTTTAATGGCAGCTAGTTGTGTGTTTGTTTTATGGCAGCTAGGCTGGTTTACTTTGGAAGGCAGCTTTGTTTAATGGCAGCTGTGTATGTGTCTGTGTAAAATGCCCCAGTTAGGTAAAACTGGTGGTTAGAGACTCAAACTCTGTACCTTAGGTACAGGTAGCAAGAGCCTAGATTCTCTATCCATACCACCACCACTTGTGGTCTAAGGAGTTAACCATAGTTCTTAACCGTCCAAAGTTTTGCAGAATGTTTGGCTCATACTTTTGGACTGTTCCTCTTAAAATTTGTGGTTTTCTGGCAAATCAATAAGAACTGAATTCACTAAATAATGAATTTCAGTCCTATCTTTCAGGAAATACATGGTAACACCAAACATTTATTCAAATAACTTATATATTATACAAGCAGTGTTTAAAATGTGTCTCTGGTTTTGGGCCTTTGTCCCCCGCCCTCCCTCCCTGCCAATAAATATTGGCTTTTTCCAGATTTCTTGTGCTGCATATCTCCTTCAGGGGGAGTGAAGTTTAGTGCTGCTTAAGTTTTGGCAAGCTTGCTTGGGTTGTTAGTAGCACAAAAGGTAGAATGCTTGTTTTTAATGCAGAAGGCTGAGGGTTCTATTCCCACAATATGCAGATGGATTGCTGATAGTATACTGTGTTTTACTTTTAAAGGGGTGGATGCTGCAGTCCTGAGAATGCCCTTTTTGGAGGAGATACCTAGTAACTATGAACCTGTTATCAGTTTGTCATCCATTCTCTATTGCAATATTTGTAGCTTAGCATTTTTATTTAATGTAACATAGGCAATTTATTCCTCAAAGGCAACAACAGGTACTTGTAGATGAAACAATGAAATATGAAGTTGTTTGCTACCAGCAACTTCTTCATTAGTTACAGATATTACATGATGTGTTATTTAGATGACTTTTACTTCTGCAGAGATTGTACCGGGGCCATATTTTAGTTGTCTGTTCTTCAGTTTGCATTTGAAAGTTGGTATCCCACAATTCCATTGGTGTGGGTGGAGTTACATCATTATGTATGCAAATTTTATGTTAATCAGTGTACAGATTTGTACCTATTTTTCATGGGCCTTAGTCCAGATTTTTGATGTTTCCAGGTTGAGAAGTATGACTGGGATGGGTTCCCCTCTATTACGATTTGCTGTAGAATGTCCCTGTCCGCCTATAGCTCTCTACTATCTCTAACTCATGTAGGCCCTGGTAGGTTACCCTGGGCCTGTATACTCTTCTCCTCCTCCTCCTCACTGTGGATCAGTTGTCAGAATTCTCCTTCTCACCACCCTCAATCTCTAGCACATATTGATGGAGTAAAGCAGCAGCTGCCTCTAACATTTTTAGTTAGTTTTGCCAGTTAAAAATCCCCCATCTGTGTACACTGGTGGTGTCGAGTTTGTGGGGAAAAAAACAGTCTGAGGGTATGTGCATAGTTTATAGTAGTGTGCTGAGCTGCTGCATATGTAATTGGCTGATTCTGATACATTCCACCTGCCAGCTATGCTAGTTATCCTTGACTGCCTTCCTAGTGCTGTTTCCCCAAAAAACGGTCTGAAAGGTGTTTGCATAGTTTATAGTAGTGTGCTGGGTTGCTGCATGTGTAATTGGCTGATTCTGATACATTCCACCTGCCAGCTATGCTAGTTATCCTTGATTGCCTTCCTGTTGCTGTTTCCCCTTCCCAGTTACTCCTTATTTAAGCCCTGAGGCGCGCCGCGCATACCCAGTGCTCAAATGTAACAGTGCTGCCATTTCCTCTTTTTTTTTTTGTTTAAAACCTGGTGCACAGTGCACACACCTGTTTAGGCTATATACACACTGCTCAGGCACATCTTACACTCCCCCTTCCTTAGCTGTGCTTAGGCCAAAGAGCCCCAATCAGCTTACAGCAAGCATGACACACCGCCTTATGAAGTCATTCAGCTCTTACACTTGCACTATTATATTGCTGCACCTACACAGTTAGGTACAAGTTGACACTTTGAAGAATTATGTGATTCAGTATAACTTCCCTCATTTGCATACCCCAGTGTGTAGGTCATTATTTACTGCACTAAAACGGACCCGTTCCCCTTGACAACCGGTGCTCCCTAGTATTGTTTACATTCTGCATGCCATTGACTATAATGGCAAAATGCAGAATTCACTTAAAATTGAGTTTTCCTTTTTTTATTTTAATTTTTGGCATGATCCTGTTTGCGTGCTGCTGCCCTATGCTTAAATGGCCAAGATCAGCCCAAAAAAAATGTTTAATTTTCATAATAATTAATCACTTTTTAATGCCAATGGCCTTATATTTGGCCATTGGCATGTCTAATGTACATAACACATGCTTTTTCATGAGCTATCATGCCTCCGTTTTGTCAGTTGCAGAAATGTACTCAGTTATTTTCTGAATACATTTCTGCACTGGCACTGTTCTAGCACAGAGACCTGGCAGCTTGGTGAATTTCTAAATCACCTCATTTGCATGTTTTTCACCAGCAAATGAGGTGATTTGCATATTTGCCGGTTTTCCATGCTAGAACAGTGTAGGACCGCTCGTGCACGTGGAAATGGCACTATCCTGAATGGAAAATACAGCTTCCTGAATCCAAGGGATAGTCTATATATGTGTCGCCTTGCTGAAATTTTGTGAAAACAGGGTCCACCTCACAAAGGTACTCACCAAGACTTGAGGATTCATTCAATTTCAGCACTACTACTCTCCTTTGCTTGCTGACTTTTCATCTCTCCATTTGGACCCCTGGCTCTGGGGAGTTACTGATGCTTTTGTAAATATATCATGCGCTACAGTTAAGTTAACATTAGGGGAAAAAGATACTGCTGCCAAGCATTGAACTCAAGACCTTCTGAACTCCAATTGGAGGAACACATCACTAGGCCAATTCAGCTCTGGGGAGCTGCAGATGCTTTTGTAAATATATCACACACTACAGTCATGTAACATTAGGGAAAAAAGACACCACTGCCAAGTATTGGCCCCAGGACTATTGGAACTATAATGAGAACAAACCATCACTAGGCCAACTGAGTTCTAGAGAATAGCAATTGTTTTAACAAACATATCTGGATTGCAAGTCATACACTACTCCTATATATACTGGGGCAAATTACAGTGTACTTGGGCCTCTGATGTTGACACTGAACAAGTACACAAACAAATACATGTTGGATGTATGGGAGGCCTCCAATATCAGTTAGAGCTGACAACTGCACAGACTGTTGCTGAATGTCCATAGTTGTGCCCCTACTTATGGCACTGTTGTCATAAAACCTATTCTGTCTGCTGACATACTGGCAAGGCAGTGCAGATTGGGGTTAAAAAACCATGACAGACAGCTCAATATCACATGTCATACCCATCTGAAAACATATGTCCATGCTAATCCTGTATAACACACTGCATGCATGCATATATGTCTTACAAATGCACCTTCGATAATAATGACTTGGTAGCTCTATTACATTCCTAAAATGTGTCACATCTGGACACCCACAGTCTTGGCCGACAGCTCAGTCTGTGGCATGACAACTACATGCATGTCAATACAACATAGGAGTAACCAAGCCCTGCAATGTCCAGCAAAACTGGTTTTACCTACTGCAGTCACTACCACTCACAGTAGCACATTAAAGGCCTGCAGGGTGGAACACATTTCACAATTATGAATATGTGTTCTAAATGTTGTCTACCACTCTCTAGATAGCACTATTATGTAACATATGCAGCTGCATCCTTCACCTGGACTGTTATGGGTACCCTCAACCAGGCCATGCTATGACACAACAGCTGCACTGCACCCTCACGGACAGTAACAGCTTGCTCTCTCCCAATGTTTTCACAATCCCTAGCCAGAATGCAGCAGCTGCAGCCTGCTAACATGAAGCAGTATGTCCATCTACCTGCTACAGACCGAACATACCTCCCAAACACCTAGAACAGGGCATCTACATAACACCCATACATAAAGGGTTGGGGGATGTTCAGGTGAAAGGGACATGTGACAAAGTCCCCCCCTACAAACATACAAAGCTGATAGACCAGCATCAATTTTAGCAGCATGCATATTCAGATAAAAAGGAAGTATGACACTCACATCTGTTTGTCTCCTTACTCACCCCCAACACACATTTAAACAGTACACTGCTACAGAATACAAATATCTGTTAACAATGGCCAGACATAGCATGAAAAACTGTGGACATAACACATCAGTCCAAACACTGGACAGTAGTTCCACCTACCCTCAGTGATGCTGTAGCTCTCACACCTTGATAATGTCCTCATCAAAGGCCAGGAAAAGGGGCAAGGCCCACATGAAGGCCTTAATTATAGCACTGTGTTGCAATGCCATTGGCTAATGGAAAGGCAACACAGCTGTTCTGGATGCAATTAACAAGTGGGAGCACCAACCGCTGCACAGGCAATCACCTGTTCATGAGCATTACCTACAAAAGACAAGCTGCTGCCTGTGGTAAACAAGTTTGACACTTTCTTCTTGAAGACAGACTATGATTCACTAGGATACTACAACTGGATTTCTTCTCACCAAGGAGTACAGCACTATACCAGGTATGTCATAGAATTAAGCATGTAATGGAATGCAGATGGGGGGATGCAAATTTAAACAGTAGGTCTCAACAATATTTCCTGGACTAACATGTTGCTGTTAACCTGCTGTCCAGCACCTACGGCCATCCCTGATGGCTCTGTTTGCAGTGACATAGACCACAGCTCTTGCCCCTGAGTCACCCCGCAATGGTCAGCTCACATATGACTGCTACTGGATTGTCTGTTGTTTAATACTGACAGTAAGTATTGGTGGATACAGCTAGCATATCACATCATGTACTTTCAGTGAGCCCCTCTCAGTCTGTGAATGTCATACAGGATTAGTTCAAAGATTGTCCACGTCTCCCTGGCCATTCCTGATGTACTCTGGCTAGGTCACTGTGTACTCCACACCTGTATCTCATTGCCTGACACCCATGGTTAGCATACATAGTGACCCCCTGCAGCAGAACAGCAGGTTACACGTACTAGTAGCAGGGGGACACTGGCTGTGGCTCAGCAGCAGTGCCTAAATTTTGAGCATACAATGTAAGGGAATGGATACAGTACCAGATATTCATGTACCATTACTGTGTTCCCAGGGGTCTGGCATGTCACAGGCACATTCCCCAAACTCTGGGGACAACCATCACGTATTGTCCAACTGGTGTCCGGGAATACACATTTGTCTGGCGGGGGGGGGGGTCTACATCTATCAGGCACATGTACACATTCTGCAATCATCTGAGTACTGCAGATGCCAGACACCTATGAGAAGGACACCATACACTGGATATGCACTGCTCTCAGTTATTGTGTACCTCAGATGTTGCTGTAATGTCCACATGCACTTGTAGTACCACTCATCTATTTTTCAGATGTAGGCTGGATGACATGGTACTGTAATGTTGCCCATAGGGGACACCCAAAAGTTGATGGCAGTGATGGGTGTGGACATATAACAACACAGTATATCACAGCACTCAGGCCATATCTAGTATTCCTGGTACCATATGAGGTTAGTAGGCTATGAGCCATGAGCAGCCATAATCCTAGACCAGATGTTAGCCCATGTGTATGCAAGTCAGCACCTGATGTCCCAGTCCAACAGGGGCACAGGTAGTATCCCAAGAGTGTATGTGCAGTTAACCATCCAGTTATCCAGGTTACACCTGCAAAGGTGTAAGTAGCTACCCTGCTTGATATAGATAGAGTGCCAATTACACCACAGGGTGACTGTGTGCAGCACACACACATCTGAGCTGCCAACAAGCCCATTTCAGGCCATACACCATGTTGAGGGCATGTGTGTGTGTGTGTGTGTGTGTGTGTGTGTGTGTGTGTGTGTGTGTGTGTGTGTGTGTGTGTGTGTGTGTGTGTGTGTGTGTGTGTGTGTGTGTGTGTGTGTCTGTGTGTATATGTGTTAATGGAGTCAAACATGACTTGCACTCATGCAGCTTTCCCAGCAATGTGGAGTCCATGATTGCCTTGCATGCCATAATGAGGTCACCCCTGAGGAGTATGTATGAAACCAGGTAGAGGGTTGGCCTTATAGCCTTTCGGTGTATGGTAGATGTTTGATGCTCTGGTATTCCCTGGAGGAGAACCTCTGCGATATCCCCAGCTGTTGCATGTGCTGTGTGATGTGAATGACAAACAGGGAATTATACACATTAATGGCCCTCATTGGGGGGAATACGTGGATGTTTATAACCCATGTTCCATTATGACATACTCTAATGTATAACATTGGCCATGTAGAAGGTTTACCTTACAATGGAAGTAACATTGTGCTGAAATGTCATGTTGCCAAAGACCAGTGTCCACAGCACCCTCATGAATGATTGCATGCCTAGTATGTTGTTAGTACTGTGATAATATGTGGGGACATCACTCTCCCCATAGAGGTTCACACTGCATGTCTTGGTTTGTGGCCTGAGGCCATGTGTCTGACAACAGTCCTGTATCTGTGTGAGAACCTCATAGGCAGATGTCCATATCACTAGGGAATCCGTTGATGGCACACAGCAGGCAGTCATCCACAGACATGGTCAGACATAGGATAATGGCTGTTATGTGTACATCACACATAATAGAGGCCCAAACACAGAACAACAGGTTACACACCTAGTTTTGAGTCAACTGCTTGAGGTGGATGTACCTATGTGGAATAGGTGGGTCATGTCAGCACACTGGTGTGCTACACCTATGGTAACATATATGCATACTTGGGAGTGTTACATCTGTAATGGCCATGTGGGTTATACTGTCACAGAGTTTTTCCAGGTCAAGGTGAGAAGTTTGCACTGTCATCCCCCCCCATCCACGGCTTTTTTGACTGAGTCATAGAGGTCGACCAAGTGCAACCGACATGAACCCTTCCTTGACAATGCCTATGTGTGTGTAATGGAGAGTGGGTAAGTCACCAATATCCTTGTTAATGGGGTTCACTATAAAGTGTGCTATGACCTTGCAGAACAGCCAAGTTAGGCTGCTGGGTCTATCATGTGATGGATTGGGGATGCCCCACTTTAGTCTAAAGGGGTGACAGTGGTCATCCATCAAATGGATGGGACAAAGGTGGTAGTCAATTCTCCTTTGAATACAGTTCCTTATGTTGTTGCAAGGTTATGCTTGGGGTCATGTAGGATGCATCCTGTCATGTGACAGGCTCCCATAGCAGATGTATACCATGACTATCACATGGCAGTGGTGACCTGTTTCCCACATATAGGAGATGAGGGACATACTGTGGATATCCTGATGTATTCATGGGGAACACAGAGGGTGCAGCTTACACTGACTCTGTCAGACATCCAGTATGCTATACCAACAGCAGTGGTATAGCTGGTGTCCCTGAGAACCACAAATGAGCAGCCACAGGTGCTTCATGTGCTGTTGCAGACAAATGAGCAGTATGGGAGATGACTGTGTTTAGTGAATGTAGGCAATATACACCCTGTGTTTGTTGTGCAGATTTGCAGGACGGATTGGATCCCATTGTCATGTACACACTAAGGAGATATTGCTCCAAAATGGGCACCTGCCCCTAATTTGTCTCTGACAGCGGCATGTCATCCCTGTTATAGTCAGTATGTATTGCACATGTCCACCAGACAGGGGTACATATCCTAGTAGAGGATGATGTAGGCCTGTCGGGTATATCTGACTACATGCATCTATACAAATGCACATACAGTGCTTGGTGTATGTATGGATATTGGTGCCATTCATTACTGAGGAGTTAGGGGCTGTGAGGCTATGTATACCCCCCCAGAAGGATGTATTCCACGTTGGAGGTGTATGTATGGCTGTCCTAGCTAGACGGATGTTGTGGGAGATGGTGACCGCAAATGTGACTGCATGATGATTGCTTTGCCATGGAGGATGACACTGTAGGGATGCTGCAGTGCTAACCCATGTTGTGTAATGTCAACTGTAATACACCTTCACCTCATGTGGCGGTAGCCCCTGGCCACACCAGGGTGATTCTACATCCACTGTTGATGGCTTACTCGCCATTTGTGTGCTGGCATGGGTACATCTTACAATATATGTTAGGGTCGTTCAACTGACCCAGGATGAGGGTACAGGCCCAACTCCGAATACAGTTGATGAGGTCCATATAGGCAGAATGGGCTTCCTGGTCACATGTGGTGGCTGGTAGCTAGCTGTGATTTGAACAGGTTTATGATGGCAATGGTGGACTGCCCCTGCAGTGTCACTTGTGCAGCTTACTGCCTGTACAGTGTGGAGGTGTGTATGTGTCTCATATATACAGAAACATCATCTCTCATGGCATTACCAGATACACATTGGCTTCTTCACGTATGATAGGACCATCTAAGGCTGGGATGCTCTCTGCATCTTTGAACCATGGTCTGTGTGACTGCACAGATGTCTGCAGTTCCCAGGGTTAGGAATGCTTGCAATGAGGGCAAAGTCATGTGCACACATGTAGCATTTAGCAGCATGGCCTTCAATGTGTGCTGCACTGACACTTGTATGTTGGTAGTGATAACTTTACCAATGTTACTAATAGAGTCACTATGGGGCTGGTGGGAACCACTGTCAGATGCATGAAGACCAGTGAAGACAGATGGAGGCCATCTATCGCAGAACATCATGGTCTGTTTACCATATCATCCCAGACTCACAAGTACTGGAACCCCTGGACTATCACAGGAGAAATGTAGTCATGTTAAGAGCAATCATTCTCTGATTGTATTGCAGCATCTTTCGGGGTAACAGCATAATTCTGCATAACACTAGGGACATGCCTGCCTGGGTCACATAACCAGTGTACACACTCATGTCTCACTGCATATAATCCAGGGACATATACATCAGGTCAGGTCAGGCACACTAACATGTACTGTGGCATACCCACGACAGTACCTGTTGGTGAGAGACAGCAGTGCGTATGCAATATGGTACAGTCTGTCACCTGACACAAAAGTAACTGTAACCATCCACATACACAGCCAGGTCAGAGACACAACAATGTGTCTCCTCTGGAGTCCCCTATGTGTAACATGTTTGACATGGGCTGACCCCTGCATGGCTGTGGGACACAGGTGTGTGGCCATGTGTGTTATGTGCTGTGTATGGCTGTGGTATTCATATGTGGCTTTGCCTCGGAGACCCCCATTGTTTGTGGATGTGTATGTTGAGGACCACTACAAATGTTTCTATGTGTTGTGAAGGTGTGTGAGGTGTACGGATTGTGTTGACAAACTGTTTGGGGACAGATATGCGGCATTGACAGGCAGATAGCATAGACTGCAGGTACCTACAGTCATTGCAACTCTCACGCAGTGTGTTCCTTGGTAGTGTTTATAGATGGCTGTCCATCTATGTACATGAGGCAAGTGTTACACAGTGCCAGGACACCAATATCAACCACACTGGCTGGCAAAACTGTAAAACATTGTCCAACCATATAGTCCAGAGCCTGAGAGAGGAAAGCCAGGGAGACCTGAGGGGTGGGCCTACAGACCAGGTGATTACTATTACAGTAGGAGGCTGACACCACAGCAGGCCATGTAGACAGCCTATAATCAAGCAGTAATAGGTGCAACAGCTACATGCATTGCAACACCTCATAGCACATGCAGCAAGTAGCAAGAAATATCAGGATCAGGGGCAACACATGCTGTAATGCCGTATGTTGATGATGCCTGCAGACATACTGTGCTGATAGATGGCAGGGGTATGATGTGGGGGTTAGCAGTGGATAGTGCTGTCAAACATGGATGTGCAGGGTCTGTACATAATGGTGAGCAATGTATGCAGCCCTGTGATGTGTTCCCCTGTTCATGTCTTTTAGGTGGGATGTACAGAAGATGCAACTCCCCTTCTCAGAAGCTGAGACTGCTGCAATTATCGATGCCCTGAGACTCCATCACCAGGTACTCTTGGCAAGGGAATGCCAAAACCTGCAACAGCATGCTGCCCTGTGGGCAGAACTGGTAGCAACAGTGAATAATGTGGGCCACTGGGACAGGAACTATGAACAAGCCTGACACTGTGCCACTGATCTCAAACACTGTGCATGGCAAAGGGCTGCAACTATGACCAGGGACTGTGCTGGCACAGGGGGATGGCCTGCTACTCAACCACCACTCTCAGCCACAGAGGAGTTCCTGGCAAACCTTGGTTCAGCCACCAGCTCACAGGAAACCATCAGTATATATGTTCTGGAGGTGGGTTGCACAGATTCCATAGCCAAGGACCATCCAGGTAAGGCTCTAGTAGGCATCGCATTAATACTGTAGCATTCATAGTGGCAGCCTTTGCATACCTGTATGCATATGTCAGGTCAATCTGCATTTGTGGGCGGGGTTTTGTAATGCACACATGTGCACACATATTGTGAATGTCAGGAATTTGAGTAGTATCACAGCTTCTACTGTACATGTTCATAAATGTACATATTGTCCTGTACCAACGCCACATGTGTGTGTGCTGACAATACCTCTCCCCCACAAATCCATAGGTACCTCTGGTGTGGCAGGGGAACATCAACCTGTAGACAGTGAGTGTGGATCTGTCATGTTATAGCTCATCTATACCCTAGGCATGTTAAGGGCTGCCAGTTTGCCATGCACACAACTGTTAAGCTTAGCCATATTGCAATACGTGCATGCTCATTTATGGTGGGGTTCACATTGGTAATTACAGGAGCATAGCTTCAGGAGCTGCAACATATTAGCATGTAATTTTGTATAGGTATAGCTTATGTGCAGTACAGAGGTGCATTACTAATGTGTACACGGATGCACTGTGTATTAGGTGAAGGCCCATCACATACTCCTTGTCACACATCTCACAGGTGTATAGTTGAGGGCCTGTCCAGAGAGTGTCTGTTTTGGTCTGATTGTGTGTTGTGCATGGCATCAGTCAGAAGTTTTGGTCTATATAATGGCTTTGTGGCACCTCAACTGTATGTGTTTGTGTGTGTGTGTGTGTGTGTGTGTGTGTGTTTGTGTGTGTGTGTGTGTGTGTGTGTGTGAATCAGCAAACATTATAGTGCAGGAATTAATGTAGTCATGTTGTCTTACCCTCACAAGTGACTATGAGGGTTGGAGTGTGCCCCCCTCACAACCTGGTCTCAGTGTCTCATTGGACTCTAATGATGGTGGTGGCCATTGTGAGGCACAGGTGGAGTTGTTGTGGGCTAAATCTGTCCCACTGTTTGACATCCCACTTCCACCCCCAATGTCCCTGCACACAGTCAGTATGCACACACATACCCAGTCTCCAGCAGCTACAGATATTGGGCAGTTGGAGGGTGGTGGCATCAAACAGAGTAGTCTGGTGACTATGCCATTTGTGACTGTAGACACTAGCCATCACCAGACAGTTGGTGAGGTCCCACACAGACAGACTGACAGGGGTGCTCAAAGGAGGACTGCTGCCCCTCCAGCCCCTGTCAGAGGTGTCCCAGCATGTGTCATCTGATGCATGTTCAGTTCATTATGGAGGCACAGGCATGTTGTGAACAGTACACCAGATGGATGCTCACGGTCATGGATGCAAAACTGCCTGCCATGCCTGGCTCCCTCCACTGAATTGGTGATGCCGTACGTCATTACACTGACATAGTGGATAGATGTTGGGGTGAGACATTGTCAGTCCTTAACCGTGCAATGTCTGTGCTTAAACATGTGGTGGGAGTAGGTCATCGGACACGTGGACATAGGTCAGCAACAACATCAGCTGAGAACCCACGTGGCCATGCACAGTCACACTCCCATAGTGGAATTACCACCAGCACTACAGAAGGGAGGGTGCTGTCCACACCACAACATGGCAGGCCATGGGCACGTGGTCCTGGGCAGTCCTGTGAGAGACACAGACCCAGCAGACACTGGTCACTGTCAGGAAGTAGTACCGCATTTGGCCTTGAGCATGGTGGTGCCAGTGCCACTCCTGCCAGAACCAGTCCCCTAGTTCATGGCCAAAGATTGTGAGCTATACAATCTACCATGTATGGTTCATGGCTGCCCAACATATCATAGTGTAGGGTTAGCACATGGCTTGACTGTCTGCATGCACACACATACACATCACTGTCACATGCAGGTCATTAACAGATGCACACAGCTCCTCTCCATTGGCCATGGCCCAGCTGACAAGCACCCCTACAGACAGGCAAACACACACAAACACACACACACACACACACACACACACACACACACACACACACACACACACACACACACACACACACACACACACACACACACAATGTCAACTGTATGGCACAGCCTAAGGCTTTGGCAACCCCACACCACACCCTATGCATGTGATGATAACTGTGCCACATCTCTGTTATCCATGCCATCAATGCAGGCACATGATAACATGTGTCTGATGCACAGGGTGACTATAGTACAGGTAATGGCAGTTTGTAGTGTAGTAGTGTTATGACCTGTAAGGTGCTGTCTATTGGTGATTGTCATGCATACACATCAAAATGTATGTACCTTTGTGCCATGAGGCGTTATTGCTGCTAGTACTGCTGACTGATTGTTGTCTCACAAGCCTTATTCTGTTTCTGTTCCAGGTGTCTGCATGTGTAAGTTGTGGTGAGCTTCTGCCATTACAGAAGCTCAGGATGGCAGATTGACAACACAGAGACTTTTTCTTTGCCAAGGTAGGGCTGTATATGTCCATGTTTACCTAGGTGCGTATGGGTGAAACAGTGTGTGAGGGACAATTTGGGCAAACAGCATAACCTTGCATGCATACCCCTTCACACAGCAAGCTAGTCTTGATATATGTTACCTGGGTGTTCTGTAGGATCACAGGTTTATAGTTACAGAGGAGGTTACTAGAGTACTGGACCTGGGTCCCATACTTCACCCACAACAGAATCATCGATCAGCACCTGTTGTCTATGGCATTGCTGGACACAGGTTGGACTCCTAGGACAAATGTTTTATTTTTTTTTCTCATCCACTCAACCTTGAAACAGTTGATGAGGGTCTGCATGGTACTGTATTTGACATGTTTGGGGAGTGCATTCATGAGACAGGCAAGCTTCTGAGTGACAAACCTGTCTCTCCATCAGGTTTTGTTGCTGTGTCATATGTGATTCAGGCCTGTTGTTCTGGTAATGCACACAGAGTTATACTCTCATATATGGAGCAGCTGTTGAACGGTTCAGTACATCATTGCCATAGCCCACTTCTGGTCAACCTGACCGATGCCCAGTGGGGCAGTACTGATTTGAGGCTATCTGCATGGAACAGGTGTTAAAGGCCATGGATAACCTTTGTAGGTGTTAACATAGCCTTTACAATTGCTGCAGATGTCTGCATAGGTACATAGCAGACCAGCCATGCTGATAATGTATTGTTATACTGACTAAGGACTATACAGAGGTAATCTCCACCTTTTGTCTGAATTGAGTCCCTTTACCTATGTGGTGAACCACGTACAAGCCTTTTCTGACCACTGCCACTAGTTGTTGCCTGAATGTGACAGTGAGGTCTGTCATCACAGTCTGTGTGTTTATGGGGTTGCCATTGATGTGGGAAATGGGTCCATGTCCTTGCCATATGGTATGCTGCTACTGTTGTCTTGTATTCAGCTTGAGGCCAGGAGCTTGGCAGCATTCCATACCCACTGTATGACCTCATTGTAGTTTAGCAGTGTTTTTGGGTCAATGACAAACAGCATACTACTTACAGTTGACACAGCCTTAGGTAGTAGCTACATATCTGGTGGAGGCAGTTGGCATTCATGCCTAGATACATGTGGGTCATGGGGGCAGCAGCTACTCACAGGGTCTTCACATGTCTACATAATGCACACATAGGCAACACAGATTGGGATTGCCACCTTATGAAATGTGGACTGTGGGACACATCTTTTAGTACCGTGACAGTTGACAGGACATGCCATACTCAGGGCAAGTGCAATGGACAGGACTTCCATTGGTTTGCTAATATGACAGATTCTTTGTGTGACATTACCTTAGCTTACACTATTTCTC
>NC_056749.1:859527939-859592939 GCF_019279795.1 Protopterus annectens
TTCTCGACTGTATACATTTTTGCTGACTATCCAGATGTTTGCCTCATATTTTGGGTTCATTTTTCATAATATTGCGGTTGCCTGGAAAATACGGGTAAATCATTAAAGAGTAAAGTTGGAAGATAATGACAGACATTTGAGTTTCAGACTTCTTACCCTTTGGAGAATTAATGCTACTGACAGACCTGTTATAATATAACTTTCTAAGTTTGTAAGTGCAATATTTCATAACTGTTCCCATTGTTGGGCCTTTGACATACATTTATTTATGGCTTTTTACAGATGTCTTGGTTGAGAGGTATGTATGGGACTCCAAAACTGACAGCCATGCATCTGTCCTATGACCCCACTGTTTGTTAGTCCCTCAAATATACTGCAGTGAGTTTTGCCACCATAGGGACTATTGCATATTCTGGGGCAGCAAGTATTTGGCAGACATTTCCTTTTGTCCCACATAGCTGTCAGTTGTCTGCTGCTATCCTGGTAGCCCATTCCATTCCCTTGCATAGATGCAGCAATACCATACATATCCTACCACAGTCTACTACCCTATTCATTTGTTGTTAAGAAGAGTAACTTACCTTGCATCTGCAGCAGTTGGGAGGACAGTGCTTCAGTGATGACTCTGTTGGATGCACGCAGTGCACAGCCTATACATGGTAAGGTACAGGTAGTGTGATGTGAGTGGCATCCTTTTTACTGTGTGAATGTGAGTCAGAGTGAGGTGTCAGTCACTTGGTCCTTAGGTTGTCAGTGCATGTGCTATGTGTTGCCTCTTTGCCAAGGCCAGGGTGTACTGGGCACACCTATGTCTGCCTACATGGACAGGCTCAGGAGATTCCTCCTACGAGTTCCCCTGTGCCTGTGGGGACCTCTAGCAATGGTAGGGGACTATGTGTCCCTTCCATCTGTTGTTCCTGCCTCAGCTGTTTCCATCAGATCATATTGTGTAACATGGCACATACCATGAACATGAGTGCACATGTGGCTGGAGACTACTGGAGGGGTCCACCAGATACGTCGAGGCAGCGGAACCATGACTTGAGCAGCCCAAGTACATGCTCTACGATGTTCCTAGTTTGTGCGTGTGCCTAACTGTGGCATTCTTCAGTTGATGTGTGTGCATTTCTGATGTGTGTCATCATCCACGGTTCCAGTGCATAGCCAGTATCCTCCACTAGATGGGTTTACAGGATGTATCCCCTGACAAATTCCTGGTACAGCTGTGATGCATGCCAGATATGGGAGTTGTGATAACTGCCAGGGTTGCCAGAATACACATCGATAATAATGCCCTGGGCATGGCACATGACATGGCAGTTGATGGAGTGATACCACTTGCAATTGACGTAGACTCTACCCTCATCACTGTGTGGTGCTTTGATGTGTACATGAGTGCAGTCTATGGTACCCAGTACCTCTGGGTAGTGTGCTACATGGTGGAAGAGACACATATTGTTGGTCCTCTCCTCAGGTGTGCTGGGGAAATAAAAGTGCTCACTGGCATGTGTTAGCATGACATCCAGGGAATGGTGGAGTACCCTGGATGCAGATGCCTGTGAGACCCCCATGATGTCCCCAGTAGGTCTTTGGAAAGTACCTGTATCTAGTATTCATAAGGCTACATATACCTTTGTTTCCACTGGGATGGGTTCCCCTCTGTTGGCTCTGGGTCTGAGGTGAGGGTGGCAGAGCTCAGTGCATTCCTGTACTATGTCCCTGTCCACCCTGTAGCATTCTATCTCCAGCTCATGTAACCCCTGGAAGGTTACCTAGGTCTAAACACTCTTCTTCTCCTCAGTCTGGGCCTATTGTCAGCATCATCATCATCACCATCACTGACCTCAGCCTGTAATAAGTACAGATGTAGCAAAGCATCAGCAGCCCCTATCATTTTGTCAGTTAAAATTCCCACGTGTGTACTCCAATGGTGCAGAGTATGTGGGAAAAATCAGATTGGAAGGTGTATGCATACTTTATAGTGGTGTGCTGCAGATGCAGCCTGTGTAATTGGCTGGCTATCATATATTCCACCAACCAGCTATATTATTGAGGGGTTTGAATGGGCCAGTGTGAGTGAAAGAGGGCTTATCTGTCATGTATAGTTGATTGGCTTTCCCAGGCTATTTCCTTTTATTTATTTTTTTTTCAATTTCCTCCACTCCTGAGGCAGCAGCAATCCACAGAAATCTGTGGCTCTACTGTAAACATTGCTCAGCAGTTTAGGCCCTCCCTTGAACACGGGCACTCTTAGCTTTTCTTTAACCAGCTAAAACAAGTGCCACAGGCTAAGCAGAGTTGAGCCACATCAGACATACCACCTTCTTAGCTGAGAACAAACAGATGCTGCTACACTCCAATTCGCTTATACATGCTGCGACTCACCCCCTTTTTATGGGAGCTCTCTCTTTTGCCTACACTACCATGGTTCTAGCCCTTACACAGTTAGCACTTACGGACACTGTGGCCCTTTTTGCAATTCAATAAACTTGGCTCATTTACCTACACCTAATTCTTTACACCTGGATACTGCATTACACCACAGCCTATCTCCTTAGCAACCACTATAACCTGCCATTGTATGACTTTGCATGCTGGCCACTACAATGCAATAACTTTGCATGCCTTTATATTTTATATTTTATACATTTAATTTTTTTTTTAAATAGCATGTTTGCACGCCACTTAAATGTGGAATATGTATTAAAAAAGATTAATTTTTCATATATTGCATTACTTTTTGTATCACTGGCCATAGATCTGGCCATTTTCATGGCTACTGTCACATATACAACCTTTTATTTGGGCTGTCACAGCCCCTATTTTAATTTTATGTTCTGTTACATGGTTAGTAACGGCATACACTTTTCGTGCAGACAGGAGCACCTATACAGGTGCCTCTCTGGTTACTGGATCACAAAATCACCTCATTCGCATGATTTTCACCAGCAGATGAGGTGATTTGCATTCCACGATCGCTTCCATGTCCAGACCGTGTCTGCATGCCCCAAGCCCTGTTTCCTGGATCGCTCAGCACCCATATTTCATGTTCGTGCCACAACACTATTCCTACATGGAGAATCACTCTGTGTTGGGTTTAATGAATTACACCTAAGGACTTTTCCACAGAGCTTTGGCAGATGCTGGAAGTCATAAAACAATTGCATTACTTCATGCTTCAAAAGTAGCAATTAGTTCACTCCAAGGACAATACAGAAAGCTTTCTAGCACAGCCACTGTGTCTTTAAAGTTGCACTGAAAACTTGAGAGATAGCCTCTTTATGGTGTTGCCTTTATGGAGGCACCTATAAAGTGATTTAATTTCAAATGTTTTTCCATAGTTTACTGGACTGAGGTTAACCTCCTGTAATCCCAATTTCCACTGTTAAAATATATACATTTAAACTGTTACAATACTGCATGCACATTTCTGTTCTCTTCCAGTAGGGCACACTGTGTTTACATTTTAAACACAACACTATTACAAATACCTTTTTAACACACACATCTGTACAAGCAGTTTGATATACACATGACATACAGTTCTAATACATTTGTAACACAAGCATCTTGTATAAATCATTTCGATATTCACCAATGGCATATAATTATTTACAAAATTTCAGCTAGCTTTGGTGGCAGTATCCCCTTTTGCAACACTTCTTCCTCCGTTTGAAGATTCGGGCTAATTTTTCAAGTGACCCTTGAGAAATGTTGCTTGAGAGGAATGAGCCTATCTGGGAATACATTACCTATTCCCTGTCTGGAGATTCAAGCTGCATTGGCATTGCTGACCCCAGTACAGTGCTACACTGTCATATCATATGCCTGCAACCCTAGGCTCCACTATAGTAACTTGGGACTTTGCTGGCTGGATCCATGTAGCCATAGATCCCCCTTAGACTCCTCCTGCCTTTTACTGAAAATACTTAGCACCAGGGGCCTCCCTATCATGGTAAGGTTTCATCATCTTAACATGTTACAGTCTGTGCCCCTACCTACTGCCTTGCAGTTCTACTATGTAGCTAACATCTCTGACCTTCCTTACCATTTTTAATTGTCCCTCCAAAGCTGCCTGCAGCTTATGGTGTCTGACAGGAATGAGAACCATAACTTGCTGCCCCACAGCATACTCCTAGCAGGAGCATTCCTGTCATACCAGACCTTTTTCTGCTGTTGGGCTTCTGCCACATTCTCTTTGGGCAAGCCCCTGAGTTCCCTGAGCCTTATTCCGAAGTTTAGGGCATATGCCACAATAGACTCTTGCTGGGATTCACGCTCACCCTCCCACTCTTCATGAATCAAATATTTGTCACCTTTTCTGCCTTGATGGAGGACAGAGTCACTGTTACAGGGTATCTGGTAGCATAATCTACTTCCACTAGGTTATACTTCTTCACTGTGGAACTTGGGGTGCTCAGAGGCCCCACAATTTCCATAGCTACCATCTGAAACAGCTCCTCAACCACAGGCAATGGCATCAAAGGAGCTTTCCCCTTCTTTCCTGCCTTACCTACCTTTTGGCACTGCTCACAGGTCCTGCAGCATCCACTCATATCCCTAGAAATCACAGGCCAATAAAAGCTCTACATATTACATCCCTTGATATTTTTTATGCCTATATGACCTACAAAGGGAATGTCATGGCTAGGGCTAGAAGTGCCAGATGGTAGGTTCTGGACACTACCAATTGCAGTATTCCCTCACCCTCTAGCCCATTCTCATGGGTACACTCTCTATACAGTAACCCTTTGTCCCAGTATACAGACTCCCACTTTCCTTGAGAATCAGGTGACTCTCTGGCTACCCCCGTGAAGCCTTGTAATGTAGGGTCTGAGAGCTGAGCCTGTCTCAGCTCTCTCTTTGTAACCCTTCCCAGCTCCCTTTCAACAGGAAGTCTGGTATCTACTGACAGCGGTGCATCACTGTCAGCCTGGGAGTTACTAATTACTTCTGCCTTTGCAGTAATTTTGTCCAAGGGAACATCAGTACCATGAGCAGCTGTAGCTCACCTTCAGTCTCACAGCTACAGGGTACCTCCCACTCAGAAGTAACCACCTCACCAGCCCTGGTTTCAAGTGAGAGGTTTTTCTGGGTTGTCAAAGGCTACAAGACCCACATGCCTGTCTCCATGTCTCACTGCATGACACTGCATGCAAAGAGGGTACTGTATTATCAAAATAATTCCCTATCAGGACATCTGCAGGGATATCCTCAAACACTTCTACTTGCTTGCTTCATTTTCCACCCTCCTATTCAAGGTGAACCCTAGCCAAAGGGGTTAGGAATGGGGTCCCTCCTAAAGCTCTGACTGGAGAGGACTGCCCATGCAAGTAGTGCTCCCCTTTAACCATTGCAGGCATCACAATGGTTAAGTCAGAGGCTGTGTCTCTCTTAGCAGTGGCCTGTTTTCTATCTACTAAGCCAGGACATAACTGCTTGTGTAGTTTGGTACCCTTGTTGTCTTCCAACAACTTACCACTGGGATTATGTTATTCCTAGTTTCTGGCTCCCCTATCTTTTGTTCCCACCTTTCCTCCATGGACATCTATATGCCTCATGGACCCCACTGGTTACATTTATAATATTCAATCCTTGATCCTGGCTGTGTATCTGAACTAGTGACTTCCCCTCTGTTAATGATGGACTTTGTTGGGGTGACTTAGGCTGCCCACGATGGGTTCACTTATACCATTGTACAGCATTGGCATCCCTTTCCTGTGCAGTGATGCCTTGCTTGCTAGGTATAGGTTTCACTTTTTCCTCAACTCATCTGCAGTCCTGCATTCTCTATCTGTCAACCAGATTCTCATCTCCTCAGGCAAAGTACTAAGAGCTTGTTCCCTCACCAAAAGGTCTGCCAGCCCGTCAAAGTGGTGGCCTGACATGTACTCACCCACCTATGAAAATATGTGTTTAACTTAGCAATATATTCACACACTCTTTCATCTGCCTTGCACCTATGCTCAAAAAACATTTTTCTATAAACTTCAGGTGTTAACTTAAAACACTCTAATAAACAAATTTTAACTGCTTTCTAATTTAAGCAATTAGTACCAGACAATTTAGAAAGAGCAGTTATAGCTTTACCACAGAGTAAGGGGGTCAGAGCCTTTTTCCAGCATTATGCTGTTTATAATCTCTTTCAAACATATTAATAAAACTATGAAACTTATTACCCTCTGTAAATGGTGAAACAAATTTACTGACCTTTATTGCTAATGGGGTTCAGTTATTCCCTTTCCTATTACCTCCACAGCCCTGGCAAAGAGTCAACATCTCCTTTTCATGCAGTCTCTGCCTCTCATTTTTGTCAGCCTCCAAATATCTCAGTCTCACATTTTCTTTGGCTTCCAAATGCCGCAGTATCTCATTTTCTTCAGACTCCAAACACTGCAGTCTCTCTGCTGATTCTACTTCCAAACGTTTGGCCTCCAGTCCATTTTTAGAGAGTTGTACATCCCCAAGGCCAGTCTGGTTGTTCTCCTGGTTGTTGGTCTGTGATGCAGCTATGGTTAAGGCTGCAATAATTTCTTCTTTAGTCAAGTTGGCATACCCCAGTGCTTTGGCTTGGCACATCTCAGCCAACTGTTTCCTTGTCAGCTTGCCATAATCCTCCACTGACATCCTTGACTGTGCTACCTAACTAACTAAGCTAACAAAAAATAAATAAAGCAATTGTGATATGAAACTCTGAATGTCTACTGTGTGACTGCTTGAGAGTACATCACCTTCTTTAGTAACCACTGTTTACAGGCTGCATGAACTCAATATCCACACCACTGAATCCCAATCTGTGATGTGATCTCACCACTGTCAACTAAATGTGAGGTGGATATCTCATCTCTACCCACCAAATATGATGATTCACCATTGGATCAGTGATCAAGGAGCCTCAATCCTCACCACTGTCACCTGTGTGGGGGGTGTTCAGTGAGAGGATGAGAAGTACACATACAGTATTTCCACATGCAGCTTTCTACATCACGTGCAATTTCTCTTAAGAACACACAGAGACCACAGTCAGTCTGGGACTGGTTTCTCACTCTTTCTCCAGATCCCCAGTAAAACTCCCCACTGGCACAGCTATAGAGTTAAGATCTCAGCTGAGTGACCAAGCCAAGACCTCCAGCACCCTCTCTGTACAGCCAACCAGTGCTTTGTGTCTCTGACCAAGTAGCTGACACACACACACACACACACACACACACACACACACACACACACACACACACACAATCTTTGAGATTTGATTTACACACACACATAATTCAGAGAGGCTGGTACATTTTACTAGCTATGTCCACTTCTGCCCAGACTATAAGATAGTTATCACTGCCACCAGTCACAGCTACTTTAGGGCCCTTAACAAAGGGTGCCCAGTCTTACTGTGTAATATTAATACTGGTTCAAACGGTAGTTTGACCAAGAGCAAGGCTATTAGGAGTGGCCCACACAGTGTCATCAAATAAATATGCAAGTACTCTTAATACTTAAATATCTCTACACACATCAGCCACAATAAAAGGTTGAAATATATTTAATAATAAATAATAAAATAACAAGACAATACTAAATATATATTGACAATGAAATCAGAGTTCAAAACCACAGGAACTATTTAAAACAACATTGCAGGACAGTCTCGAATAAAGAAAAATATCTAAACTCAGCTTCACTATATTCATGACTATATCTCAGAGCATTATATTTTTCCCTAGAAACTTACTTCATTAGAGCTATGCAGATGTGATTTTTTTTTTGTTTTGTTTTTGTTATTGTCAGGTTCAAGACAGATTGCAGAATGTTCTATCTCACTAAGAGACTTCTCAAATTAACATCCAAAATTTAACTGCTGGAATAGCTTGCAGAATTACATCATTTCTGGTCATCTGACATCTAGTTCCCAGGCCAACCCCATTTCTAGAAGGTGGCAGCCTTCAGTATCGACCTGTAATATATATATATATATATATATATATATATATATATATATATCTATATATATATATATGGGTCTACTACTAATGCCTCTCCCCGACGGAATACTCACCGCCGCCAGATGACCGACAGGTAAGTGTACGGACAGATTGATTTGCCAACAGCGAAAGAAAGACAAGGAATGAGATGAGTCGGGGTTAGGGTGCAGGTAGGTGAGGGTTAAGTGAGTTAGGTTAGGGTGCAGGTAGGTGATGTGTGCGTTAGTGTCGGAGCTTGGGCTTAGTGGGTTGGTTAGGAGGCAGGTAGCAGGTGTGCGTTAATGTCGGTAGTGGGCTAGCTTGGGGGTAGGGTTAAGAGAGTTAGGTTAGGTGCAGGGTAGGTGAAGGGTGGGTAGTGGACCTTTGGGGTAGGGTTTGGTCAGGGCTAGTGTGTATGCTATGTAGTGTAGTGCGTGTTGTTTCGTTCCGTGTGTCGGTGTAATGGTGTTCGTGTAATGGTGTTCGTGTTTTGCGTGTGATGTCGGTCATCTGGCCGGTTTTCCGTCGGGGGAATCGTCGTGTCGGTAATTAGTAGTAGACCCATATATATATATATATATATATATATATATATATATATATACACACAAAAGAGATTTTCCTCAGATCTTTGGCAGATGCTGGTAGTCTTAAAACAATTGCAAACCTTTGTGCTTGAAAAGTAACAATTAGTTCACTCCAAGGACAATACAGAAAGCTTCCTAGCACAGACTCTGTGTCTCTAGCTGCATTAAAAACTTGAGAGATAGCCTTTTTATGGCATAGTCATTATGGTGGAGCCTATGAAGTGATTTAATTTCAAATATTTTTTTAAAGTTTATTGGACTGAGATTATCCTCCTGTAACCCAGTTTCCACTGTTAAAATATATACATTTAAACAATTACAATAGTGCATGTACATTTCTGTTCTCTTCCAGTAGGGAACACTGTGGATACATTTTAAAAAGAGCACTTTTAGAAATACCTTTTCAACATAAATGTCTGTACAAGCAGTTTGATATACACATGACATACAATTCTAATACATTTGTAACACAAGCATATTGTATGATTAATTTCGATATTCACTAATGGCACATAATTATTTACAAAATTCTAGCTGGCTGTGTTGGCAGTTACTCCTTTTGTCACACTTCTTCCCCACTTCAAAGACTCAAGTTAGTTTTTGAAGTGACCCTTGAGAAATGTTGCTTGAGAGGAATGAGCTTATCTGGGAATACATTAACCTATTCACTGTCTTGATATCTCAGCTGCCTTGGCATTGCTGACCCCAGTACAGTGTTGTACTGTCATATCATATGCCTGCAAACCTAGACTCTACTATAGTAACTTGGGATTTTGCTGGTTGGCTCCGTGTAGCCATAGATCCCCTTCAGACTCCTCTTGCCTCCTACTGCAAATACTTAGCACCAGGGCCTCCCTATCATGGTAACATTTTATCATGTTAGCATGGTACAGTTTGGGCCCCTGTCTCCTGCCTAGCAGTTCTACCATGTAGTTAACATCACTGACCTTCCTTACCACTTTGAATGGTCCCTCCCAAGCTGCCTGCAACTTATTGTGCCTGACAGGAATGAGATCCATAACCTGCTGCTCCACAGTATACACTCTAGCTCTGGCATTTCTATCATATCAGACATTTTTCTGCCGTTAGGCTTCTGCCATGTTCTCCTGGGACAAGCCCATGAGTTCCCTGAACCTTGTCCTGAGGTTTAACATATATGTCTCAACAGACTCCTGGTAGGCTTCACAGTCACTCTCCCACTCTTCATGAATCAAATGTAGAGGCCCCCTCACCATATGCCCATATAGCAATTCAAAGGGTGAAAAATCTGTGGATTCCTGGGGCACCTCTCTGTAAGCAAACAACAGATGGGGCAAATATCTGTCCCACTCTCTTTTAATCTGACCTACAAATGCTCATAGCATGATCTTTAGTGTAGAGTTTAACCTTTCAACCTGACCTTTAGTCTGGGAGTGGTATGAGGGTGATCTTTGGGTGTTTCACCCCACATTGCTTCCACAGAAAAGAAACTAGGTATGACATGAAACTGGCACCTCTCTCAGCATTTCTTTTCAGAGACCTTCCCTGATGAAAATCTCTAACAGTGCATTTGCCACTTTTTCTGCATAGATGGAGGAGAGAATCATCATCTCAGGGTATCTGGTAGCATAATCTACTACCACTAGGATATACTTCTCCCCTGCGGAATGTGGGGTACTCAGTGGCCCAACAAGTTCCATAGCTACCCTCTAAAACCACTCCTCAATTACAGGCAAAGGCATCAACAGAGCTTTCCCCTTGTCTCCTGCCTTACCTACATGTCGGCACTGCTTAGAGTTCCTGCAGTACCCTGTTACATCCCAGAAAAAATCTCAGGCTAATGAATGTTCTGCATAATATATCTCTTGGTATGCTTTATGCCCATATGAACTGCAAATGGAATATTATGGCCTAAGGCTAAAGTGCCAGATGGTAGGCTCTGGGCACTACCAATTGCTATATTCTCTCATCCTCTAGTCCTCCCTCATGGGTACCCTCTCTATACAGTAACCCCTTGCCCAATATACAGATTCCCCTTTGCCTGAGAATCAGGCACCTCTCTGGCTACCTCCATGAAGCCTTGTTATGTAGTGTCTGAGATCTGAGCCTGTCTCAACTCTCTCTTTGTAACCCTTCCCAGCACCCCTTCACAGGAAGTCTGGTATGCTCTGACAGCGGTGCCTCATTGTTAGCCTGGGTACTACTAATCACTTCTGCTCTTGCAGTCACTCTGTTCAAGGGAACATCAGTACCACCACCAGCTGTAGGTCACCATCATTCTCACTGCTAAGGGTAGCTCCCTCCCTGAAGTAATCACCTCACCAGTCCTGGCTTCAAGTGAGTCATCTGTCTGGATCCCTCAAGGATACCAGACCCACAAGCCTGTCTCCAAGCCTCACTGCATGCCACTGCATGCACAGATGGTACTGCATTATCAAAATAATTCCCTATCATGACATCTGCAGGCATATTCTCAAATACTTCTACTTGCTTGCTTCCTTTTCCAGCCTCCTATTTAAGGTGAACCCCTGCCACATTTATTTGGAATGGGGTCCCTACTAAAGCACTGACTGGAGAGGATTAGCCAAGCAAGTAGTGCTTCTCCTTAACCATTGCAGGCATCACTATGCTTAGGTCAGAGGCTGTGTCTCTCTTAGCAGTGGCCTGTTTCCTGTCTACTTAGACAGGATGTAACCTCTTGTGTTAGTTTGGTACCCTTGTTGTCTCCCGACAACTTACCATTGAGATTCTGTTATTCCCACTTGCTGGCGCCCCTACCTTTTGGTCCCACCTTTCCTCCATGGACATCTATATGCTACATGGACCCCACTCGTTACATTTATAATATTTAATCCTTGATCGTGGCTGTGTACCTGAACTAGTGACTTCCACTGTTACTGGTGGACTTTGTTGTGGTGACTTAGGCTGTCCACCATGGGTTCCCTTAAACCCATGTGCAGCACAGGGTATCCCTTTCCTGTGCAGTGATGCCCTGCTTGCTAGGTATAGGTCTGTTTTTCCCCAACTCATCTGAGGTGCTGCATTCTCTATCTACCAACCAATTTTTCATGTCCTCCAGCAAAGTGCTAAGGTCTTGTTCCCTCACAAAATGTTCTGCAGCCCTTCAAAAGTGGTGACCTGACATGCACTCACCCCCCTATGAAAATATGTGCTTAACTCAGCAATATATTCACACACTTTCATCTGCCTTGCACCTATGCTCACAAAACTTGTTTCTATAAACTTCAGGTGTTAACTTAGAACACTAATAAACACATTTTAACTGTATTCTAATTTAAGCAATCAGTATCAGACAATTTAGAAACAACAGTTACAGCTTTATCATAGAGTAAGGGGGTCAGAGCCCTTGGTCAACATTATTTTGTTTACAAACCTTTTCAAACATATGAATAAAACCCTCTGTAAATGGTGAAAGAAATTTACTGGCCTTTATTGCTTCTTGTGTTTGGTTATTCCCTTCATCATTACCTCCATGACCCTGGCGAAGAGTCAGCATCTCCATTTCTTGTTGCCTCTGCATCTCATTTTCTTTAGCCTCCCAATTTCTTAGTCTTTTATTTTCTTCGGTCTCCAAAAGCTGCAGTATCTCATTTTCTTCAGCCTCCAAATGCCACAGTCTCTCTGCTGATTCTACTTCCAAATGTTTGGCCTCCAGTTCAAGTCTCTTTAACTCTATATGGATTTTTAAGTCCTATGAGGCAAATTTGAACTGTCCATTTTCTGTGAGTTGAGCATCCCCAAGGCCAGTCTGGTTGTTGTCCTTGTTGCTGGTCTGTGATGCAGCTGTGGTTAAGGCTGCAATCATTTCTCCTTTAGTCAGGTTGGCATTCCCCAGACCTTTGGCTTGGCACATCTCAGCCAACTGGTTCCTTGTCATTTTGCCACAATCCTCGGCTGACATCCATGCCTGCTCTCACTGACTAACTAAGCTAACAAAAAATAAATGAAACTATTATGATATGAAACTCTGAATGTCTACTGTGTAGCTGCTTGAGAGTACAAGCACCTTCTTTAGTTACCACTGTTTACAGGCTACAAGAGTTCAATATCCACACCACTGAAACCCAATATGTGATGTGTTGATCCCACCACTGCCAACCAAATGTGATGTGGCTATCCCACCACTGCCCATCAAATGTAGTGACCCACCACTGGACCAGTGATTGAGGAGCCTCAATCCTCACCACTGTCACCTGTGGGGGGATGTTCACTGAAAGCATGACAAGTACACACATGATATTTTCAGATGCAGCTCACTGCATCAAATGCAATTTCCCTTAAGAACACACAGAGACCACAGTCAGTCTGGGTTGGTTTCACTCTCTTCCTCAAGATCCCCAGTAAGACTCCCCACTGGCACAGCTAGAGAGTTGAGATCTCAGCTGAGTGACCAAGCCAAGCCCTTCACCTCCCTCTCTGTCCAACCAACCAGTGAACCATGTCCCTACTCAAGGAGCTGACAAACACACTCTTTGAGATTTACACACACACACACACACACACACACACACACACACACACACACACACACACACACACACACACACACACACCTCTGAGAGTCTTGCACAGGTTTACTAGCTATGTCCCCTTTTGCCCAGACTATAAAGTAGTCACTCCTTATCAGGTACTTTAGGCCCCTTAACAAAGGGTGACCAATCTTACTGTGGAATATTAATACAGATACAAATTGTAGTTTGACCAAGAGTAAGGCTATTCACCAAACAGATATGCGAGTATTCTCAAAACTTAAAAATCTCTACACAGATCAGCCAAAAATGAAAGGTTGAAATATGTTTAATAATAAATAGTAAAAGAACAAGACAGTACTAAATATATATTCACAGTAACATCAGAGTTCAAAACCACAGGAAATATTTAAAACAGCATTGTAGGACAGTCTCAAATAAATAAAAAAATATATCTAAACTAAGCTTCACTATATTCATCACTGTATGTAAGAGAATTATAATTACTGTTCCCTAGAAATTTACATCATTAGAGCAGGGCAGATGTGGTGAATGTTTTGTTCTTGTTGCTGTTGTTTTCAGGTCTAAGACATAATGCAGAATGCCATGTCTCACTTAGACTTCACAAATTAACATGTAAAATATTATTGCTGGCATAGCTTGCAGAATGACATCATTTCTAGTCATCTGAGTTCTAGTTCCCAGGCCAAAACCCCCATTGCTAGAAACTGGCAGCATTTAGCATTTACCTGTTAAAATACACAGACAAGGCCTTTTCCTCAAATCTTTGGTAGATACTTGAAGTCATACAACAATTGCATTCCTTCAAGGTTTAAAAGTAGCAATTCGTTCACTCTAAGAACAATACAGAAAGCTTCCTAGCACAGACTATATGCCTCTAGCAGCATTGAAAACATGATTAATAGCCTCTTTATGGTGTAGCCTTTATGGCAGACCCTATAACGTGATTTATTTGCAAATATTTTTCTAACACATGCGTCTGTACAAGCAGTTCGATATACACATGACATACAATTCTACTACATTTGTAACATAAGCATCTTGCATAAATCATTTCAATATTCACCAGTGACATATAGTTATTTATAAAATTCCATCTACACACACAAACACACACACACACATATAAGTTGGGTGCGGGATGAATGAGAAAGAAACATTTTGGAGTGAGTTGGATGATGTGGTAATGACTGTACCCAAGGGTGAGAGACTGGTGATAGGAGCAGATTCCAATGGACATGTTGGTGAAGGGAACAGAGGGGATGAGGAATTGATAGGTAGGTATGGTGTTAAGCAAAGGAATGCAGAAGGTCAGATGGTAGTGGATTTTGCAAAATGGATGGACATGGCTGTGGTGAATATGTATTTTAACAAGAGGGAGGAGCATAGGGTGACATACAAGAGTGGAGAAAGATGCACACGGGTGGATTATATCTTTTGTAGAAGGGCCAGTCTGAAGGAGATTGGAGACTGTAAAGTGGTGGGGTGGCAGAGAAAAGTGTAGTTAGGCAGCATAGGATGGTGGTTTGTAGGATGATATTGGTAATCAAGAAGAGGAGGAGGAGTGTGAGGGCAGTACCAAGGATCATATGGTGGAAATTGAAAAGGGCAATTGTGAGGTGGAGTTCAGGGAAGAGTTAAGACAGGCACTGGGTGGCAGTGAAGAGTTACTGAATAGCTGAGTATCTACAGCAGAGCTAGTAAGAGAGATGGCTAGAAAGGTTCTTGGTGTGACATCTGGTCAGAGGAAGGAGGACAAGGAAACCTGGTGGTGGAATGAGGAAGTACAGGAGAGTATACAGAGGAAGAGGCTGACAAAAAAGAAGTGGGATTGTCAGAAAGATGAAGAAAGTAGACAAGAGTATAAGGAGATGAGGTGCATGGCAAAGAGAGAGGTAGCGAAGGCTATGGATAAAGCATATGAAGAGTTGTATGAAAGGTTGGACACTAAGGAGGGAGAAAAGGACGTGTACCAATTGGCTAGACAGAGGGACCGAGCTAGGAAAGATATGCAGCAGGTAAAGGTGATAAAGGATAATGAGGTAAACGTACTCACAAGCGAGGAGAGTGTGTTGAGGAGATGGAAAGAGTACTTTGAGGGGTTGATGAATGAAGAGAATGAGAGGGCGAGAAGGTTGGATGGTGTGCAGATAGTGAATTATGAAGTGCTGTGGATTAGCAAGGAGGAAGTAAGGATAGCTATGAAGAAGATGAAGAATGGAAAGGCTGTTGGTCCAGATGACATACCTGTGGAAGCATGGAGGTGTTTAGGTGAAATGGCAGTGGAGTTTCTAACTAGATTGTTTAATGAAATCTTGGAAAGTGAGAGGATACCTGAGGAATGGAGAAAAAGTGTTTTGGTACAGATTTTTAAGAATAAGGGTGATGATCAGAGCTGTAGTAACTACAGAGGGATTAAATTGATCAGTCACAGCATGAAATTATGGGAAAGAGTAGTGGAAGCTAGGTTAAGAAGGGAGGTGATGATTAGTGATCAGCAGTATGGTTTAATGCCAGGAAAGAGGACTACAGATGCAATGTTTGCTCTGAGAGTGTTGATGGAGAAGTACAGGGAAGGTCAGAAGGAGTTGCATTGTGTCTTTGTGTACTTAGAGAAAGCATATGACAGCGTGCCTAGAGAGGAGTTGTGGTATTGTATGAGGAAGTCGGGAGTGTCAGAGAAGTATGTAAGAGTGGTACAGGATAAGTACGAGGGTAGTGTGACAGTGGTGAGGTCTGCAGTGGGAATGACGGATGCATTTAAGGTTGAGGTTTGATTACATCAGGGATCAGCTCTGAGCCCTTTCTTATTTGCAGTGGTGATGGAAAGGTTGACAGACAAGATCAGACAGGAGTCCCCATGGACTATGATGTTTGCAGATGACATTGTGATCTGTAGTGAGAGTAGGGAACAGGTGGAGGGGACCCTGGAGAGGTGGGGATATGCTCTAGAGAGAAGAGGAATGAAGGTCAGCAGGACTAAGACAGAATATATATGTGTGAATGAGAGGGAGGATAGAGAAATGGTGAGGATGCAGGGAGTATTGCTGGCGAAGGTGGATGAGTTTAAATACTTGAGATCAACGGTTCAGAGTAATGGTGAGTGTGGAAGAGAGTTGAAGAAAAGAGTACAGGCAGGATGGAGTGGGTGGAGAAGAGTGTCAGGAGTGATTTCTGAAAGACCATTACCAGTAAGAGTGAAAGGGAAGGTCTACAAGAGGGTAGTGAGACCAGCTATGTTATAAGGGTTGGAGACAGTGGCATTGACAAAAAGGCAGGAGTCAGACCTGGACGTGGCAAAGTTAAAGATATTAAAATTTGTACTGGGTGTGACGAGGGTGGACAGAATTAAGAATAAGTATATTAGAGGGTCAGCCCAGGTTGGAAGGTTTGGAGGCAAAGCAAGAGAGGCAAGATTACATTGGTTTGGACATGTGCTGAGGAGTGATGCAGAGTATATTGGGAAAAAAATGCTAAGGATGAAGCTGCCAGGTAACAGGAAAAGAGGTAGGCCTAAGATAAGGTTAATGGATGTGGTGAGAGAGGACATGCAGGTGGTTGGTGAGACAGAGCAAGATGCAGTATATATATATATATATATATATATATATATATATATATATATATATATATATATATATATATATATATATATATATATCAAATGTTTGACACTTCACAATGCCAAAATTCATATGGCCGAGACCACATGATCGACATTTGAAATGTCACACATATGAAAACTAAAAATAAAAACCAACTAACACTTACCTAAACACAGCTAGTAGGGGCAAATCCCCCTGCACTCCCCATGGGGGGCTCCACACCCCACACCCCTGTAACTTAAATATACCAAATCCAAGATTGCACTACAGTGCAGGAATGGAAATCTTTCCATTCCACACTATACAGAGATGCCGGTTCCTCATTGTCGGCATTTCAAATGTTGATCATATGGTCTCAGCCATATGAATTTCAGCATTTTGAAGTGTCGACAATATGAAGGGAACCCATATGCCAAGGGACACATATTTAACCTACACAGTGTGCCCCTCAACCTAAGCTCCTAAGGCTAACCACCTTACACAATACAGTGATCATGGGTAACTCAATACTGAGGCACACACATATCCCACTCACTAAGTTGAATATGGAGCAGGTAACAGCCAAATATCTATCACATGCTAGCATCCAACACATGACACAGTCAGTCATGGCACTCCACAACAACTACGAGTATCACTCTGCATCCATGTGGGCATGAATGACCTGGGACACACCTACCTGGACTGCATGACAAAAGACATGATTGAAGTCTCTAATTATGTGGTCCAGGCAGGGGTGACAGTAGCCCTGAGCAGTATACCGTCACCACCCAGAATGATGCTTTGGTACTATCAACAGATGATTGAATGCAACATTGGCTTTCGTGTTTTGTGTCATTCTCAGGGGATCCAGTATCTCTATGCTTGGAATGACATGATTGACAGAACTCAATGACTTGCCACAGATGCCCTACATCTGTCAGTGGTGGGTTTCCAGGTACTATAATGCCTTATTAGGCAGTGTTCCTAATGTAAATACCACCATAACAGCTAGACATGTATGCAATCTGAGGGTCATGCTGCTCAACAGTAGACATCTAACTGTCAGGATGCAGTCACTCAAAGCACTTAGACTGGAGGACATTAACATTTCTGCTGTAATGGAGAGGTGGTTCAAAGCAGCAGACAGCAGCCCTGCAGTATCAGGCTATAATGCATTCCACAGCTCTCAGCCCTAAAACATGGACCACACCACACCTCCTCAGGTGGTGTTGTCTCCATATGCATTAAGGATAGGAACACCTCCAGACTAGTATGCCAGCATAATGCATTGGAGATACTTTCGCTACAACTGCCTTGAGGTAATAATGCAATCCAGACCATAGCCTGCTATGGGTCCACATCTCTGTCCCTAGACTGTCAATGCACATTCCTCAACATCCTGCCATTGATGACAGTCCTACATAACACTGACATAGAATGAGACTTCAACTACCCCTCCATCACCTGGGGAAAGTAGCCAAGTGCCAGTGCAGTGGACCAAAACTTCCTGGGATCCATCATTTCCAATGCCCTGGACTGGCTCATACTGACCCCAGTAGAGGATGCAGCAACCTTGACCTGTGTTGACTACTTAAATATAGGTCTGTTGCTCATCCACACTTGTCAATCCCTACCTGGTGAGATCCACACAGGCTGTAATCAACATGGAACTCAACATGTCAGCCACACCCCCCACAAAAGTAACCAAATTGCAAAACCTCTCCAAACTGAATTTCTAGCCATGAAAACAGGGGTGGATGACTTCACTGCCCCCATGTCAATGGGAAATAGCTGCATGACTGTTGAATCATACACATATGCACTGTACAAACAGGTACATGAATGCATGGTACTAGCCATAGCCAGCAGAACCCAGACACTGTCCTCCAAACACTGGGAGACAATGTGATGGTCCCCTGCCATTACTAAAGTGTACAACAGAAGGAGGACACTGTTGCAGAAAAAGGTGGTGTCCCATGACTGTTGAACTCCCTTATTAGCCTCAAACACAACATGGGATTCCCCATGGAATCCCCTTACAGCATCTATGAAGGCAGACATGCAGCAGACACTGACAACAATCACAAAAGCCTTTGATAGTTACATCAACAACCTCCACAGCATTAAACACAAGTGTTGTGAGTTACTGCACGATGCTAATACTTATCCTGAGACAACAGATATTGGCCACAGTCTTGGTAACACATTCAATCCCAGCTTTACCTCTCTCACCCCACAAGTGTACAATCACAATAGCAGATGAATGGCAGGCACACAGCAGTACTGCAGGCCAGGTTAGATCTGCATTGTCCACAGGCAAGAATACTGCTTCTATAGGACACCACCATACCCATGTCTGTGTTCTCCATGACATACAAAGTGACCTTGGACCAAATCTTTGGGTAGAGCTGCTCGGATGAGAATGGCTGCCCATCCAGCCCATGCTGAGAGTGCCACTGCTGCAGTAACCAGGCGCATGTTTTTGGTCTATAATGGATGCACAGGCAGGAAATAAATGGAACACCAGACAAATGCACAGGCTGGTTGAAGAACATCTCCCTGGTGCACGTGATGATTTTCATTAACTCATTGGGGTCCTACGTGAGGGCAATGAGATCGCTAATAGTTGGTGGGGTCAGGTCGTGGCACTCCTCCACCACAGAGTATCTATGCTTGAATGTTTGAATGTAGCTCAGCACCACAATCAGCTGGGCATGCACTTGGCCATGCACCATCACACTCCCGTACGGGCAGTAACACCAGCAATACTGAGCGTGGTGTGATGTCCATGCCAAGACATGGCAGGCCATTGGCACATGGTCCTAGATGGTCCTAACAGGGATGTAGATCCAATGGACAACCCTCACCATCAAGGAGCAGTACAATGTCTGGCCTTGTCCTTGGTGGTGATTGTGATACCCCTGGCAGGTCCGGTTCCCATGTTCATGCCCAGAGATGGTGAACTTCACACCCTGATGTGTACAGCCCACAGGTGTCCAAAAAACATCAGTGTAGGGCAGCCACATGGTGTGTCTGTGTGCATGCAGATACACACACACACACACACACACACACACACACACACACACACACACACACACACACACAAACACACACATCACAATCAGTAAAAGGTCACATCCGCACACACATGCACCACACCTGCACAGGCTATGCTATTCCCACACCCCAAACACACACCCATACTTGTCAACTGAATGACACAGTCTAGGCCTCTGGAAAAACCACACCACACACTGTGCATATGATGGAACCTGTGCCAGATACCTGCCATCAAAACCATCGATGCAGGGACATGCAGATATGGGTCTGATGCACAGGGTAAACTTACTAAATTGTAGATATGTAATGCTGTGCAAGTTGCTGTCATCTGGCATTTGTAAGGGGTACACATCATAGTGTGTGTACAGTGTTAGCCATGATGCATTATTGCTATTATTAATGCTGAGTGAATGTGTTCTCACATTCTGTATCCTGTTTCTGTTGTAGGAATCTGTGTGTCAGCAGGATGTGGCCCTGCAGTAAGACCAAGGGGTATGGCAGTGTGGTAACATATCAACCATGTCTTAGGCAGGGTACAGCTGTATCTCCATGGATTTCCCAGGTCTGTAATACAACGATTCCATATGACTCACAGATTATAGGGCTGAGGGTTGTACATAGGTATATGTTGATTTACAACATCTGTTCTAGAGTGGACAATGGTATGTGTTGTGCACCAAAGCCACAGTGGATATTCATCAACCAAACACACTGAGATTACTATTCACACACACACACACACACACACACACACACACACACACACACACACACACACACACACACACACACACACACACACACACACACACGCACGCGCACACACACACACACACGTCAGTACTGAGATCCATAGGTTCATTGCTTCATAGGTGTGCAGTAGGTGAATGGGCCTGAAGGCTCTACAAGGCTAGCCCAAGGGAATACCCTGCAATCAGGCCATATGACAATAGTCCCAAGTGGGCTCATGAGTATAGTCACTGGAGTGGTCCCCCGGAGTGGGTATTGTATTCCCCATCCACTCATACAGATTTCTATTGTGGGTGGTCAGTGATGTGCACTGCTTCACATGTATGTGTTTATATTCCATAACATGGACAGTGTCTAGGTTGTGAACCTGTCCCACAAACATGTCCTTTGCAGTGTGGAACTGTGCTTGAGGTCTCTGGGACATGCTGTGTGGACAGATTGGTATCTTCAGATGTAGCATTCCTGATCTAATTTGGTGAGACATGGCTGTGTAACTGAGGTGGTGATTGCACTTACATAGACAGTATGATACGGGGATTCATTGGAGTTATTGGAGTCTGTCCAAACAGGGCATGTGTATAAGGCATGGTATTCTCTTTGTGGAGTACATTTGCAGACTCTACAGTTGTTGCAGGTATCCAGTGAGGTACATGGCAAAAGGGCCACTGTGCACATTGATTCGGCTACTGAGGGGAGGCTACAGGGTGACCATGTCCTTTTACTTGCTGGATAACACACACTTAGCCAGAAAATGTAGCACGTCAAAGTACTTTCTGATTTCAGTGGCACTGTTGTGGTCAACAGACAGCTGACTGTCAACCTGTGTTCCCCATTCTGTTATAACAATGTCACTGTTCAATGGACTACCACCAATGTATTACTTCATGTGAGCCATGGTGTTCCCAAAGGTAATGGTATTCTCTTGGCATTGAGGTAATGTCCAGGGTTCTGACAACAGTCATAAGTGTCAGAGTGGCCTTTGTGCATGATGTCAACATCACATGGATTGAGAATGCTACCACTCACCTTACTGTTGTATGCAAAAATTTTCAGCCAGGGTGCCTTTGTGTTCTCCTGCACCTCAGAAGGGTAGATTCCAAACATGAGAGGACATGGGTCCATACCTTGTTTGACAGCAGTCATGTCTGGTCATTGGTTTGACATGGATTCCACTGCAACCATACTGTGGGTACTATCTGTGAGGCAGTTTGCAAGAGAAGTACTGACATAGTGGTTGATGCCTAGCCAAATATGTTTGTGTATGATTCCTGGGTGGAGAGTGGTCTCTGAGTATTAGAAGGGTTGTCTATATTGTTAACTATTCCATATTGTCATATAGTCATTGCACATGGCACTACACATTTAGGGCTGTGGATTGTCTACACCAACCTCTATGGTGTTTGACAACTGTTGGCCTTGTAATGTGGACATTGGGACATATACTAGGTCATCAATATAATAATTTAGCAACACCTACCCCCCAAAGGATCCTGTTATTACACAATGACACCCACACAGGATACTGATGACAGACAGGGACACACACACACACACACACACACACACACACACACACACACACACACACACACACACACACTTGCCAGTACTGAGTTTCAAACCCCTGCCTAGTTCTGTATTGTTTCTACATTGTTACACATTCATTGCATGTGCTGCAGCACTTATAGGACAGATGATGTCCCAAGGTACTTCTAAGATGAGGAACATCACCAGCCCTTGTAAATAATGGCATTGAGCAATGTAGTGGGTGAGAGATTTCATAAAATACTTTACCCTACACACACATCTACATTTCTGGTACACTCCTGCCATTGTGGAGGGGTAGCTACTGACAGTAGACCACTGGTTCTGTGTAAATGGTCCACACCTTGGTAGTATGCTGGATGGGGATCCCCTTTCTTGTGCTTTTCTCATCTTAACGGAATGGACATATCCTGCTGGGGCCATACGTCTCAGCCGTACAGATACACCCATGTTATCCAGAGGCAGGACTCATATATCTGGTCAGTTTACCTTCACATTGTGGTTTACTAGCAGTTTTGTGGCTATTCATTCATGGGTTTGCAGTCAGGGGGTGATATGGGCAGACATTAGATTTTCAGACTTCACATATCCATGACATCCATGATTCTAAACCCTCCCCTCTGTTATTCTCTCCTCTTCCTAACATTATGATAACAATATCTCAGAGATATCCCTATAGCTGGGCCTTTATCCCAGTAGTATTTATGGCCTTGATCACACTACTTGCAGTAGGACATGGGGAGGCATGCTACTGGCATTTGTCAGCATGGTCATGCATTTGTTTTCTGTTTACTGTGTTATGCTGTTAGTTAGGATCCCCTGACATTTTGTACATTGGCACTATGGGTGAGGCATGGGCCTTTGCCAGAGGACTGTAGGCCATTTAAGAGTGCTGCAGGTCAGTGCATTTTGTCACTCATACATTCCCAGGCTGCAAACCAGTGGATTACCCTGGGGTGACAGTGGTAAGTGGTTGAGGTGTTCCAGTCAATCCTTCCTGCTCATACTGATCCATGAGTCTGGATGTGGGCACATTGCTGCTTACAGCTAGGGACACACCTGCATTGGACACCTATTCAGCATGCAGCATCATGTATGTATTCCCATACAGAGATACTGCAATATATATATATATATATATATATATATATATATATATATATATCTATAAAACAAAACTTCTCAAGATAGTCCAAAGGCAGAGTGAGTCAACAAAATTATATACCAAGTCTCTCAAAAGAACAAGAAGGCAGAATATTAAAATTCAATATTCCAACAAAAGACAAATCCAGAACGGGCGTCCACAAAGCTTGATTTAATAGAACGTAAGCGCGTTCATAACATAAGTTACTTCATCAGATGAATAAAAACACATACTAACACAGCCATTTAAATAGTAAGCATCACCAATCAACTACTGACATTTCCCTCCTTTTTTAAAAAACTAATTAGCAATTAAAGGTGTATTATGCAACAATATAACAAATACATTAAAATGTATGTAAATGCAAAAAATAATTTCATATAAAAAAATAGCAAGTTAAAACAAATTAATAATGAGCTTACTAGCTCTTGACCTTTCTCCCTTTAAGCACGGGTTTCAAAGGCACTGTATCATTTAAACCTGAACCCCTGTGGGCACCCATCCGCAGAATCCAAACCAACTCTTGTGTTTCCATTTTATTAACAACATCACCTAACCTAAAATTCTCATAAATGACTAGCAATACCTGGAACTTAAAACAATGTTGTTTGCCTTCAAACAACATATGTTTAGCCAAAGCATTGTATCCATATTTTATCCTAACACAATATATGTGATCTCTAATGCGTTCCTTCAGCTTCCGATTAGTTTTTCCAATTTAAAATCGAAAACACACAACGCAATAGGCTATATAAACTAAACGTTGAGTATCACAGTTGGCTCTGCAGTTAATGTGCCATAGATACCCCGTGTCTGGATGCCTATAAAACCTTCACTGATCAATGTGCTCACAGTAATTGCACTTACCACAAGGTATAGTGCCAAAGTCACAGTTCACTGTCTGTCTCATGATTAAAGGTTTAGGATAGCATAGTTGCTGCTTAAGATTCATAATATTTCTAAACGCATATCTCAGTTTTGCCCCTACCACTTGTGCAGTCTATTCCTCCATATGTAAACTATGCCAATTCTTGCCTATAACTTGCTTAATAACCTGTATACCATGTGCATAAGGCAGCACAACTGGTACGATATCTTGTCCATTACATCTAACTTGTTTACTGCTGCCCCCATTGATGTATGGTTTGCCTCTACTAACACTATCCATCCTGGCTCTGACACTAGCTCACTTCACTTCCTTAGTGGTATAACCTCTCTCAATAAAAGCTTCCTCAAGGTACACCAATCCGTCCTCAAACCTGTGATCTTCTGAGGACGACCTCAATATCCTCAATGCTTGTCCCTTAACTATATTTGTAAAAACATGGGGAGGGTGCATGCTACTCCTTTGTACATACGATGGCTGATAACAATCCTTCCTATAGACAGCTGCCCGTATCCCTTCACTATCTCTATACAAAATAACTTCCAAAAAGTGAACCTTGGTGGAAGAACAGGAATAAGTGAACTTCAAAAAATCACTGCTATCATTCAAGCTATGAATAAAATCTATAAGGGTAGCAGAATCACCTTCCCAGCAAATAAACAGGTTGTCTACAAACCTACGGAAGAATTTTATACCTGGATGTACAACATATCTTTCCTCCCATTCTCTCATAACAATGTTCGCATAGGCATTAGCGCAGCTAGTGCCCATAGCTATGCCAGATCTTTGCCAAAAATATTTGTCATTGAACAGAAAAACATTGTGTTCAAGTACAGCTTCCATTAGCATACATAAAAAGTCAGCCCTTATGTCGCTACAATTAGCATACTTAGTTAAGCAAACCTTAAGTGCCCTAAGGCCTTCACTGTTGGGGATACAAGTAAACAAAGAGACAACATCCAACGTAACCATCAAATCAAAATTCGTACCATGCTCACTTAAATATTGATGTAAATCTAAAAGAAAATTCTCAGTGTCACGTAGGACAACTGGGTAACCATCCAAAGCTTTCTTAAGTTCACGATCTAAATAAATGGACATCGGCTCAGTGAGCCAACCTGCCCCCACAACTATAGGTCTAAAAGGCGGTAGTAGGGAGTCTTTATGAATTTTGGGTAAGCCATGAATCCATGGTACTGTAGGACTATCCACATAAAAATACTCATACAAATCTTTGTCTATATAACCAAGTTGTAAACTATCCATTAATAGTGAATGGATAACATATTGCATAGCAAACACTTGTTCAACATAAACAACAATATATGTAGATTCATCAGACAACATTTCTATCATTTTATCATAGTAATAGGTAGCATCCAACACAACTACAGAGCCCCTTTTATCAGCAGGGCGAATAACGATATCCACATTGTCCTTCAGAGACTTGATGGCCAAACTTTGTCCATGGGTAAGATTATTCATATGTCCATGTAAACTGAACAAATCAACATCATACAGGTCTTTCTCACATGCTTTAATGAAAATATCTAGATCTGCAGACATATTAGGTGTAAATGTACTACGTTTTTTAGTAAATGCACTATGTTTTTTAAAAGTAGAAATGTAATTATTACTTGAACCATATAATTTCTTAAACATTACATTACGAGAGAATAGCCTGATTTGAGTCAATATATCAGACAAAACCACATCAGTATCGGGTATGAAACTCATACCTTTATTCAGTAGTTCAACCTCAGATTTATTCAGCTCGTACCTCGAGATATTCCCTATGTGTCCATTTTGCTGTGCCCCCACATTTTCTTTAGAGTTCTGCTTTGAACAGGGGCCGGGGCCTCTTTCCATTTCATGCTGTTCATTGGTGTAGCTCCACTGAACGATTTCTTCCTCGTGTGCCAGATAGGAAACCCCGACAGAGTGGGATCACACTGGGCAAGATCCCCTGATGGGACATTCGATCTCACAGTTGGTTCCCCACTTGTGCAGGCCAGCAGGTTGTTAGCATTGATATTGCCAGCCAAAACGGTGGCAACAGAAGAAGTGATTATAGGACCACTAGTAGTCGGAATAACAAGCACAGCTGCTTTGTCAGTAGACACAACAGGCAAAGTATCTACCTTATTGCTCTGGCTGTTAACATTGCCAGTAGAGCGGATATTAGTTGAGCCTATTGCTCCAAACTGTTGCCTCGGCCATGTAAAAATAGATTGATGTGCAAAATAATGAACATCTCTCGCTATTTTTTTTTCATTTTCTGTGAACACAACTTCGCTCCATAGGCGTTGACTTTATCAGAAAGTTCATTAAGTTACATGTCAGCCTACTCTTCACCTAGGAGGCACTCTAGGGCAGTTTGTTGTTTAGCTATGCTCTTTTGCAACTCAACCTCTACAGGATGAAAAAACTCAATTAATAGCTTCAGATATTGCTTACTAGTAGCTAAATTGATTTTCTGCTATTGAGTTAGGAGAGCTGGATACATGTCTCCATAAGTGGGCATATTCAGCACACATAAAACTCTAGGGACAACATTTTTTAAAAGGCATGCTTCAAAATGAAACTGCTGATATTGTAATCATTTAAACCTGTAAATGTCATTCTCCAATGATCGCTTCACTTCACGTACCTTCGTATTGGTTGCCAAATCATTAGTTGCTTCAACAGTTAATTCAGGTAACTCCACTCCTAATAATGGATTCTGAATATCGGAGAAACAAGGCAGAGTGAGTCAACAAAATTATTTACCAAGTCTCCCAAAAGAACTTGCTATTTTTTTATATGAAATTATTTTTTGTATTTACATACATTTTAATGTATTTGTTATATTGTTGCATAATACACCTTTAATTGCTAATTCATTTTTTAAAAAAGGAGGGAAATGTCAGTAGTTGATTGGTGATGCTTACTATTTAAATGGCTGTGTTACTATGTGTTTTTATTTGTCCGATGAAGTAACTTATGTTATGAAAGCGCTTACGTTCTATTAAATCAAGCTTTGTGGATGCCTGTTCTGATATATATATATTCTTCCCCGAAAATAAGATCGGGTCTTATACTTTTTCCCCTGCCAAAATACGCATTAGGGCTTATTATCAGGGGTCCCCCCCCCCCCGTACAGCAATCTACATTTATTAATTTATTCATGTACAAAAATTGACATTTCTTTTTTTTTTTTCAAAACATTTATTTTTATTTTTTTCAAATATTATTATAAGAGAAATATCATAATTATACAAGTAATTATTGTATTATTATAATATTCAACAAAACAACTAAAGTATTTACAAAGACATCCACTACAATCAGATCAATTAATTAAACTAAAATACCGTGCTATTGAAATTAGAATTTTTTTAACAAATTTTGTAAATTATCCCATACAATATAATATGATGTTTTTCTAGTTGTTCTCATTCTAATTGTGCTTATTTCCATATGGCACATTATATTCATAACATTTTAAATTCATTGAGCGAAGGAGGTGTATCTGAAATCCAATTTCTAGTTATTATTTTCCTGGCCACTGCTAGGATAGACCATAACAAGGGAAGCTTAATCTTTTTAACACAAGGTACAGGTGTGTTGAATAATATAAGAGACTTAGAAATAATGAAATTATCTGTAAAAAGAGCCTGCAAAAATTCATTAATTGACTTCCAGTATTCTTTCAACTTCATACAGTCATAAAACATATGAGCCCAGTCAGCATTAATTTCTACATTACATCTCTTACATAGATTATCTTTATTATTTATTTTATTCATCATCAAAGGTGTATAAAAAGATCTATGTAAAAATTTCCATGTATAAAGTCTCCAGACAATGGAAGATGTAGTTCTATAAGCAGATCTCAATATATATTGTTTATCTTGTTGAGTTGGTGGGTCCCCATTGATAGAGGTGAAATAATTCCACTATGAATCTACACTGTAAAAGTTTCTTGTCTGATAATTTTATGTATATATGAAAGTTTACCTTTATCAGAAACTTTATGCTGTAAATTTAATATCAAGTAATCAATCAGTGTTGGAATAGATTCTTTAACTGTTATAGACATTAGATCTATTCTATCAATGAGATGTTGTCTAAAGATCTGAACCTCTAACCAGCAAGTTTCTCTTAGATCAAATTCTTGTTTTAAGAAATCTAGATTTTTAACTTTATTATCAGATATCAGCTGATACCAGTACTTTAGATCATTATCTATAGCTAAATGAGCTCCTTCAGAAGTAGATGACATAAGCATACCCTGAGTATACATTATAGGGAATACAATAAAATTCCATTCCCTATACTTAGGGTGCATGAATATAAAGTTACGATAACTAATAATAAGATTTAATGGGTAACAAACCATATGTTTAGGTGTAATAGGTGAAGTACAAAATTCCTTTAGCAACCACAACATGGAGTTATTTACAATCATATTTTTATGTGTTAAGGAGATTTTCATGAAGTGCATACTAATTAGCTCCCAATAATCTTTCCATTTTGCGATATATGACTGATCTATTAATAAAGTAATAACTTTTATAATAGAAGAGATAATATATAAATTAAAGTCTGGAAAAGAAATACCCCCTTGAGACCAGCTATTAGTATGTTTCTTTAATGCAATCCTAGGTCTATTAGGTGCCCATAAGAAATTTAACATTAGTGTATTCAGTTTCTTGATAATTATTTTTGTAGGTGAAAGTATTATTGATTGTATTAAGTATAAAATCTTGGGGAATATTATCATTTTAATAATTGTAAGTCTCTCCTCCATAGTAAAAACATATTATTCCAGGTATTAAAAGATTTTGTATATTAAGAAAACAGGTATTATAGTTATTATATATAATAGATTTAATATCTTTAGATAGTATTATACCTAAATAAGTTATCTGACCTGAATTGGGTACATATTTAGTAAAATCACTAATGAGAATATTTTTCGTGTATATATAGGTAGTATTTTAGTTTTTCTTCATTGAATATTAAACCAGAAATACTTTTAAAATTCATCATTTTATCAAATAAAGACTGCATAGAAGAATTAGATCCTGCTGATGTAATTAGAACATCATCTGCAAAAAGTTTAATTTTTGATGTTGTATTTTCGTCTATTTCAAAACCCTCTATGTCAGTACTGTTTCTAATCAAATTAGCCCAAGGCTCCATTACTAAAGTGAATAATAGTGGAGAAAGTGGACATCCTTGCTTTGTACCTTTAAGAATGGATATTTTTTGTGAAACATATGTTCCTACCTTAATATAAGCCAGCGTTCCTTTGTATAAATGCTCAATTAAATTTACAAATGCACCAGCGAAGTTTGTGCATTTTTAGTAAGGTAAACAGATAGTCCCAACTTACTGAATCAAATGCTGAACCTATATCAAGACTAATAAGTGTTAAATCTTTCTTTTTCCTATTTGCAAAATCAATTAATGTTAAAGTTCTTCTTATATTATCAAAAGTATTTCTATTTACAATGAAGCCCGTCTGATCTATATCTATAATGCCGGGGATGATTGTCTTCAATCTATCAGCAAAAATACTCATAAACATTTTATAATCAACATTAAGTAATGAGATGGGTCGATATGAAGAACATCTAGTTGGATCTTTATTAGGTTTTAAAATTGGTGAAATAAATGTATATTGCCAAGATGGGGGGGGTTATTAACTCAGTTTGGGCCAAAATAAAAACCTTATGTATTAATGAATATGTAGTTTTAGAAAGGATTTTATATATCTCTGGTATAATACCATCATTACCCGGTGCTTTGTTTGATTTAAGCTTATTTATTTGTGTAATAACTTCTGTATATGAAATACTCTTGTCCAATAGTTTAATCTGTTGTTTATTAAGCTTTTTATTCATGTTTGTGGTTATAAACTCCTTTATTTTATCTTTAGGTTCCATGTTAATGTTGTTATGGTTAATCTTGTGAAAGTGATTTCTAAATTCATCCAGTATTTCTGGTATACTAGAAACATTCTTCTTTTTCCTTAGAGAAAAGATTTCTTTGATATGGTTTTGTTTATTCAATCTTTTTTTTTTATTTTTAAGTCTATGTAAGTATTTGGGGCTTATTGAATAAGACAAAAACTTGTATTTCTCAAAAGTTATTTTAACTTTATGAGTTAAAATTTCTTTGTATTTCTCATTTAGTTTGTTTATTTCTTCAATAACTTTCTTGTCCATAATATTTTCTTTATTATTATGTTTATAAGAGTCTAATTTACTTTGAATATCTAACAATTCCTTATCCCAAGATTTCCTTTTATTATTATACCATCTGATACTTTGTCCATATAGATATGATTTTAAGGCATCCCAAACATAGACAATGGAGACTTCAGGAGTATTATTTATGTCTAGAAAATGTTGTACTTCTGAAAGTATATATTCTTTATAGTCTTTTAGCTGAGTTAAGTATGCTGGTATCCTTTTGATCTGAACATTATGAGTACTTTTTATCATGAATTCAAAAACAATTGAGTTATGATCAGATATATGACATGAAATGATTTTGGAATTAATTAAATCTGTTACCATCTGGTTAGAAATAAAGACCCTATCTATTTTTGAATAAGTTTTGTATCTGTTAGAAAAAAAGGTGTATGGTAATGATTTTGAATCTATCTGATTATTAATATCATTCAAATGATAAGAATTAGCAAAATCATTTAAATGTTTTGCATTAGATGTAATTCTTCTTTTCCTTATAGTGGTAGTATCACTTTCATGTAGTATACAATTAAAATCACCAGCTAAAATAATATCCCCTATAGAGAATGATATGATCTTATCAATATGATGTTTCACTGTATTAATACCAATTCCAGGTATCCAATATACATTAATTAAAGTGTAAGTCTTCCCATTAATTTGTATTGTAACCATACAAAACATTCCTTTGTCATCCTGAAAAGACTGTGCTCTGAACTAACCAATACTGTATACTTATTAGTGGCTAGTTTATCAATATCTTTTTTCAAGAGATGGGTTTCTTGCAGGAAGACTAGATTGGCCTTGTGTAAATTAATGTATCTTATTAGGCTTGCCCTTTTACACGGATTATTCAATCCATTAATGTTTAAAGAAATTCCTTTTAAAGATGTCATTTGGCATTTTTAAAACTCAAGAATCTTATGATCGAAATAACAAATAACAAGATAAATAATGTTACATCTCCTCTTTTAGGTGTACCTTTAAATATAGCTGTATTTATTAAATCTCTTATGGGATTTTGTATAGGATTCAATTTTGTTTGTAGTGACAATGAGTGTACAAAATATATTGTGGATGTCAAAACTATATACATATAACAATGAACGAGTGAAAATAATGTAAGGATTAAACCTTGCATCCAGCCTGGAGTTGAAAACTCCACCTTAGAGTAGTATTTACTACTCAAGTTAACCCCCTACCCTAAGCAGCAGTACCTCAGCTACCACCTTATCAATTTAATACTAGTTATATTTAACTGAGGTTAACAGTTTTCAATTCAATTATCTATCAAGACAAAACTACACATTTGGTAAAACAGCATCATATAAACTAAAATAAACTTTTTTTTTTTTTTTAAAACTGTTCATACTACTATATAGATCTATGTAATATATAACACTTGTATTCAAATAGCATTCAAATAATCTTGATGTTAGAAATCAAGAGGAGAGAAAATTAGGTTCTAACATTCATTTAAATCAAAAACTTTGGCTAATATGATTCAGACATTACATATATTAAGATGCATCTATTTTCTGTCATGTGAATACTATTAACAGCTTCCAAAAAAAAAATCTTGAATTGTTTGTATATGAGCATTTACTTAAACTCATTATTGTCAATAGAGTAAAATATTGTATTCATAAAAATTATTATAAATCATATTGCATAGTTATGCAAATTCTCAGAAACACTTGCATTATTAAAAAAAATCACACACATACACATACACACACACACACACGTACACACACACATACACACACACACACACACACACACACACACACACACACACATATATATATATATATATATATATATATATATATATATATATATATATATATCTGATCTCACTGAGTTGTTTTACAATCATGCTAACCTACTGCTTTAAAATATATCACATGACATTTCTTCCAGAATAGAATTATAAAATTGTTTATGCTTGTCAATCAGATGAATTAAATGAATTATAATAAAGTATATGTTTGGAACAGAAGTTTTTAACACAGATTATTATGCTGCTGTTAAGTAGATTTTCAAAAACATTTAAATAAATGTTTCATTTTCTATGCCTTCTAAAATAAGACATTTACTTACTACAAGAAACTACATCATTTAAACTCATTATAACTGACATTTTATGAATAGAGTATTTTTCCTGAATCTGTGGTGTGTCAGTATGATAACTAGGTCAGAGGTTATACTAACTGCTTTCAGTTTCTCTGTGAGAATTCTGTGAGTTGAAGCTTTTGAAGTAGTTCATGGACACTGTGCATGAGACAGCCCACATCCCAGATTGTCTCCCTTAACATTTTGGCGGAAACTTATTAAAACTTGTGGCAAACATTCATTTTGTCAATAGAGTAAAATATTGTATTCATAGAAATTATTATAAATCATATTGGATAGTTATGCAGATTCTCAGAAACACTTGCATTATTATATAAAAAAAAAAGGCCATCACACTTACACACACACATACACATACATACACACACACACACACACACACACACACACACACACACACACACACACACACACACACACACACACACACACACATATATATATCTGATCTCACTGAGTTGTGTCTTTGTTGAGCACTATCCTACTTGCTGTCCCTAGAATAAATCTGTCTGCTTTATACAACATAATGCACAGCAAACACATTTTAGTAACCAGATTTTATAATCATGCTAACCTACTGCTTTAAATATATATCACATGACATTTCTTCCAGAATAGAGTTATAAGATTATTTATGCTTGTCAATCAGATGAATTAAATGAGTTATAGTAAAGTATATGTTTGGAACACAAATTTTTAACACAGATTATTATGCTGCTGTTAAGTAGATTTTCAAAAACATTTAAATAAATGTTTCATTTTCTATGCCTTCTAAAATAAGACATTTACTTACTACAAGAAACTACATCATTTAGACTCATTATAACTGGCATATTTTATGAATAGAGTAGTTTTCCTGAATCTGTGGTGTGTCAGTGTGATAACTATGTCAAAGGTTATACTAACTGCTTTCAGTTTCTCTGTGAGAATTCTGTGAGTTGAAGCTTTTGAAGTAGTTCATGGACACTGTGCATGAGACAGCCCACATCTCAGATTGTCTCTCTTACATTTTGGTGGGAAACTTATTAAAAACTAGTGACAGACATTCATTTAGTAGTGTAAATGCATGTAAACATGACAAAACCTTCACAATGTATTCCACAGACCATTACAGCCTCTTACTTCTTTTCAGAAAGAGAAACAAATTGAATCACAGCTTGCCATTAAATCTTCAGATATTTTGACTGGTTATGAAACAAAACATTATAACTGACATATTTTATATATAGAGTATTTTCCTGAATTTGTGGTGTGTCAGTGTGATAACTATGTCAAAGGTTATACTAACTGCTTTCAGTTTCTCTGTGAGAATTCTGTGAGCTGAAGCTTCTGAAGTAACTCATGAACACTGTGCATGAGACAGCCCACATCTCAGATTGTCTCTCTTAACATTTTGGCAGGAAACTTATTAAAAACTAGTGACAAACATTCATTTAGCAGTGTAAATGCATCTAAACATGACAAAACCTTCACAATGTATTCCACAGATCATTACAGCCTCTATGTAAGTGAAATTAAGCCCAAAATTACCAACAAGCAATAAAACTCAACATTCTTCTCCCAACTCAATTTTCATACAAATCCTATTATTCACTGTGCCCACACAATCAAAAGCATTTCTATATATTAATAAAGAAAAAGAGAGTAGAAAATAAAAGGGAGGCAGAAATAAAAAATGTAAGAGAAAGCTGTAAGACGATATACAATGGAATGTTACTTACTGTTTATATTAATAGAGTTAAAATAAAACATATTATTTACTCTTATTTAGTTCTGATTATTATTAGTTAAAGCATAACATATTATTTACAAACAGGTATAAGCCGTATAATCAAGAAAGTATAATTAGAAATAGCATTTGAAGAACTTATAAAACTTTTACAAGGAATAAATATGTTATTATTCTATTAATGATATTTTCATTACTGTTCTCTCCCTGCCCCCCCACCCTTTACCCACTACATAATCTAAATAGAATGTCATTGTTTAAACAAAGAAAATAATAAAAGGAGAAGGAAAAAGGTAAAGATAAAAAATGTATCAAATTACTAACCTTACTTCTTTTCAGAAAGAGAAACAAATTGAATCACAGCTTGCCATTAAATCTTCAGGTATTTTGACTGGTTATGAAACAAAACATTTCTTTGCACATAGAGAATAACTTTGATTAAATCTTTTCCAAAATATTTGTGGCTTTCTGGAAATGCAGGAACTATATTCAAAAAGATTAATAATGAACTAAAATGATGAGAGAGAAAAAACATATAACAAATCATTTGTTTTTTAGTCTCTTCTTCTCTGAAGTCTTCCACGAAGCTTCAGTTGCCAATCTCTTTAATGAAGAACTAGCCCATTCCATTTCTTCTATTTTATCCAAAATCCTTTTTTCTTTGACAAACAGTAAAGCAGAGTCTAAATCATCGAAAACCTTAGGACCATCAGGAAGGAAGATTTTAAGCTTGGCAGGAAACAGAAGGTATGTTTTAAACTGTGCTTTTTTAAGCTCCCTTATTAGTGGCAGAAAAACTTTTCTTTTAGCTATTACCAGGGAAGAATAGTCATTGTCAAAATGCACAGTTGTCTCATTAATCTTAATAGGAGCTTTAGCCCAAGCAGATTTAAGAACCATCTCTTTATCAAAAGATGATAGAAATCTAACTATAACTGATCTAGGATATTTTTTTTTAGAGTTATTATTAGCTATAGATCTATGTGCTCTTTCGATACCAAAAGAGAATGCTTCTGGTAAGTCTAAAGTTTTAGGGAGCCAAGTTGTTAAAAAAGAAGTAATATTGTTACCTTCAATATTTTCTGGCAGTCCAAAAATCCTAATGTTATTGCGCCTAGATCTATTTTCCAGGTCATCCAGCTTTGTTTGTAAATGTGTATTTTGTTTAAGCAGAAACTCAATGTTGATTTCCTCTTCTTGGATTCTATTTTCCATGTCATTCACAGCTTCTTCTATGCCTGTCATCTGGTTCTTCTGTTGTTGCAGGTCTGTATGTAACAGGTCTATTTGTTTTGTAGTTTTTTCTATGAAGGTGTCTATTTTAGTATCCATTTTATCCATTTTATCAGTAAGTTGCTGGATTATAATTATCAGAGACTGAAGTTCTTTCTTGATGCTGGAGTCTTGAGAATTTGTCTTACTGGAACTCATTTCAGACTGATAATCTGACAGGAAAATTTCCACAGTGATTTCTGGCAGGAATATTGTTAAGATTTCCTTTCTTTTTTAGATATAGTTCAAGAACTATATAAAACAAACGTATTTAGAAAGAAAATTACTTCAAAAATTAATTTTTTAAGTAATTAATTCCTGTCAGTGTAATGAAATTGGTGGAGCTGAAGAAATCTGCTGCTATCCTGTGTTCATCCTTGGCCACGCCCCAAAATTGACATTTCTTCATGTACCCAAATCGACATTTATTCATGTACACAAACTGACATTTATTTGGTACTTTTCTGTTATTGGGCAACACTTTTAAGTAACGTGTTAACAGTTGTGTGAGAATTCTACATAAACAGTGCAACAAAAATTTCGAATTCAGAATATCTACACCTTGGCTTTCACAGTGCAATATTTCATGCTTAACAGAAAGTGCAGAAAAATCTCAATACCTGCGTATTGGAGGAGTGGAATAAAACAGGAATAAGTGCCACTTTATGAGTGGTGATGCGTTCTTTATTCCTTGCCCAAACTGTAAGAGAAGAATGATGGAACGTTATAAAAATTAAGTCTGGGAACTAGTGGCCTTACTTTGCAATTACCCCTTGATAATGAAATGTTACCTTAATACAATAAAGTCAAAAAACTGACAAGAGCTTCCTGGCAGCTGAAAACAGAAGCAATCCATTCTGTTGCCCCGATAGTGGAAAAGTTATTCAAATGCAGTCATGTCATCTTCTTCTGGAACATTGTCATAAGTCTCCAACCCCCGAATTCCAGCCTGAATTTCTTGCGACTCCATTTCCTGTAGAACCATTGGCCCCAATCTGTCATGCCTAGCAATAGAACTCTCCTTAAAGGAGCACTGCTTGTCCATGTAGCCTGCTCGTAGTGCATTGGCAACACAACTGTCAGTGATTTTATCCCATGAATTCTTCACCCAAGTCATGACCTCTTGCAGGCTAAGCTTCACAAAGTTTCCATGGTGATTTCTCCCCATTCTATTTTCAGTATAATCATTGAATTCCATGTGCAAATGGTCCTTGAATGGCTTGTTTATTGCAATATCAAGAGTCTGGAGATAGGCAGTCATTGCTGCGGGAATCATTATTTGAGCTATTCTTCTCTGTGGAAGGAAGTTCTTCATGTCTTTATCGCAGTGAGTGCTGGCTAAATCCCAGACTAGCAGACCACTTTCACCACCTTGCAAAAGAAGTGGCAGCATTACATCGACCCACATCCTTATAACTGCTTGTGTGCACCAGACTTTTTCAGTTTCAAAATGTACTATGCTAATGCCAACTCCCTTATCTGCCTACTACCACTACTAGGAGATAAGGTGTTTATTTCTTACTACACAACTATTAATTCTCTCTCAACGTTTTCTCCTGTCTCCAGTTGTTTTGCCCTGCATTCCCCTTGGGACCTCGCCTGGGTGGACACATACACCCAACTAAAGTAATCAAACTCATCCATTTTTTGCTCAAGCAATATAACTACTCTGCTGCCTCAACCCCCTTTCTGGAAAATTGAACCAGGAGTCTCCCAGAAGAAAATAAGGAAGTATGTGCATCTGCTGCTACTTAAACTTCTGTATTTTTTAATCCCTGCTTGTTATCTCAGTACGCTCCCTGCCAGGAAAGCCAGCAGCCTAAACCCCTCTTATGTCTGCCTCTCCGATCTCACTCTCATCTAACTCCCTGAGTTACACTAGCTCCCTTCTCATTTCAGTCCAATTTAGTCCATAGACTGCCCTAGTGGGCTTAGTGCACTTCAGCATTTGTCCACTAGATGGCATCCCCTCCCCACTGTTATTGATTTAAATTCACTCACTTCTTGTATTTTCTCAGCTTTTACATTCATTTCTCACTTTCTCTCCTATAACTTATAGCCCACTCTACCTATTATATCCAGATCCCCTCTACTTACCCTGCTACAACTTACTCTCCTGCAAACTATGCTCCACTGATTGGCTCTCGATCTTCTCCTGGTTTCTTCCCGCTCCGTTCCTTCGGGCTCACTCCGCTCCTACCGTGCCCCCAAATCCCACCCGCCCCTAGCACCTCTAGCTATATCCCTGTTGTAACCACACCCACTTCCTCTCTACACCTATCAGTCTCCAACACTCTAGATACACCCTCTACCACCCAATTTTCTTCTTGTAACCACACCCACTTCTATTCTATACTATCAGACTCCAATTCTAAAATTTCTCACCCAGATAATTGGTCTCCTTTCTCCCTCTAACACCCACTCCCAAAACCTCACCCCCTCCAAACCTACTTAACTCTATACTCCCCCACTACTAATCAGGCTTTTACCAGCGTATCTTTGTAAAATAATCTTTTATATACATATAAAATACAATTACAACATTATACCACTAAGCAACCTTATTCAACATGCTCTTAAAACCTTCATCCATCTCCATTTTACTACTACTACTTCTTAAACTTTCCTATCTTCACTACCTCACCCAACCCAGTACTTCCTACCATTCACAATTCTATCATGTAGCTAACCATCTTAATTCCCCTCTCTCACATTCACACTCATCTATTTCTCCCCATCTATATCCTATAAAAAAACCTCCTATCTTTCTCATACAAATTGTTCACCTCTCAGAAATACTCTATCCGCATAGCAACCAGAAACCCCTTCACCATCACAACAGAACCCAATCCTTTTATTAAACTGCTCAATTACCTCTCTAACCCAATCCTTCATCTGATTACCTGTCTTTTATCAGGTGATATCCATCCCAACCCAGGCCCCTCCACCTCAACCACTATACACAAGCCTGTATTACTTACTTCTTTAAACTCCCAAAGTATAGTCAACAAAGTTGCAACCCTCCATGCCTGGCTCATGCATAATAAACCTGACATCCTATCTATCTCAGAAACATGGTTAAAACCCTATATAAAAGACTCTGAAATAATTCCACCTAACTATTCTATCATTAGAAAAGACAGGTCCCACAAAAAAGGCAGAGGTGTAGCTCTCCTATATTCATCCTCCTTGTTAGTTACTCCCTACAACAAACCTATTCCACACTTTAACAACGCTGAATTACTCCTCACTCTCCTTCAAGTAAACAAGCACAAACACATATGTCTAGCATCCCTCTACATCCCCAGGGATAATATTTCCACACTTGAAAATATCCTCTCCTGGCTCTCCAATAACATCAGCAATGAAACCATAATCTTAGGAGATGTAAATATTAACTGGGCCTCCATTCAGTCTCCAACTAACTCCCTTAACATCAACCTCTATAATTTTTCCCAGCTAATCAACTCTGTAACACGTCCTTCAAAAAACCTCTCTTGTGGCAGTATTCTAGATTGGATTCTAGTCTCACATCCCCACTATTTTTCTGACAGTGGCACTCTTCCCGACCCTCTAAGTGATCATATGCCCATCTTCACTCACCGACTCCCCTGTATCCCATATCGCACCCATAATTATATTACTACCCGCAACCACAAAAACTTTAACCCAACAACCTTTTCAAACTCTCTAAAAGCAATTAACTGGAATTATCTAAAGACATTATCCTTAGATAATGCAGTTGCCCACTTCAGCTCAACATTCTTAAAACTACTAGACTCCCAAGCTCCTTTGAGGACAAAGAGAATAAAAACTAATTCCGCCCCCTGGCTAACCAAAAACACGCTAGCAACCATGCGCCATAGAGATAAAGCCTGGGCACTCTATCAGAAAAACAAGACCCCTCGACTCCACATTGAATACAAAACACTTCGAAATAAAGTAAAAAAGCTTATTATCTCTGATAGACAAAATTACTTCTTTACACTCCAAAACAATAATAAAACAAACCCTCAGAAATTCTGGAAAGGTATCTCTACCCTCCTTAACCCCAGCAAACCACACACCCCTACCCCAGACCCAAATGCCCCTGATTTAGACTTAGCTACTCAATTTAACTCCTTTTTCATTGAATCCATTGGCAAACTAACCTCCTCATTCCCTAGTTCCACCTCATTATCTAATACACCCCCACCCTCCCCTGCCAACAATCCACCCTGCACTGCTGCTCCTCCCTCATTCCCATCTAACTCTCTATCCTCCACCTCTTCTCCTACTCTAACTTCCACATCATCCTTACCACCCTCTAATACTCTCTCTCCCCACTCAGCTCTATTCTCATTAAAACCTATACCCACTTCTACTATAAAGAAACTCCTTCAGAAATTGAAGCCATGCACTAACACACCTGATAACATCCCTTCTTACTTTCTAAGCATAGCTGCTGAAGCAATTGCCTATCCCATAAGCATTCTAATCAACCGCTCCATCCAAGAATGTACAGTACCCCAAATCTGGAAACAAGCCTTTATCATACCTCTGCATAAAGGTGGCAACAATTGTAATGTCAACAACTTCCGACCCATTGCTATCCTGTCCCCCATTTCTAAACTTCTAGAAAAGTCTGTCCAACTTCAACTCTTACCACATCTCTTAGATAATAACCTTCTAACTCCTACACAACATGGATTTAGGCCAAATCATAGCACCATGACAGCCCTACTCTCCTATCTTGAAACTGTAAATAAAGCTCGTGACTCTGGCCAAATTGTTTCTACCCTACTACTTGACCTCTCTATGGCCTTTGACACTATCTCACACAGCCTGCTCTTAACTAAACTCTCAAAACTTAACCTATCTCCCTCCTCTTTGAACTGGTTCTCCAGCTACTTATCTAACAGATACCAAGCTGTAAAATGGAAAAAGGCAACCTCCTCATTTCTTAGTACCCCCACCGGAGTTCCCCAAGGCTCCATACTAGGTCCCCTTCTTTTCAATATATTTATAAATGATTTCCGCAAATCTATTCCATTCTCAAATATCATCCAATATGCAGATGATTCTACCATTATCTGCTCTGCCACATCTACCCCTATGCTCCTAAAGCTTACACAAGAAGCTTTTTCAATCACTGAGCAATGGATGAAAATAAACCACCTAGCACTCAATGCTTCCAAAACTAAATTAATGGTATTTACCCCCTCTAAAGTTACTCCTCTCGATATAAACACATTCTTGATTACTAGTCAAAATAACTCACTTCTGGAACTGGTGTCAGATACCAAGTTACTTGGTGTCCAAATTGACAACCAGCTTAATTTCAACTCCCATCTACAATTAAATATAAAAAAAACCCATCAAAAACTAGGTATGCTCTACCGACAAAATCAGTACCTTACAAGCACCTCTAAAATCACTCTCTCTTCTTCCTTTCTTATCCCCTCCCTTCTCTACGGAGCTCCACTCCTAACTAATCTTCAGTCCTCTCTAAAAAAACAACTTTCCTCTTGCTACAACAAAATCGCCAAGTTCGCTAACCGCCATAGGTCCTCCACCCACCACTGTTCCTCTCTCCAAAAACTTAATTGGCTAGAACTACCCAATAATCTCAGCTATACTCAGCTAACTCTTGCCCATAAGCTCATTTTTAACCCCTCTCTCTGTCCCTCCCTGTCTTCTGCCTTTAAGATGCACCTACCTGATAGAGTTTTAAGGTCAAACAATCAAAACCTATTAGAAGTGCACAAACCAACTCGTCCCCCAGGCAAAAACTTACTATCCTATAACCTAGCACGTCTTTGGAACTCACTACCACCATCCATTTGCACCACCTCTAACCATTATATGTTCAAAAAATCTCTTCACATACATCTAATGTCCCAGTGGGAATGCTCTTGCTCCCACCCCTCATAACTAATAATGGCAATTTTCATCTTCCTTTCACTCTCATGTTACTCCAGCAATTTTTCCTTATTAATTTCCCATAACTCACATTATTTTTTTCCCATGGTATCTGCAAAGACTGTATTTGACTGCACCTTGTAAAGCTTATGCTTCTTACATATTAACTACTCTGTATCACTATGCAATATTACTTTTCACAGCCTATAACACCTCAAATTTTCATCACTAGACTGTATTGTTTGAAATGTTTCCTGAATTTTGAAATTAAATGCTTGTATCATTTTACATTTGTATAATTATCATTAGTAATCTATTGTATGTACCTAGTTTGTTTGTTTTTGGAGCTTTTCTCCCCAGGACTCCATTGAAAACGGGTTCATTTTGGCCCAATGGACTATCCTGGTAAACCAACTGCAAATAAATAAATAAAAATAAAATAAATGCCTGAAACACGTTTAACCTCATCTTTATTGACAATACTAATGATTAGAGGTGGGGTTTTCTTTCTATCTAGACGAATTAAAAAAATACAGGTAACACGTGCACTTTCACAACCAGTGGTGGGAATGCAGATTTATAAGACACCCCTCAGATCAATTGCTGTTTGAGATCCTTGGCTCATAAACACTGCAGTTTCATCCATAGCAATCATGTTGGAGAGTTGGTATTTAGAAAAGTCGATGTCATCAACAATGGACTTGAACGCAAGTGCACGTTTAATAACTTCAGTATCTTCCAGCTTCACTGTTGTTGATCTTTTAGAGACAGTTCATATCACTGAAGGAAGCCATCCAGCCAATGTTGTGATGCTTTGAATTCTTGGAATATTGGGATATTTCTAACTGTGGTGCCATTGGAAGGGCAAGTGTGTGAAAATCAGCCCTGTGCACAACCAAAGCCTCTGCTCTCTTGTTAGCAGTCCATTCACAGATGATGTCTTCCAGCTCAGGAAATAATGGTTGATGACCTGATCCACACTTGCACTTCTTAGCATTTCCCTCGTCCACCTATTGACTTGGTTATCATACCCTGCATGCCTTTTTCAGACTGTTCAGAGATCTAACTTCTTCTCTTTGCAGAAAGTCATCAGATTCTTTCTCCTTGAGTCCTCCACAATTCTTTTCTTGTACAATTGAAGACTTAGGAGACAGGTGTGGGAATAAAAATAGCAACAGTTAAGAAGACACAACCACACCCATTTGTTATCAAGTAAGCCTGTTTTACATGTGATGTCTGCATGTTGACCAATGTACACTTACCAGTGTTTATGGGCCAAGGATCTTAAACGTCAAGTGTGAGTGAGGATTAGGGTTAAAGTAAGAATCATGGAGGACTCCCGGGGAAAGAATCGTATGACTGTCTGCAAAGAGAAGTTGGATGTCCGAATGCTCTGAAAATGGTGAGCAGAGTACGATAACCTCAGTCAACAGGTATCAATAATATTATTATTTTATAATTCAACACGTCCGTCATGTGTTGTTGACGATCTTAGCTTGGACTTATTTTTGGGATAGGGCTTATATCATGACCACCCTGGAAAACCATGCTAGGCCTTATTCTCTGGTTAGGTCTTATTTATGGAGAAATATGGTATGTAACCTGGGAGAAGAGCTCTCCCACCTGGTTAGAAGTAGAAGCCATGAGGTGGTACCTCCTGATGGAAATCCTTAAGGGAGACAGAGGCAGAAAATGGCTGGGCTGGGAAAGCTGCCATCTGTGTGAGGGGGTCTGAACTGTGGCCCCCTCAAAGATGGAAGTCCAGAAGGAGGAGAGAGGTGGAAAGTGGCCTGGCAAGGAGGGCTCCCACCTGGGTGAGAAGGTCCAGATCATGTCCCCATCTGGTACAGAAGTCCTGAAGGGAGCAGCTATCGGATGGCTGTGGGATCCAGAGAGCTCCTGCCTGGGTGACCAGGGCCAGGCAAAGGCCCCCATGATGGAAGTCTTTAAGAGAGCAAGTGGTGGGCATCTTCAGGATCTGGAGAGCTCCTGCCAGGCAGGGTGAAGGTGTCCAACCTTGCCTGGTACCCAACGGCATCCCCAAAAAAATTGCAAAGTCCCTGGAGGTACACTGGATGGGAGAGAAGGGGCACATGGTAGACTTGATGAGGGTGGATCTGCCCCTCCATGGCCGAGTGGAGTTCCACAAGGCTGGCCACGATCAGAGGGAAGTTTCCCTGAGAGGGCCCAAGGGCATGGGGACACTGCACGATTCTGTAGCCTTCAGGGGGTATGCGGGAGATGGAGACCATGGAGCTCTGACTGGAAAGGAGGGGGATGTGGAAGACCCGATAAGAGTTGGCCTGCCCCTCGGTGGCCAAGGGGAGTTCTGCAAGGCCAGCCGGGATAGGACCAAAGCTTCCCGAAGAGGCTGTGAGGACACGCATGACACAGCATGGTTTGGCAGCCTGCAGGGGACATGGAGGCAGTGGGGTCCCCCAAGGTGAGTCAGGAACAGCGGCCGGGAGAGTAGGCTGACAGCACAGGTGTGCTGAAGGCCACCCTCTGTAGCCAGGTCTGCGATCTGGTCCTCCCAGCCCCCAGGGGTGCAGAGATATGGCTGCAGTGGTGTCTCACACCCAGGACCATCCACAGGCACTGGGTCAGCCTCTGGTCCTTCACCTGGCACTACGGGGATGCTGTTCTGTGAAAGGCACCACTCAGAAGGCCAGACAGGGAGCGCTCCTGCCTGGGTGAAAGGTTCTGGATCATGCCCTCCCCAGTGGGATGGAAGTCCTTAAGGGAGCATCTGGTAGAAAGCTGCAGGGCCAAGAATGCTCCTTCCTGGAGTAGCAGGGTTAGACAGAGCCCCCCACGATGGAAGTCATCAAAGGAATGGCTGGTGGTGGGCTGCAGGGTCTTGAGTGCTCCTGCCTGGGTGACAGGGCTCAGGCAAAGCCCCCCACAATGGGAGTCCTCAAGGGAGTGTCTGGTGGATGGCTGCAGGCCGGAGAGCTCTTGCCAGTCAGGGGTAAGGCATCTAACCTCGCCTGGTATCTGATGGCATCCCCAAAATGTCACATAGTCCCCAGAAAGGCTCTGGACCAGAAAGGAGGGGGACTTGGAAGTCACGATGAGAGCGTACCTGACCCTTGGCGGTCAAGGTGAGTTCCACAAGGGTGACCAGGATCTGATGGAGGTCCCCCTGAGAGACTCCAAGGGCACAGGGACATGGCACGATTTGGCAGCCTTCAGGGGATATGCGGGAGATGGGGACTGTGGTGATCTGGACTGGAAAGGAGGGGGATGTGGAAGTCCCGATGAAAGTAGACCTGCCCCTCAGCAGTCAAGGGAAGTTTTGCAGGGCAGGCCGGGATTGGAGGGAGGTCCCCTGAGAACTCTGAGGGCATGGGGACAAGGCACGGTTTGGCAGCCTTCCAGGAGATATGTAACCAGGGTAAGAACCCTCCTGCCTGGGTAGAAGCGGAAGCCCAGAGGGGGAGTCCATCCTTGTGGAAGTCTGGAATGGGGAGAGAGGTGGATAGCAGCCAAGCAGGGAGCAGTCCCACCTGGGTGAGAGGATCTGGATTGTGTCTCCCCAGTGGGATGGAAGTCCTTAAGGGAATGTCTGGCTGAAGGCTGTGGGGCCAGAAGTGCTCTTTCCTGGGTGACCGGGGTCAGGCAGAGCTCCCCACAATGGAAGTTCTCAAGGGAATGGCTGGCAGAGGGCTGCGGGGTCTGGAGTGCTCCTGCCTGTGTGAGTGGGGTCAGGCACAGTCCCCCATGATGGAAGTCCTCAAGGGAGCATCTTACAGATGGCTGTGGGCTTGGAGAGCTCTTGCCAGGCAGGGTGAAGGTGTACAACCTCGCCCGGTACCCGATAGCATCCCCAAAATTTCTCAAAGTTCTCAGAATGGTGCTGGACTGGAAAGGAGGGGGCTCAAAAGTCCCAATGAGAGCATACCTGCCCCTTGGTGGCAGAGGGGAGTTCCACAAGGGTGGCTGGGATGTGAGGGAGGGCTCCTGAGAGGCATGGTTTGGCAGCCTCCAGGAGATATGTTACCCAGGAAAAGAGCCCTCCCACTTGGGTAGAAGTCAAAGCCCAGAGGGAGAATCCATTCCGGTCAAGTCTGGAACGGGGAGAGAGGTGGAAAGTGGGTGGGCAGGGAGTGCTCCCACCTGGGTGGGAGGGTCCAGATCATACCACACCAGTGGGACAGAAGTCCTTAAGGGAGCATCCGGCAGAAGACTGCTGGGCCAGGAGTGCTCCTGCCTGAGTGAGCGAGGTCAGGCAGAACCCCCCCCATGATGGATGTCTTCAAGGGAATGTCTGGCGGAGGGGTGCAGGGTATGGAGTGCTCCTGCCTGGTTGAGCGGGGTCAGGCAGAGTCCCTCATGATGGAAGTTCTCAAGGGAGCATCTGATGCACAGCTGCAGGCCTGTAGAGCTCCTGCCAAACAGGGGGGAAGCATCTGACCTTGCCCAGTACCCGACAGTGTCCCAGAAATATCACAAGGTCCCCAGAATGGGTCTGGACTGAAAAGGACCGGGCTCAAAAGTCACAATGAGAGTGTACCTGCCTCTAGGCGGCTGAGGGGAGTTCCACGAGGGTGGCTAGGATCTGAGGGATGTCCCCCCTGAGAGGCTACGAGAGGACGGGGACACAGCATGGTTTGGCAGCCTTCAGGGGATATGCAGGAGATGGGAACCATGGTGATCTGGACCAGAAAGGAGGGGGATATGAAAGTCCCGATGAGAGCAGACCTGCCCCTCGGTGGCCAAGGAGAGTTCCGTGGGGCCATCCAGGATCAGAGGATGGTCCCCCTGAGAGGCTCTGAGGGCATGAGGACACGGCACAGTTTGGCATCCTGCAGGAGATATGTAACCTGGGAAAAGAGACCTCCGGCCCAGGTAGAAGTGCAAGTCCAGGGAGGGAGTCTATCCCAGTGGAAGTCCAGAAGGGGGAGAGAGGTTGAAAGTGGACAGGCAGGGAGCACTCCCACCTGGGTGAGAGGATCTGGAATGTGCCCCCCCAGTGAGTTGAAAGCCCTTAAGGGTGCATCTGGCAGAAGGCTGCAGGGCCAAGAGTGCTTCTGCCTGGGTGATCGGGGTCAGGTGGTGTCCCCTGGATGGAAGTCCTCAAGGAACAACTGGCAGATGGCTGCGGGCCTGGTGAGCTCATGCCAGGCAGGAGGAAGATGTCCAACCTCATCTAGTACCCAAAGGCATCCCTGAAATGTTGCAAAGTTCCCTGAATGGCTCAGGACTAGAAAGGAGGAGGCCTCAGAAGTCCGGATGAGAGCGTACCTGCCCCTTAGAGGCAGAGGGGAGTTTTGTGGTGGTGGCCAGGATCTGAGGGAAGTCTCCCTGGGAGGCACCATGGGCACGGGGATACAGCACAGTTTGGTAGCCTTCAAGGGATATTGTGGGAGACAGGTACCCTGGTGATCTTGACTGGAAAGGAGGGGCACGGGGAAGTCCCAATGAGAGCAGACCTACCCCTTGACAGTTGAGGGGAGATCCACAGGGCAGGCTGGGATCAGAAAGAGGTCCCCCTGAGAGGCTCAGAGGGCATGGGGACATGGCATGGTTTGGCAGCCTCCAGGAGATATGTAACCTGGGAAAGAGCCCTCCTGCTGGGGTAGAACTGGAAGTCCATAGGGGAGTCCATCCCAGTGGAAGTCTAAAATGGGGAGATAGGTGGAAAGTGGCCAGACAGGGAGCACTTCCACCTGGGTGAGATGGTCCGGATCATGCCCCCTCAGTGGGATGGAAGTCCTTAAGGGAGTGTCTAGCAAAAGACTGCGGGGCCAGAAGTGCTTCTGCCTGGATGACCGGGGTCAGGCATAGCACCCTATGATGGAAGTTCTCAAGGGAACAGCTGGCAGAGGGCTGCGGGGTCTTGTGTGCTCATGCCTGTGTTAGTGGGGTCAGGCATAGCCCCCCATGACAGAACTCCACAAGGGAGCATCTTGCTGATGGCTGCGTGCCTGGAGCACTCCTTCCAGGCAGGAGGCAGGCATCCGACCTCACCCGGTACCTGACTGCATCCCCAAAATTTCTCAAAGTCCCCAGATTGGTGCTGGATCGGAAAGGAGGGGGTCTCAGAAGTCCCAATGAGAACATACTTGCCCCATGGTGACCGAGGAGAGTTCTGCAAGGGTGGCTGGGATCTGAGGGAGGTCCCCCTGAGAGGCTCAGGGTGGAGGGGCACACTGCATGGTTTGGCAGCATCCAGGAGATATGTAATCTGGGAAAGAGTCCTCCTGCCAAGGTAGAAGTGCAAGCCTGGAGAGGGAGTCTGTCCTGGTGGAAGTCTGGAAGGGGGAGAGAGGTGGAAAGCAGATGGGCAGCGAGCATTTCCACCTGGGTGAGAGGATCCGGATAGTTCCCTCTCAGTGGGATGGAAGTCCTGAAGGGAGTGTCTGGTGGAAGGCTGCAGGACCAGGACTGCTCCTGCCTGGGTGAGTGGGGTCAGGCAGAGCCCCCATAGTGGAAGTCCTCAAGGGAATGGTTGGCAGAGGTCCATAGGGTCTGGAGTGCTCCTTCATGTGTGAGTGGTGTCAGGCAGAGCCCCCCACGACAGATGTCCTCAAGGGAGCATCTGGCAGATGGATGCAGGCCTGGTGAGCTCCTGCCAGGCAGGGTGAAGGCATTCAACCTCATCCAGTACCTGACAGCATCCCCAAAATGTTGCAAAGTCCCCAGAATGGCTCTGGACTGGAAAGGAATGGGGTTCAGAAGTCCCAATGAGAGTGTACCTGCCCCTCACTGGCCGTGGAGAGTTCCGCAATGGTGGCTGGGATCTGATGTAGGCCCTCCTGAGAGGCTCTGAGGGCACAGGGACATGGCACGATTTAGCAGCATACAGGGAACATGGAAGTTGTGGGGTCCCTGAGGCGAGCCTTGGGCTGTGGCCAGGTAAAGATGTCTCTCTGGAGGGTCACCAGGGTTGGCACTGACAGAAGTCCTTAAGGGAGCTTTGTGCAGATGGCTGCAGGGCCCAGAGAGCTCCTGACCATGCAGAGGCATCCGACCTCACTCCATTCTCAAAGGTATGCTTGAAAAATTGCAAAGTCCCTAGAATAGCTCTGGGTCGAAAAGGAGGGGGACTCAGAAGTTCTCATGAGAGCAGATCTGACCCTCCACAGCCGAGGGGAGTTTTGCGAGGGTGATCACACCCTGCAGGTTCGCTCCCATTGCCCGGCAGGCACGTGTGATCTGGCATGATTTGGCAGCCTTCAGGAGTTAAGGGATGATGGGGCATCCACTCAGGGTCCGAATCCGGGTCCCAGCCTCGAGGGAGAATATCCTGTCAATTGTCTGCGCAGGGTCAAGGTGCCCTCACAGGCCTCTTCTTCCCAGTCGGAAGTCGATAGGACAGTGGATCTGTCCCACAGCAGCTGAGGGGAGTTTCACTGGGTCAGTCGCACCCTGCAGGTTCACTCCCCCGATCAGCTGGCAGGCAAGTGTAATCTGGCACGAGTTGGCAACCTTCAGGAGTTAAGGGACAATGGGGTGTCCAGTCAGAGTACTAGTCTGGGTCCCAGCCCTGGGAGAGAACGTCCTTTCAGGTGTCTGCACAGGGTCGAGGCATCTTCACGGGCCTCTTCCTCCTGGTTAGAAGTCTGTATGAGAGTGGATATGCCCCTCAGTGGCCAAGGGGAGTTCTGCAGGGCCGGACACACCCTGCAGGTTTGCTCCCCAGATCACCAGGCAGGCAAGCACACATGATCTGGCATGATTTGGCAGCCTTCAGGAGTTAAGGGATGACGGGGTATCCAGTCAGAGTTCAAGTCCAGGAACAGGTCCAGCCCTGGGGAAGAATGCCCCGCCAGGTGTCTGGGCTGGATTGAGGGGTCCTCACAGGCCTCTTCTTCCTGGTCGGAAGTCCATATGAGATCAGATCTGCCCTTCAGCGGCTGTGGGGAGTTCTGCAGGCCCGGTCGCACCCTGCAGGTTTGCTCCCCCAATCGTCCATTGAGCATGCATAATCTGGCACAATTTGGCAGCCTCCAGGACTTAAGGGATGACGGGGTGTTTCGTCAGCATGCTAGTCGGGGTACAGGTCCAGCTCTGGTGTAACATCCTGCCAGGTGTCTGCACAGGGTCAAGGCACCCTCATTTGCCTCTTCCTTCTGGCTGGAAGTCCATATGAGAATGAATCTGTCCCTCCGTGTCTGAGTAGAGTTCTGGGGCTGGTCACACACTGCAGGTTTACTTCCCCCATCATCTGGTAGCACGAGTGATCTGGCACAATTTGGTAGCCTTCAGGAGTTAAGGGACGGTGGGGGTGTCCCATCAGAGTCCGGGTCCCATCCCTGGGTGATGCCCTGCCAGGTATCCACATGGAATCCAGGTGCTTTTACCCACCATCCATCGATCGATCAGGCTGACCGACTCCCACTGATGGAGGGCCCCTTTGGCATAACTCTGTGGGTAATGGCTTGCAGGTCGAGCTTCTCCACCCCAGGAGCGAGGTGCAGGTGGGGGTGTGGAGCATTCCATGCTCCTTAGGGTGGAAGTCGAGGTGAGACTGATGAGCTTGGGCCATGAGGTGCAGGTGGGGGTGTGGAGTATTCCATGCTCCTTAGGGTGGAAGTCGAGGTGAGACTGATGAGCTTGAGCCATAGTGAAGGAGTCCTGTGACATGGGCACCATCCCCTGTCATCCATGTGTAGCCGAAGCATGGGAGGGGGTATCTCCCACTTTTCTCTAGCTCTGAGCACTGATGTGCACTGTGCCAGCCCACGGCCCTCCGGGGTCGTGGTCATCGGTCCACGGCCAACACCCAGTGTACCCCCTCTGTGGGAAGAGGGATCCCTCCTGTTGGCAGAGGTGTGGGCTCCGGCTCCTCCTCTCCTCTCATCCGCTGAGGTGCTCCCATCTGGTTGATCCTGCCAGTTGCCTATGCTTGTCTCAAAGATTAAGTCAAGCAAGTCTCAGTGCATATGGACACTACAGTGAAACTGCAAATGGCTCATTAAATCAGTTATGGTTCCTTTGATCACTAAACTGTTACTTGGATAACTGTGGTAATTCTAGAGCGGATACATGCTGACAAGTGCTGACCTCCAGGGATGCATGCATTTATCACACCAAAACCAATCCAGGTCTTGGCCCGTTAGCTTTGGTGACTCTAGATAAACTCAGGCCGATTGCATGCCATGACACGACATTCAAATATCTGCCCTGTCAACTTTCCATCTTACTATCTGTGCCTACCATGGTGACCACGGGTAACAGGGAATCAGGATTTAATTCTGTTGAGGGAGCCTGAGAATGGCTACCACATCCAAGGAAGGCAGCAGGTGCACAAATTACCCACTCCCAACTCGGGGAGGTAGTGATGAAAATTAACAATACAGGACTCTTTTGTGGTCCTGTAATTGGAATGCGTACACTTTAAATCCTTTAATGAGGATCTACTGGAGGGCAAGTCTGGTGCCAGCAGCCATGGTAATTCCAGCTCCAATAGCATATATTAAAGTTGCTGCAGTTAAAACGTTCATAGTTGGATCTTGGGATCAGGCTGGTGGTCTGCCGTGAGGTGAGCTACCTCCTGTCCCAGCCCCCTGCCTCTCGGCACTCCCTCGATGCTCTTAACTGAGTGTCCTGAGGGTCCAAAGTGTTTACTTTGAAAAAATTAGAGTGTTCAAAGCAGGCCGGTCACCTGAATACTTCAACTATGAATAATGCAATAGGACTCCGGTTCTATTTTGTTGTTTTTTGGAACTGGGGCCATGATTAAGAGGGACGGCTGGGGGCATTTGTATTGTGCCGCTAGAGGTGAAATTCTTGGACTGGTGCAAGATGAATGAAAGCAAAAGCATTTGCCAAGAATGTTTTCATTAATCAAGAACGAAAGTTGGAGGTTCGAAGGTGATCAGATACTGTTGTAGTTCCGACCATAAATGATGCTGACTAGCGATCCGGTGGCGTTATTCTCATGAATCGCCAGGGAACTTCTGGGAAACCAAAGTCTTTGGGTTCCAAGGGAGAATGGTTGAAAACCTGAAACTTAAAGGAATTGACGGAAGGGCACCATCAGGAGTGGAGCTTGCAGCTTAATTTAACTCAACATGGGAAACCTCACTAGGCCCGGCCCAGCAATGTGCCCCAGAGATAGCTGACCCCCCATGTGGTAGGGGGAGGGAGAGGGTGCCATCCCAGCAGAGGGCCGGTGGCTTCTCCTCTTGCCATGCGGGGCCACCCCCAGGAGTGGCACACCAGTATACTCTCCCCTCAATGTCAGTTGTGGGTACCTGGGGTGGATGCCCCACTAACCACGAGGCATCAGTTCAAAGACCCAGAAGGTCAATGATGCGGTCACATGCCAACCACCATGGGACCCCTGCTATCCTGCTGGGCTAGTAACCCCATTCCCGGTGCCTGCGACGATGTCCGTGAAACCATGCATGCTTGTCTTGAGGTGCGATGCTGCTCGGGCAGCGGTGTCCCCAGTGAACGAGAACTGTACGATTCTGAGTGGTGGATCACTCACCGTCGATGAAGAATGCAGCTAGCTGTAAGAACTAATGTGAATTGCAGGACACATTGATCATCGACACTTCAAACACACTTTGCGACCCCAGGTTACTCCTGGGGCTATGCCTGTCTGAGGGTCCTTGTGCCTTCCATCACCCCCGGGGGTGTCCGGCCCCCATCACGGGCATGGCAGGGGAGTTGAGGGAGCCTAATGTGGGACCCTGCCCCCCAGTGAGAGACGCCGATGGAGGAGAGGAGCATCCGCCTCCCCGAGTCGGAAAGCCCATCCAAGGATGGGAGAGATCAAGCTCTCATCCAGCCCACCACCCTGGAGGCTGTCGGTGGTACTCCCATCAGGCTGCCTTCCCGGAGTAAGGCCCAGTGCTTGCCAGTGTCAGTTCCCGCATCGGCCCTCCTCCTCCGCGCCAGGTGTTTGGCGGCATAGGGGAGTGGGTGCGAGGGCCAGGGGAGGATGGGTATCCATTTGTCCCCGAGTCCTGTGCCCACACCCACCCTCCCTATAACCTTGCTCGGAATGTGACCTCAGATCAGACGTGGCGACCCAAAGAATTTTAGCATATTACTAAGTGGAGGAAAAAAAACTAACCAGGATTCCCTCAGTAATGGTGAGTGAGGAGGGAAGAGGCCAGCACCAAATCCCTGCCCTGGCGATGGGTGCAGGGTAATGTGATGTACGGAAGTTCTTCTCCCCGGCACTGCCCAGGAGGCCCAAGTCCTTGTGATCGAGGCTCAGCCCACAGACGGTGTGAGGATGCTGGATGCACCTGGTGCATCAGGATCAGGTCTTCCCAAAATTGGGTTGTTTGTGAATACAGCCTAAAGTGGGTGGTAAACTCCATCTAAGGCTAAACACTAGCATGAGACCGATAGTGGACAAGTACTGTAAGGGAAAGTTGAAAAGAACTTTGAAGAGAGAGTTCAAGAGGGTGTGGAACCGTTCAGAGGTAAACGGGTGGGGTTCGTGCGGTCCATCCAGAGAGTAAAATTTGGTGGCCTCACCAGCTGCCCAGGTGAGGTGGATCCCCCTCCAGGGGGTGGGGGACTGTCCCCAGGCACGCTGGCCACCATCGGGCGCATTGTTCTGTGATGGTGTGCTGCAACTAGCTCCGGGTCAGCTGTAAAGGCTGCGTGGATGGGGGTCTCCTCCCCGTAGGGGTGTGTTACAGCCTACAGTATCAGCCCTCATCATGCGCAGGGGTCGTGGGAGATGACTGCTTCTGCACCCTCCCTCGCCCTAGAACCAGTGGCCGGGGTTCCCGGTTGGACTGTTGATATGGGACAGACTGTCCTCAGTGTGGCCTGACAGTGTCTTGCCACAGGGACAGTGGGCTCACCTCGGGTGCTCGGGCTCAGCGGTGATGTCAGTAACCCACCCCTCCCGTCTTGTAACATGAACAAATGAGTCTAACAGTTGTGTGAGTCTGAAGGTGGGCAGGAGACCCCATGGCTCAATAAAAGTGAAGGCTGGTGCACACTGACTGAGCTGGGATCCCCCTGCCCCACATGTGGGGTATATCGCTGGCCCATCTCACCCATCCCTTCAGGGAGGTGGGGCATGAGTGCAGCTGGTGGGACCTGAAAGATTGTGAACTATGCCTGGGCAGGAAAAGCCAGAGGAAACTCTGGTGGAGATCAGTAGTGGTCTTGATGTGTAAATCAGTCATCCAACCTTGGTATAGGGGCGAAAGACTAATCGAACCAGCTGGTTCCCTCCGAAGTTTCCCTCAGGATTGCTGATGCTTGGCAGATGCAGTTTTATCTGGTAAAGTGAATGATTAGAGGTCTTGGGGACGAAACAATCTCAACCTATTCTCAAACTTTAAATGGGTAAGAAGCCCAATTTGCTGGCTTGGAGACAGGCATGGAATGCGAGTGCCCAGTGGGCCATTTTTGATAAGCAGAACTGGCGCTGCTAGATGAACTGAACGCCAGGTTAAGGTGCCTGATGACAATGATCATTAGACCCCAGAAAAGGCATTGGTTGATACAGACAGCAGGACTGTGGCCATTGAAGTCAGAAACTGATAAGGAGTGTGTAACAAGTGACTTCCAAATCAGCTAGCATGAAAATGGATGCTGCTGGAGCACTGGGCCCATACCTGGCTTCCGCCAGAACTGGGGGCCAAGGGGGCTATGCTGTGTTGAGTATGAGGGCCACCATGGTAGCAGTGAAGCCCAGGGCGAGGGCCTGGGTGGAGCCACCGTGGGTACAGATTTTGGTGGTAGTAACAAGTATTCAAATGAGAGCTTTTAAGGCTGAAGTAGAGCAAGGTTCCATGTAAACAGCAGTTGAACATGGGTCAGTCGGTCCTGAGAGATAGGCGAGTGCTGTTCCGAAGGGACGGGGATAGCATCTGTCGCCCTCAACTGATCAAAAGGGAGTCGGGTTCAGATCACCAAATCTGGAGCAGTGGAGACTGGTGCCTCATGGTGTCCAGTGTAGTGACACACACTATCCCAGAGAAGCTGGCGGGAACCCCTGGGAGAGTTCTCTTTTCTTTGTAAAGGGCAGGATGCCCTGGAATGGGTTCACACTGAGAGAAGGGTCTATGCCCTGGAAAGCATCACGGTTCAAGCGGCATCAGGTGAGCTTTTGTTGGCCCTTGAAAATCTCTGGGAGAGCATGTAAGTCTCCCACCGGGCCATACCCATATCCACAGCAGGTCTCCAAGGTGAGCAGCCTGTGGCATGTTAGAACAATGTAGGTAAGGGAAGTTGGCAAGCCAGATCTGTAACTTCAGAAAAGGATTGGCTCTAAGGGCTGGGTCGGTTTGGCTTGGGTGTGAAGCGAGGCTGGGTACGCACTGCGAATAGATAAGAGTTCACAGTCCCCCCTCCCGGGGGGTTGGGAGACATCGGCAGTGACTCTGGAAATGTGTTGGCCCTTCCTGTGGATCACCCCTGCTGTGGAGGGTGCCGGTCCCGACTGGCATCCCGCATCATCTGGCATCTAGTTACTGACTTAGAACTGGTGCTGACCGGGGGAATCCGACTGTTTAAAACAAAGCATCATGAAGGCCCAAGATGGGTGTTGATGTCATGTGATTTCTGTCCAGTGCTCTGAATGTCAAAGTGAAGAAATTCAATGAAGCATAGGTAAATGGTGGGAGAAACTGTGACTCTAAGGTAGGTAAATGCCTCATCATCTAATTAGTGACATGTGTGAATGGATGAACGAGATTCCCACTGTCCCTACCTACTATCTAGCAAAACCACAGCCAAGGGAGTGGGCTTGGCAGAATCAGCTGGGAAAGAAGACCCTGTTGAGCTTGACTCTAGTCTAGCACTGTAAAGAGACATGAGAGGTGTAGAATAAGTGGGAGGCCTTGGCCACTGGCAAAATACCACTATTCTTATCATTTTTTCACTTATCTGGTGAAGTGGGGGGGCAAGACCCATTGGGGCTCTCGGTTCTGGCTACAAGCACCCTGGCGCCCAGGCACAACCAGCTCCGGGGACAGTGTCAGGTGGGGAATTTGACTGGGATGGTACACCTGTCAAACAGTAATGCAGGTTTCCTAAGACAAACTCAGGGAAGACAAAAACCTCCCATGAAGCAGAAGGGCAAAAGTTTGCTTGATCTTGATTTTCAGTATGAATAAAGACCATGAAAGTGGGGCCTCATGATCCTTTTGGCTTTTTGGGTTTTAAGCAGGAGGTGTCAGAAAAGTTACCACAGGGATAATTGGCTTGTGGCAGCCAAGCGTTCATAGCACCATCGATTCTTGATCCTTTGATGTTGACTCTTCATATCATTGTGAAGCAGAATTCACCAAGCTTTGGATTGTAAACCCACTAATAGAGAACGTGAGCTGGGTTTAAACCGTCATGAGACAGGTTAGTTTTACCCTACTGAAGATGTGTTGTTGCGGTAGTAATCCTGCTCAGTATGAGAGGAACCGCAGGTGCAGACATTTGGTATATGTGCTTGGCTGAGGAGTCAATGGTGCAAATCTACCATCTGTGGGATTATAACTGAATACCTCTAAGTCAGAATCCCTCCTAAATGTAATGATACCGCAGTGCTGCGGATCTCCGGTTTGCCAGGGATAGCCGGCCACAAGGCCAGCAAGGGGCATCGCTTGTCACTGGGTTGGAGTGCAGACAGAAGGGGGCTGCCTCTCTCTCCAGCAGTGCACACCATATTCATGGGGAACCGGGTGCTAAATCATTTGTAAACGACCTGATTCTGGGTCAGGGTTTCATATGTAGCAAAGCAGCAAAAATCTGCAATCTATTGAAAGTCAGCCCTTGAGCTAAGCTTTTGTTGCAGGAGGGAGGACGGGCTCTGCACCGTCAAGGGGAGGGGGGACCTGTCCTTTTCTGACCCTCCCTCCATGCCGCCCCGCCTCCTCCCCTCCATCCAGGTCATTGGTGGGACTTTGCTCATCGGCGGCTGGCACGGGGTCTGGCCAGGTGAGAGAGGGACCATGTGCCGGGTGCACCCTGGTGGTGAGACCTCCCATGTGGCAGGAGGTCCCCAGTTGCACCCTTTGCCCTGCCCCTCCAGTGCCTTCATCCAGATAGCTGGAACCCATGCTGGTGTGGAGGGAGTTTAGGATTGCATACTCGGGCTTAAGGATCATCCCCAAGGGGCAACCCGGTGGTGGGTGCATGGTTCCTGTGGGAGGGCAGCTGTCCATCCAAGGAAGCCAGATATGGGATCCCATCCTACCGGCACCCAGGGAGAGGAGGTATGGCTACAGTGGTGTCTCACACCCGAGTCCAGCAAGGGGAGTTGTCCAACAGTGTGGGCATGCCGAGGGCTGCCCCCAGAAGCTAGATCTGCGATCCCATCCTCCCAGCCCCCAGGGATGCGGAGATATGGCCACCAGGACATCTCACACCCTGGATCATCTACAGGTGCCAGATCAGCCTCTGGTCCCTCACCAGGCACTACAAGGATGCCTCTCTTGTTCACAGCACCACTCAGGAGACAAGGGGGCACATGCCAGAAGGCTCAAAATTAAGCAGGTTCATTGACACTTGTGCCACCTAGGAGAGTGATGGAGGTGCAAGGTGAAATGGGCCAAGATGCTGGTACCATATCCTATGTGAATTTGTAAGCCGTAGGTGGAGGGCAAAGAGGAGAATCGGCATCATGGAAGTCTAGATGAGGATCTGGCTGAGGCCTCGTGGCCCAGCAGAGTTCCACGAGACTTGAAGGATCAGTGGGAAGCTCCCCTGAGAGGGTCTGAGGGCACGGTTGGCACATTATGATTTGGCAGCCTCCAGAAGTTATGTAACCTGGGAAAAAAGCTCTCCTGCCTGGGCAGAAGTGGAAGCCATGAGAAGGTCCCTCCCAATGGAAGTCCTTAAGGGAGAAAAAGGCAAAAAACAGCTGGGCTGGAAGAGTTGTTGCCTGTGTGAGGGGGCCTGCACCATGGCCCCTCTCCAGTATGGAAGTCCTCAAGGGATCAGCTGGTAGAAGGCTGTGGTTTTCAGAGAGCTCCTGCCTGGGTGAACATGTTCAGGGGGAGGCCCCCTACAATGGAGGTCCTCAAAACAGCACTGGGTGGAGTGCTGCAGGGTTCGGAGAGCTCCTCCCTGGGGAACAGGGTCAGGCAGAGCCCCCACAATGGAAGTCCTTGAGGGAGTGAGCAGTGGGTATTTGCGGGGCCTGGAGAGTTCCTGCCAGGCAGGGTGAAGGCATCCAACCTTGCCCGATACCCAACAGCATCCCTTAAATATATCTAAGTCCCCAGAGGTGCTCTGGATGGGAGAGCAGGGGCACACGGAAGTCTTGATGAGGGTCTGGCTGAGGCCTCGCAGCCCAGCAGTGTTCCACAAAGCTGGGAAGGATCAGTGGGAAGCTCCCCTGAGAGGCTCCAAGGGCACAGTTGACACATTATGATTTGGCAGCCTCCAGGAGTCATGTAACCTGGGAAAAGACCTCTCCCTCCTAGTTTAAGAGGAAACCATGATGAGGTCCCTCCCGATGGAAGTCCTTAAGGGAGGCAGAAGTGGAAAATGGCCAGAATGGGGAGCTGCCGCCTGGGTGAGGGGGTCCGGACCATGGCCCCCTCCGGGATAGAAGTCTAGAAGGGGGAGAGATTTGGAAAGTGGCCAGGCAGGGAGATCTCTTGCCTGGGTGAGAGGGTCCACATCACGCACCCCCTCCAGTGCAAAAGTCCTCAGGGGAGTGGCTGGCAGATGACTGTGAAGGTCCAGAGAGCTCCTCCCTGGATGAGTGAGGTAAGGCGGAGGCCCCCACGATGGAAGTCTTCAAGGGAGCACTGGGTGGAGTGCTGCATGGCCTGGAGAGTTCCTCCCTATGGAGCAGGGTCAGGTAGAGCCCCCACAATGGAAGTCCTTAATGGAGCAAGTGGTGGGTATCTGCAGGGCCTGCCAGGCAGGGTGAAGGCATCCAACCTTGCTCGGTGACCGACGGCATCCCCAAAATATCTAAGTCCTCAGAGGTGCTCTGGATGGGAGAGCAAGGGCACACGGAAGCCTTGATGAGGGTCTGGCTGAAGCCTTGTGGTCCAGCAGAGTTCCACGCGGCTGGGAAGGATTGGAGGGAAGCTCCCCTGAGAGGCTGCGAGGGCACAGTTGACACATTACAATTTGACAGCCTCCAGGAGTTATGTAACCCAGGAAAAGAGCTCTTCCACCTGGGTAGAAGTGAAAGCCATGAGGGGGTCCCTCCCGATGGAAGTCCTTAAGATGGCATCCCCAAAATATTGCAAAGTCCCCAGAGGTGCTCTGAAAAGGAGAGCAGGGGCAAACAGAAGTCTTTATGAGGGTCTGGCTAAGGCCTTGTAACCCAGCAGAATTCCACAAGGCTGGGAAGGATCAGTGAGAAACTCCCCTGAGAGGCTCTGAGGGCATGGTTGATGCATTACGATTTGGCAGCCTTCAGGATTTTTGTTACCTGTGAAAAGAGCTCTCCCACCTGGGAAGAAGTGGAAGCCATGAGGGTCCATCCTGATGGAAGTCCTTAAGGGAGAGAGAGGTGGAAAATGGCTGGGCTGGGAGAACTGCCACCTGGGTGAGGGGTCCAGACCGCAGCCCCCTCCGGGATGGAAGTCCAGAAGGGGGAGAGATGCAGAAAGTGGCCAGGCAGGGAGTGCTCCCTGGGTGAGAAGGTCCATATTATGCCCGCCTCCAGTACAGAAGTCCTCAAGGGAGTGGCTGGCACATGACTGCAGGGTCTGGAGAGTTCCTGCCTGGGTGAGCAGGGTCAGTCGGAGGCACCCACAATGGAAGTCCTTAAGGGAGTGAGCAGTGGGCATCTTTGGGGCCTGGAGAGCTCCTGCCAGGCAGGGTGAAGGCATCTGACCTCACCTGTTACCCGACGGCATCCCCGAAAAATCAGAAAGTCCCCAGAGGTGTTCTGAATGGGAGAGCAGGGGCACACAGAAGTCTTTATAAGGGTGGACCTGCCCTTCCATGGCCGAGGGGAATTCCGCTAGGCCAGCCGTGATCTGAAGGAAGTTCCCCTGAGAGGGCACAAGGGCACGGGGACACTGCATTATTTGGTGGTCTCCAGGAATTAAGGGACAATGGGGCATCCCGTCAGAGTCTAGGTCCCAGCCCTGGGTGACTTCCCACCGCTCGTATCCTACTTCCCAGAAAATAAGACTGGGTCTTATACTATTTCCCTTCGCCAAAATACGCATTAGGGCTTATTATCAGGGGATGCCTTATTTACCCCCCCATACAACAATCTACATTTATTCATTTATTCATGTAGAAACATCGACATTTATTCATGTGCACAAATCAGCATTTATTCATGTACACAAATTGACATTTATTTGGTACTTTTCCATTATTGGGCAACAGTTCTAGGTAATGCATTAACAGTTATGTGAGAATTCTACATAAACAGTACAACAAACATTTCAACTTCAGAATATCTACACCTTGGCTTTCACAGTGCAATATTTCATGCTTAACTCATTCATAGGTTCATAGGTTCATAGGTTTATACTAGGCTATCTACCCTAAGGCATTTATAAGCCTAGCCCAAATTTTTGTGGCTTACGCCACCCCTTATATGAAAAACTACTGTGCCCATTAGTTTGGTGTGCCTCTGTCCAGCAGTGACACAGAGATGATTCCCGGGGTAAACCTACGATCTCCCATCCACAGGTCAAGATTTCTCTTTAACAGAATCAGCGAGGTGCTCTGCCTCACATGGACCGGGATTTTATTCCACAGCATAGGTAGTCTCTGGGTGACAAATCTATCCCTCCAGCATGTCCTATTTATATTTGTGCTAAGGTTTAAGTCGCTTGCTCTAGTGGTTTTGGTGGATTTGGATTTTTTGAGGTGGAGCATGTCCATTAATTCCGGGTTGGACATGGCCTTGTATGTCAGGCACATGTCACCTTTGAGCAGATGGTATGCGACTGAATAGAGCTGGAGTTTCTTCAATCTGGCAGCATATGACAGATTTTGGAGTCCCTTTATCCTTCTGGTGAGGAACTTTTGGGGTCTCTCCAATTGCTGCAGATGTCGGGTGAGATACATCCCGAATGGGGCATTGTACTCGATCATTGGTCTGATAAGTGAAGAGTACAGGGGAACAATGACCTCACTAGATCTGGATGTGAATCCCTTCATGATCAGGTGGGCAATGTAGAAGTTCTTTCTAACCACTTTAGCAACGTGAGTGTCAAAAGAAAGGCCACTGTCAACCTGGGTCCCCTGGTCCCTGATAACCTCTTCTGTGCTAATGGATTGCCACCTATATGGTAGCTTGGGGTTACCTTGTTTTTCCCGAAGGGTATGACTATACATTTTTGGCGTTTAACTTCAGGCCATGGCTCTGGCACCAGCTATCTGTTTCCGTGAGTCCCTTCTGAAGGATATCCATGTCCGATGCACTTTCCACTATGGCGCCCAGTTTGCAGTCGTCTGCAAACTTTGTCAGCCAAAGTCCTCCCATGTTGGCCTGTACTTCTGAGAAGTAGATGCCGAACAATAGGGGGCCAAGGACCGAGCCCTGTGGGACACCACTTGTGACCGGCTTGGAGCCTGACATAGCGCCAGCAACTCTAACCCTGTGGGTTCTGTCCTTAAGCCAGTTTGCAACCCATCTTGTGACATATGGGTTTACATTTAAGGTGGTAAGTTTTTTTACAATACCCGAGTGGGGTATTGTGTCGAAAGCCTTGGCAAGGTCAAGTAGGCTGTATGGACTGCCTTTCCTCATCAATGGCCTTGGTGACTGTTTCGAAGAAGTCGACCAAGTTCAAAAGGCATGATCTTCCCTTGACGAAGCCAAACTGGGTCGGGTCCAATGTCTGCAAGTCCCCTATATCTTTGTTTATGAGCTCCATTATGATCCTCTCCATAGCTTTGCAGACTAGACTTGTTAAGCTTATTAATTACCAGGCTTTGTGGAGTGGGACCACAGTTGCCGTACGCCACTCCTTGGGCACGTATCCTGTGGTAAGGCTGAGATTAAACAGCTGCCTTATGTGCGGGTTTAATTCCTCATTTAGCTCGTGTAGCACACAGCTGGGGACACCATCCGGTCCCATTGATGCTGTGTTTTTAGCTTTAGAGAGAGCAGCTTTCACCTGCGCATTTGAGATGTCTGGGAGGCTACACTCGGCTGGGATAGTTATCTCTCCTTTAGGGGGAGTTTGCACTGAACCTGTCTGCCAGTATGTTGGCAATGTCTGTGGGTTCAGTGATTTTGTATCATTTTGGACTAATTCTGAGCATATCTGGGAGTTTCCACCCAGGTTCCTAACATAGCTGAAAAAGGCCTTATGATTGTCCTTTGAATCCATGGCAATGTTTCTCTCAAAATTGGCCTTAGTTGATTTTATGAGTGCTCGTATTTTTTACTAATAATGATCAGGGTGACTTCCCTTTTATGGATTTTGTTCTATCATGTAATAGCTTTCTCCTCTTATTGTAAAGTTTGTTAATGGCTGGGGTCCACCAGACTGGACGTTTGCCCTTTGTGGAAAGAGTCTTGGTTTTATTTGGGATTGCCTGATCCATGCAGTCCTGGAGGTGTTCATAGAAGGCATTTGTAAGGGCTTCCGCAGCTTGGGTTGTGGTTTCCACTGGCTCAGGGGCCTTGAAGGATACCACACCAGTCTTGAGTAGTGTGAAGTTTGCTTTAGAGAAGTTCTTCACTGTGGTCTTTTTTTTTGGGGGGGGGGGTGGGATGTGGATTTCCAGTGAGATTAGTTTATGATCAGATCACCAATGAGGGATATACTTCCGGTGTGGAGCATTTTGTCCCCATGTTTGTGACAATGAGATCTAGTATATTTTCTCCTCTCGGGAACAGTGACTAGCTGTTCCATGGCATTTGAATTTATGAACTCCAGGAACCGTTGGGCTAGAAAGTTAGGGCTTGAGTAATGTTCCCAGTCTATATTCGGGTAGTTGAAGTCACCCAATATGATGGTGTTTGGAGATACATTTATACCCTCCAGTGTCTTCAGGAAGGCTGTGTGGGGTTCCTGAGTTTGAGAGGGTGGCCTGTAGCATGCTACAATTTGTAGAGCAGTTTGCCTATGGTTAGTTGCACCTGGATGGTTTCTTGCCACCAACCTGGAGGTGTGGGTATCCTTTATGAATATGGATACACCCTCCTTTTGTGGTGTGGTCCGGGTTTTGGGGCGGAACGCATGATATGAGGTAAAACCTAATAGTGCCGGGTGCTCTCAGGAGCCTTGAACCAGGTTTCAGTTACAGCACAGACATCGATGTTCTCCATACTGAGAAGGGCCTCGAGTGCGTGCATTTTGAGATTTAGACTTCTGGCATTGAGCAGCATTACCCTCAGTTTCTTCCCATTTTTGTTTTCTAGGGTGGTAGGTTTAGAATTTGAGCCTTGCCTAAAAAGGCACTATGGGGTGGCAAGAGCCTTAGCCAATATCCGGAATCCCAGGGTGACAGGTGCAAGCCGTCCCTTGAGCGTGGCTTGTCAAGCATGTCATCCCAGGCAGACAGACACTGGATCCCCTTTGAATGACACCAGACATTAAGCCAATTGTTAAAGCTGATCATCTTGTCTCTATATTGTGGCATCATTCTTGGTGAAGGAAGGATACTGCTCAGGGTCAGGGTCATACCTGCCTGGGCTACATAATCAGAGAGCTCCTCTATGTCTCTTTTCATGTAGTCCAGGGAGGTACATCTCAGGTCGTTCACACCAGCATGGACAATGACTGTGTCATATTTGTACTTGCCGTGGAGTGACCCGTGCTTGTGTTATGTGGTGGATTCTAGCCCGATAGGCAGCTTACTGTGACCCTCTCCTTGTTCAGCCTGGTGAGTGGGACGTCAGTGTGTCTGACTATGGAGTCACCTATGACAAGTATGTTTGGTGTTGTATTTGGCCTTAAGGGCTGTGACTGCTTTGCACACTGCTTTTGTGGTTTATGTGTTGCTTGTGGGGTGTGTTGAGGTAGCAGTTGTTTGGGTGTCTGCTTTGGAGGCCTCTGCTGTTTAGGTAAGTTTTGCTCAGAGCCTCGAGTATGTCTTTGTGTGTTTATGTGTTTGATTCAGTGGAGTGGTAGCATTATGTGAGGCTGGATTTGTGGTGTGTGTAGTTGCCTTCTCCTCCTGTCTGGTCTTGCCAGTCCTGAGTTGAGAGAGCTCAGCCTCCAGTTTGGCTAAATAGCTGCATCTCGCAAGTAATTGTGTTATGTGGGAGGAGGAGAGGGTTGTCTGTGTACATGAGGCAGTTATAACATTGCCTCAAGATTCCCAGATTCACCAGCTGGACCGGAGAGGAGATTGACAACTGACCTTCGGACATGCTAGAATAATATTGGGAAATCCTTAATTGAAAACAAGGGCCAGTGGGGAGTGAGGGTGTAGTGCTTTTAATTTTTAGTGCTGACTTATATAATTGCTTTAGTGAGCAAGTGCCAGGTAACTCGAATGCAATGTGTTACAAGTAACTAAATGCAAAAACGACAAACAGTAACTTTCTTTCAAGTGAAACAAGGAAATAAGTACAGTAAGCAATGCAGATATCACTAGTGATCCACAGAAGCTGAGAAGTTGTATTAGGTGGAATTAGCTTCCAGGAAATAACAAGCAAACAAACAACAAGCATATAAACAAAGCTAGATTCAGCAGGCCTGGATCTAGTCTATGCTAGAGCAAACAAGGTGTACCAATTTCAGTAAGATACAGTTCAAATATTCAGGCTAAACCTTTAACCAGAAATTCCCAGCTCAGAAGGGCAGAGTCCAGCCTCTTCTCCCACAAGAGTGCAGACCACGAACCTTCTTAATGTAAAATAACTGGCATGAAGCCCAAGTGCCTAAACCAGAACTAATACACTTGGACACTGGGCTCTCAATCAGCAGTTCCCAACTTAGAAGGATGAAAGCTACCTGTCCTGCCACCACAGTGCTTGCCACAAACTTTCCTAATGTAAAACAACTGGTCTGAAGCCCAAGTGCTTAATCCAAAAGACTTAGAATGATAGCTACACTTTAATCAAGTTACAACCAAGCAGTAATAAATACAATTGAATACTTTAGAGAATGTCTGGATTAGTGCTCAAGTTACACAAACAAAGCTAGATCCAGCAGGCCCGAATCCAGTCTATGCCACAGCAAACAAGGCGCACCAACTTCAGTAAGAAACAGTTCAGATATGCATGCACTATAAGCCTTTAACCAGAAATTCCCAGCTCAGAAGGGCAGAGTCCAGCCTCTCCTCCCACAAGAGTGCAGACCACAAACCCTCTTAATGTAAAATTACTGGCATGAAAGCACAAGTGCTTAAACCAGAATTAATACACTTTTAGAATAACAGACACTGAGCCCTCAATCAGCAGTTCCCAACCTAGAAGGATGTAAGCTACCTGTTCTGCCACAACAGTGAAGACCACAAACCCTCTCAGTGCAAAACAACTGGTCCGAAGCCCAAGTGTTTAAACCAAAAGGCTTAGAATGAGTTACACCAATTCCCTCCAGTAAAGCTCATTTGAGTGTGTACCTTTAACTCCCAGTGAGCGTGGCTTCAGCATTTAAAAAATGAAGTTGTCGTCTTACATTTTTAACAAATACCCATTGGCAGAGGTCCTATATCAATACAGTAGTGTCGGCCATCATGTATGCTTCAAGATAAGATTTTCTGATACCTTGTATTTAGCACGGTTTTTGGAATTATTAATGCAAATATGAACAGACAATATTTGATGCTTACAGGCGCAGTAGGAGGTAACTGCAGAAATGCCTGGAGACGTCACTCAGCTGTAATGAATTCACAGAAAGTACAGAAAAATCTCAATACATGTGTATTGGAGGAGGGGAATAAA
>NC_056749.1:859597939-859620439 GCF_019279795.1 Protopterus annectens
TTGATAATCACATCGACAAAGTGGTCAGGAAATCCTTCTACGTGGCACACCACATCACAAAAGGTTTCTCATCCAGAAAAAAAGAGGTCATTGTTCCCTTCTACTCATCACTCATTAGACCCATTATAAAGTACAATGCCCCTTTTGGTATGTACCTCAAAAGACACCAATTGGAAAGGCCACAAAAATACCTCACAAAGAGGATTACTGGCCTCAAACAGATGCCTTACGCAGACTGTCTCAAAAAAATCCAGCTTTACTCCATCGCATATTGCCTACTCAGAGGTGATCTCTGCCTAACATATAAAGCTATGTCAAACCCAGAGCTGTTGGACATGCTCCACTTAAAGAAATCCCAATCCCTCCGAGCTACATGCTCTAGGGACTTAAACCTTGTCACCGCAAGAAACAGAACATGCTGGAGGGATAGATTCCTGTCCCAGAGACTTCCCATACTCTGGAACAGACTACCTATCTATGTCAAACAGAGCTCCTCATTAGCACTCTTCAAGAAAAATCTTGATGATTGGATGGGTAATAGGAAACTCACCCCGGGGATCACGTCTGTGGTTCTGCTTGACAGGGGCACAGGAAAATAATTTTCTTGGGTGGTAAAAGCCAGGGTACATTTTTGGCTAGGCTTGTATAGGCCCTAGGGCCAATAGCCTAGTACCTACCTATGAACCTATGTGTTTCAGTGAATTGAGTTTTCAGTGAATTGAGCTTTCAGTGAAAAGTGCATACTAATTTGACTTTCAGTGAAATGTGCATTCAGTGTAATGTTCTAGACCCATATATATATATATATATATATATATATATATATATATATATATATATATATATATATATATAGATACATATATATATATATATATATATATATATATATATATATATTAATATGTATGTATGGGTCTATTTTTTTAGAAAACAGAGGCATGATAGCTCAAAAGAAAGCATGTATTCAATGTAGTAGGCATGCCAATGGCCATTGGCATGAAAAATAGTTGCAATTTTATAAAAAACAATTTTTGTTTTTGGCCGATCTTGGCTGTTTAAACTTAGAGCAGCAGTGCGCATATGGGATCATCATGAAAATAAAAAAAAAAAGGGGGAAATAAACTTTTAAACCCAAATCAGAATTTTGTCATAATAGTCAATGGCATGCATTAGAAAACAATACCAGGGAATAGTGGTTGCTAAGGGGGAAGGCTGAGTGTGAGTGTGGTAACTATGAATTAGCATTCTGGTTTATGTAAATGAGGGGACTGATACTGAGTTATAGATTTCCTGTAAGTGTTAGCTTGCACCCAACTGTGTTGGTGCAACAACACCATTGTATAAGAGGTGGATGACCTCATAAGGGTGTGTGTCTTGCATGCTGTAAGCTTATTAGAGCTCAGTGGCCGGTGTTTGCCCTTAGCTAAGCAAAGCTAAGGAAGGGGGTGTGTCTCACATTGTTGAGCACTGTTTTCTCTGCTTAGATGGGTGTGTCCGCCATGCACTGGGTTTTAAATAAAAAATAAATAAATAAATAAGAGGAAATAGCAGCACTGTTCACATATGAGCAGTGGGTATGCATCGTGTGCCTCAGGTCTTAAACAGGAAGGCAATGGGAAGGGAAAACAGCAGTAGGAAGGCCATCAAGGAGAACTAGCATAGCTGGCAGGTGAAATGTATCAGAATCAGCCAATTACACAGGCAGCAGTCCTGTGCACTACTACAAACTATGCAAACACCTTTCAGTCTGTTTTTTCCCATAAACTTTATACCACCGGTGTACACAGATGGAGACATTTTACCTCACAAAACTAAAAAAAATGTTAGTGGCTGCTGTCACTCTCATACATGAATATGTGCAGGAGTCTGAGGGTGATGAAGATGTGAATGCTGATGTCCATCCCACAGTGAGGAGTAGGAGAAGAGTGTACAGACCCAGGGTAACCTACCAGAGGCTACATGATCTGGAGATAGTGGAGTACTATAGAGTGGACAGGGAAATTCTACAGCAAATTGTTGAGCTGTGCCAGCCCCACCTCACACACAGAACCAACAGTGGGGAACCCATTCCAATGGATACCAAGATATGTGTAGGGTTAAGAATACTAGCCACAGGTACCATCCAAAGAGCAACTGGGGATATCATGGGGATCTCACAGGAATCAGCATCCAGGGTACTCCACCAGTTCCTGGATGCCATATCAGCACATGCCAGTGAGCACATATATTTCTTCAACACCCATATGGCATGTGTCTCTTCCACCAAATAGCAGAATACCCTGAGGTAGTGGGTGCTGTAAACTGCACTCACATACACATCAAAGCACCACCCATAGAGCGGGGTAGGGTCTACACAAACCGCAACGGCGTCCCCTCCATCAACTGCCAGGTCATGTGTGATGCCCAGGGCATTATCTTGAATGTGTTTGCTGGCAGCCCTGGGAGCTATCATGACTCCCACATCTGGCATATGACACAGCTGTACCAGTCATTTTACAGTGCGGACATCCCATATGGCCACCTAGTGGGGAATGCTGGCTAAGCACTGGAGCTGTGGCTGATGATACCCCTCAGAAATGCATACACACATGAACAAGAACTTCATAATGAGGCACACGCACAAATCTGAATCATTATAGAGCATGTGTTTGGGATGCTCAAGTCACAGCTCTGCTGCTTGGACATATCCGGTGGAGCCTTGCAGTACTATCCAGCTACATGTACACAAATGTTCTTAGTATGTGCCATGCTACACAATATGATCCTGCAAAACAGCTGCAGCAGGAACAGCATGGGGCAAAGACACACAGCCCCCCATCATTGGCAAGGCCATCACAGGCACAGAGTAACTCGGAGGAGGAACTACCTGAGCCTGCCCATGTAGGCAGAAGGAGGCATGCCCAGTATGCCCAGGCCTTGGCAAAGAGGCAACGCATAGCACATACACTGACACGGTAGGGACACAGGGAATGACACCTCTCTCTGACTCACACATACAGTAAAAGGGATGCCAAACATGACACTACCTTTGCTTTACCATGTATAGGGAATGTACTATGTGCATCCAGCACCGTTCTCAATACTGGCCCAGCCACAAGGTAAGTCACTCTTCCTATCAATTTCTGAATGGAGTAGTATGTTCTGATAGTTGTATCTATGGTATGGATGTGGGCATGCAAGGGAATTGGGTGGTTGAATGGGATGGCAGCAGATAGTGGACACCTTTATGGGCAGCATGAAATCCTTAACAAATACTGGTGTCAACATACTAGGCAGTACTAAACAAGGTGACAAATCCCACCGCAGTACATGTGGTGGCCCAAATAACTGTGGGTGTCCATAGGACACACACACATTCATGTCAGTGAGGCTCACATACCCAACTCCAACCTCAGCCAGCAGGACAGGTGTAGATGACCTTAAAGAAAGGCTGGGCTAAGGCCTCCAAATGATGGCAATGGTGAACAGCCCCCCTTCCAGACCTACACAGACAGACTACAACAGTTCTGGTAGCTGTATTTTGGTTCTGAAGGGTAAGAAGTCTGAAACTGATATGTAGATCAATAAAACGTAAGATCTGTACTCTATTGATATGCATCCAGTCTGCATGATAGGTTAGAATACAATATGAAATGGAAGCCAACAGAGTACCTGAAATACCAGCACAGTCATAGCAAATGTTTAAAGTAATCAGGTGTGCCCCCCCCCAATCCTATGTAGAAATGCAGTAACAAGTAAGTGTGAGGAGTCAAATCAGTGGAGCACAGATTGCCTGAGCTCACCCAATCTACAGGATATATTGTTGCATGTGTACAATATGCAGGGGTCTGTGTGTTAGGTTGTTGTGTTTTCAATATTGTCTGGAAGTGGTCAACATGTAGACATGGAGGGTTGTCTCTCGGTGGCCTATGGGCAGTACTGTGGTTGATAGAGCCATGTTCCAACAACTGCAGTGCTAACCACAATGCTTCTCAACAATCCCCATGTCAGCAGTCATCCATACTCACTGTCCAGATGTCAATATCTGTCATCATCTGAAAGCTGGGCATGCCATGAATGTGGGCACATACATACACGCAGTACACAGGTGTATATGATATAGTGTAACTGTCAGCTGCACACAGACCACAAGCGGCACAGTTATGAAGGAACAGAAGACTACCTATATCCTCGCACAAGGAAACAAAATGGGAATGTCCCAGGTATATCTCTGAGTCAGCTGCAAGTAGCTTCCATATCATACATGCACTCAGCTCACCTCACCATCAGCCACAGGTTTATCACAGGTCATATACCTGCTGTTGGGAATGAATACAGTATGACCCCCATTTCTGTATGGGAATACCCACAAAGTGCAGCATGCTGAAGAGGTATCCTATGCAGGTGTGTCCCTAGCTGTAAGCAGCACCCGGCCTGCATCCAGACCAATGGATCAATATGGACAGGAAGTATTGCCAGTAACACCTCACGCACTTACCCTGTCACCCCAGGGGAATACACTGGCTTCCAGCCTGGGAATGTAGGAGTGGCAGAATACACTGGCCTGCCACAGATGGCCTGCATCACTACCAAATGGCCTACAGTCCTCTGTCAAAGGCCTGTGCCTCACCTGTAGTGCCAATGTATGGTATCTCATGGGGTACTAACTAACAACCTAACATGGTCAACAGAACACAAATGCAGGGCCATGTTGACAAATCCCAGTAGCATCCTCCCATGTCCTACTGCAAGAACTGTGGACCAATCCATAAATACCACTGGGATGAAGGGCCAACTGTAGGGATACTTCTCAGATATCACTTGCATAATGTTAGGAAGAGGATAGAATAACAGAGGGGGGTGTAGAAGCATGGAAGTCATGGAGTGTATGAAGTCTGAAACTCTGATGTGTGTCCATATTACCCCTGCCTACAAACCAATTAATGGGTGGCTACAAACCTGCTCATAAACTACAATTTGAAGGGGAACTAACCAGATATATGAGCCCTGTCTCTGGGTAACCTGGATGAATCTGTACATCTGAGAGGTATGGGCACAGCAGGACATGGCCATTCTGTTAAGTCGATATATGTACAAGAAGGGCGTCCTCAGCCTCCGTACTACCAAGGTGCTGGACCATTTACACAGACCCATCAGCAAGTGTCTGTAGCTACCCCTCCAGAATGGCAGGAGTGTGCAAGAATGTGTAGGCTGTGGCCCACAATACTGGACTCAGCTTCATTCATCTTGTATTTCCCGGTAAATAACTGTGAGCAAATAATTATATCTTTCAGTAGTTGATGACATAATGCATCATAGTGTAAAACAGTACATATGTCTGAATATCTCTGATAACACCAACCATGTATCACAAGCAGCACAGACAACAATAGTTACAGTATCCCCCTATCATTCGCCCATTGTGACTCCATATCATCAACTTATCTACAGATATCCTGCAGAAACAGTTTGCTAGCTGTAAGCACATTTTATGTAGAGCTGTAGAACACCAAACTCTGGACTGGAGTACAACCCTACCTGGAATGGATTCACACATTCAATACAGAAGGTCATACTGGGCAGGCTCAAGAAATTAAGTCCATGTCTGACAACACAGTGGACTATACATATCTGCCATTTGCAGATGTCTGTGCACACAGACCAAATTGTACACCATTTATGCTTCACACACACTTTGGATAGGAATACTTACACATATCTAAGGCCAGCAGACTATAATATGTCAAATACACACACACACACACACACACACACACACACACACACACACACACACACACACACACACACACACACACACACACACATACACACACACACACACACACACACACACACACACACACACACACACACACACACACACAGAGATGTGGGGAAGAGAGAGACAGACAGTGACAGAGAGAATTCCATTATGAGGCCTATTCCACCCACTACACATCAAATTGGCCTATATCACATGATATGCTGATGTCAATCACTGTAGACATTCCTTTTGGCAGCCCTCAGCTCTATAGTGTCTGTGGTGCTTGTGATAACTGTGTAACACAATAGTACAAATAAGTATTCATGTAGCATTTGTAAACTCAGTCCTGTCAAATGTAAAGTTGTGTGTGTGTGTGTGTATGTGTGTGTGTTTCCAAAGAATGATTTATGGCCCATTCACACACACCGCCCTTCCCATTGCCCATGTTAGCACTCCTGCTGTTGTCAGTCACCTTGAAATAACCCTTTGGATAATCTCAGCCCTATAAGCTCTGTGGCACTCGCAATAACTGCATAATACTGTATTGTAGCAAACTAGTTAGGTAGGAGTTTTAATTCCAGACATGGTAACTGTTAAACTATGTATATGTGTGTGTGTGTGTGTGTGTGTGTGTGTGTGTGTGTCTGTCTGTCATCAGTATCCTGTGGGGGTGTTGGTGTGATTGTGTAATAATAGGATCCATTACAGGGTGGGTTTTGCTACATTATTATACTGAGGACCTATATGTCTCAATGTCCACATTACAAGGCCAACAGTTGTCAAACACTGTAGAGGTCGGTGTAAACAATCTATAGCCATAAATGTCTACTGCCATGTGCAATGACTATGTGACAGTATGGATTAGTAAACAATATAGGCAACCATTATAATACTCAGAGATCACTCTCCACCCAAGGATCATATACAAACATGCTTGTCTCTCTCTCTTTCTTTCTTTCTTTCTTTCTTTCTTTCTTTCTTTCTTTCTTTCTTTCTTTCTTTCTTTTCTTCCTTTCTTATTTTCTCTCTGTCTGTCTGTATCTCTCTCTCTCCTTGTCTGGTAGATGTGGAAAAATGCATCTGTTTTGCATGGGCAGCAGCGTGACTTTTGTAGGTAATGCTCATGATCAGCTGATGGCCTGTGCATGAACTGGAGTCCCCCACTTGCTAATTGCATATGTAACAGCTGTGGTATCATTCCTATAGCAAATTGCATGGAAACACACTCCTATATCTAAGCACTGCAAGTGGATGTTGGCCCTTTACCTTCACTGTGAGCAGGACTTCATGTAGGTGTCTGACAAACAGCAACACAGAGGGTAGTTGGAAATACCTCTTACAAGAAATACTGTGGAGACTGGCAAACAAACCGGAGGGGGAATGTTCCAGACATGGGGACAGAATGTAAGTATTGCTGTTCTACATTTGAAGTGATATAGGTTTAACAGGGTTTGCCTGGATATGGCTGTTTTGCATGATTTAAAGTCTAGCATGACAGTGTTACATGGTTGAGAAAACCCTCACCTGTAGGGCTATCTGCAGACTGGCCAGAGTTTGGAGTCTTAGATTTGGCGTGTTACTCACACATTTTCTATCTTTATAAATGCAGTAGCATACTCTGATGATTGCAGTCAGTAAATGGTAACAGCCATGCGTGTTACTGACTTCATATCCCTTGGAAGTGATATGTTACAACAAACCCTGTTACTCCAACAATTTTCTCAGTTTATAACAGCAATATGTCAATTTTGGCCCTGTGTTTGTGTCTCTGTCCCCCAAGTCTGTCACCCTTTGTCCATATGTCATGCAGTAAGAGGTGAATACGTACAGCATATCATTATTTACTGACATCATTCCTGATATCAAGCCAGTGATATATCAGACTGCCAGACATGTTATGTATACGAGGCCTTATATTTGAGGACAAAACCTGGACATTCTGTTGTAGTCTGTACAGTAGTGAGGTCTGTGTACTTATAGTGATTGTTGACAGAGTGTCAGTATTGTGTAGCAGTGTACTGTGAATATGTTATTATGCCTGTGTACAGACCGGGGTAGTTGTCAGTGTTCTTGGTCCTGTTCTAGCTGACATTGCATGCTGCACCAGTTTCTGGTACCCTAGCAGATTATATGATTGTAGAGCCAGACTGAGACATGTCCCATACCACAGTCAGGCATCAGACTACACTGTGAATTGGGTCGGTATATATAGGGTTAGTGTGTGAGTGTTAAATATGATGATGGGTTTTGTTCACACAGTCCATATACTGTACTATTTAGGCTTACCATTATGTGACTGTGCTGAGATTGGTTGTGGGTATGCACTTTCACACTGGTGTATGTTACTCCATGTTGTTACATGCTTGTAGTGCCTGTTATATTTGTAATTACATGTGTATTCCTCCAGAGGAAAATTGGATTAGTGTTGTGGCAGTCTGCCTGTAGTTTGGACAGTGCTTGGTGACATGCCTAGCAGCTCAGTATATTTACCACAGTGTGATGTTATGTCCAGATGTTTGTCAGATGTACTGTTGCCTGGCCACCATATGTGTTGTGTATTTCTGACAAAGCAGTGGGATGCTGTAAAGATGTATATCACTAACTAGTGGGAAGTATGTGTGCTTGGGACCTCTGCTCCTCCAGTTAATATGTGTTAGGACAGACAGGAGGGTATGAATGCATCAATTGTGTGAACCTATCTACTCCAGTATTGGTGATATACCCCCATTTTCATGGTTTTAAATATCCCCTTTGTCGGCTTGGTCAACACTTCTTGCACTAAGGAGTTCTGTGCATAGTTAAGAATACTCTGAGGGCCTTCTCATGCACTACACCCCCCATTGCTATACTTAGAAAGGTCTGCTACTGTAATTCACATTAAATGTACCTTGTGACACTCTTCACCCTATGGGCTACCTGAAGCTTGCAGTACCAGCATAGCACTGTTCAAAAATGGGTAGATAGGCGTGGGTTACTCTGTGAGTCTTGGCAAATGTGAGTGTGAGTGTGTGTGTGTGTGTGTGTGTGTGTGTGTGTGTGTGTGTGTGTGTGTGTGTGTGTGTGTGTGTGTGTGTGTGTGTGTGTGTGTGCATATTTGTAGGAGACAGCATTCTGAGGCCACATTCTCAAAATACACTAAACCTTGCCATACATAAGGGATGGTGATGTGGCTGACATTAGGAGAACCATGACAAAACCCTCACCCTACTATCCCTGTGGTGTGTGCAATAAATGCATATCCCTGTGGTAGCAATAATTAGATAGACAAGGGTTTGTATTGCAGTCCTGGTAAATGTGTGATTGTGGGTATGTTAGAGCATTATCATGGGTTTCAGTGAGTACAATATCCAATGTGGGATGGGGGTGCTGGGTATACTGTCTTTACACCATGGTACCCACAGTACATGTCCCAAGGTCCACTGTATGAGGTCCGCTGTCACCATTAACCATACAGGTAAATGATGACACTCTTCAGCCCAGTGATGCATGTGCTGTGTGCAAAAACTCTGTAACAGTGTGGACTTACTTACAAGGTAGTCAGGACTGCAAAACCCAGGTCTGTCAAATGTGTCTATGACTGTAAGTGTTTGTCAATGTGCATATGACGGTATGCTATACTATGTATTGTCCATTAAAGCCCAGCACATCCCCCATTATCATACTGTACAAGGCCTGGTGATGTTCACTTTACAGGAAACCTCGGACACACCTCACCCTACAAACTCTGTGGTGTGTGCAATTAAGGCCAAACACATTAGTAGCAATGAGTACCTAGGTAGGGGTTCTAATCTCAGTGCTGCCAAGTGTGTGTGTATGTGAAGGGATCTAATTCAGTTTGCAGAAAATATATTTCCCAGGAGATCATTTGTCCGAGTACTAACTGGCAAAAGGTAACATTTCAAAGCAATCATCTTGTGGAAATTCATTCCATCAAAACTAGCAGTGAATGTGTAAATGCCCTCTTCCTCACTTTACAGCTGTAGAGTGATACTGGAGTTGGTCTATATAGTTAGCTGTGGTTGTTGTTGGCACAGCCACTCACATTGGGGTTATTGTGCGTATCCTCTCCGCTTAGTGTGCTGTTATACTGTACAGCTTATGTCAAGAGGTTAAGTAGTTGTTAATCACACTATGTGTGGTTCTACTCTACCACACACCCTCCAAAGTGGGGGCTGTGCCCCAGCACACCTATGTATACCAACTCCAGGACTGCACTACATTGAGGAAAAGGACATATAACCTGCCAGTACCATTTTCAATTAAATTAAATCTGGCAGACTGATTATTTACTGATGTGATGTTTTGGCAATTTGGTCTTGGTGGAATTAGGCCAAAATGAGTTATCTGCAAAATGAAGTACACCCATGTGAACAGTATTCTCTGTGCATTGCATCAACAGAAAAGCCTGTGTGTGTGTGTTGTTCACAAACATTTGGTGTGTGCCACCCAGTACACTTATCATTGTCCACTGTAGAAGAGCTGCTTACATCAACCACCATGCACTCACCTGTATACACCCCTCAGACCTATCAGCCATGTGGCACATGCAGTAACTGTAATGCAGACCTGTTACTTGTGTTCAGCTGTATCCGGGATATGACATAGTCAATGTGTTACCACAGTGCCCCACTCCTTTTAGGAAAGGACAACAGACCAACATCCTCCTGACACATAGACACCTAAAACACAAACAGAATACATTATGGAGACAACAATCAGTCAGTGTTAATAACAGCTATAAAGCATCATGGCTAGACAGCTACACACTCTGACTTGCAAGCATTAAACATTCCAGCTGACAACACGTTAAACAGCATTACATTGCTAAACTTTAGTACATTCACCCTGTGCATTAGAACCATATTAGCATGTCCCTGCATAGATGGTATGGATGTGGCACATGTTTCATCATATGCACAGGGTGCGGTCTGGATTTGCCAGAGGCCTAGGCTGAGCCATTTGGTTGACATCATGTGTGTGGGTGAGGGGGTTCTTTATTAAATGGCCTGTGCAGATGTGGTGTGTGTAAGTATGGAAGTGCCCTAGCTGTGTTGGGGATGTGTGTGTATGTATGCACACAGTTCTGCCATGTGGCTGCCCTATACAGATGTATGTTGGACAGCTGTGGACCATACATGGCAGGGTGTACAGTTCACTGTGTCAGGCCATGGACATGGGAACTGCACCTGCCATAGGTTGCATGGGCACCAACAGGCAGAAGCCAAGATATGGTGCTCTCCCCTTACAATGACAATTGTCTGCTGGATCCGCGTCCCTGTTGGGACTGGCCAGGACCATGTGCATATGGCCTGCTACATTGTGGTGTGGACAGCACCTCCCTGCAGTGCTGGTACTGCCAATATGGGAGCAGCCATGAAATGTTGCATGTCCACATAGACCTCCACCTGTTAGTGTTGCTGATCTACATCCATGTGACCGACACCCTACTCCCACCACATCCTTTACCACAGACACCACATGGTCGAGGATTCCCACCATCTCACCCAACCATCTATCCATGACTTCTGCAAAATAACGGTGGGCATCTGCATGATCACGGATGCAGTTATGCACAGAAGGAAGAGTAGACCTCTGGAGCTTCAGACTATCTCTGGTGTAATGTTCCATACATGACTGTGCCTCCATGATGGCCTGAAACATGAGTCTTTTGACACCTGCTGTGGCACTTCTGCCAGGGGCCTGATGGCCAGCAGCCCTCCTACAAGCACCCCTGTACATCTGCCTGTATAGGATCTTGCCAGTCATCCGGCTATGGCTGCTGTGTACAGACACACTTGCCATAGTCATTACACTTTCCAGTTCCATGCTACCACCTACCAACTGTCCCTCATCTATGGCCCCTGGTAATAGGGTATGTGTTGGCCTTGTGACTGTGTGCGGGGATGGGCTGGATAACATTGGGATGGCAACCAATGGCACAGATTCAGCCCCTGACAATGCTGCCTGTGCCTCACTATGCTTATCATCATTGTCAGAGTCTGTATGGACGCTAACATCAGTTTGCCTGCAGGAGGGACCCTGACCCACCTCGCCACCTGTGTGAGGCAGACAAGAAATGTAAATTAAGACCTGTACATTATGGTTTACTTCTACAGACATGCGCATGTGCACACACAGACACACACACACACACACACACACACACACACACTTACAGGTGAGGTGGCACAAAGATATTACTCAGACCCCTCATTACCCAACAGTCAACATGCATGACATACAGCACTCAACAGCATTCATAATCCTTGTTGCCAACATTATACATCTCTGTGATGCATGAGTTGTGTTAGTAGATGACACCCCTTCCACTGGAACACGCTGCACCTATGTACACATCATTGCTGTGCACCTGCACAGCACATTGGTATTTACTGTGCACCATACCTCACAAGTGTACACACCATTGCTGAATGTGTATATGTGTGGCAGTTATGTTTTCTCTGTTGCTCACAGCCCCTATGTGTTTGTCTGACACATACTTGGGATGATATGAGGACTGATGTCAATAATTAATGCCTGACCTTTGATTTGCAGATCTCATCATCAACAGTGCATGTATGTTTTATAAAATACGGTTACACTGGCAACCTTCAAAGCTTAATGTAGATATGATGAATGTACACACCCTTGTTGACATGCCAGCCTCTTCTATGATATGAAGTGGGGCCACAATACTGCATTTGTTAATATTACACACACCTGATATATGACGTATGACCTGTGCAATCCAGTGCAGTATCAAATAAATGTGTGAATCGTGGAGATGCTGAATGAGATGCATACAATATGTGGGTTGTATAAGTGTGCACACTCTTAACACAATGGTTTGTTGAAGTACCTGTTAAGTGAACTGCAGCAGTCACTATTCGTGGAAGTTGTATACTAGCATGGCCCATCTTTACTTGGCATTATTTGGTCTGTTTGCCCTACAAAGGTCCCCCAACTCTGCTAGATTGCAAGGTCAGTTCATATGCACAGCCCTTGGATGTCACACAGTGGCTTCACTATTGCTGTAGAGTATGGCTTATGACTGTATTCAGATACAACCATTCTTAGCTAACTTTTGCATGTATGCTTCAGTTCACTGTTGTGTTTCAAACTTACAACCCTCCTATCCTCAGCCTTATTGCAGATGCCTGACAACTAAGGGCCCCACATGAGTGTTATTTTGAAGTGTTCCAAATTCCAACTACCATGTCTATCGGCCTAGTTCCAGCTAATGAACAGCAACCCTAAATGTGCACACTGGCACCAGCAAGCTTAAAGTTGGGGATGGTGGCCCTGAGGTGAAGTAATGTGTTGCTTGTGCACCACACATAATCTTTATGAATACTGTCTGTAGGTTTGAGCCTTGGTCTCATGACAACATTACACATTGCAACACATGCCTTTGGGAGACTTGATGTTATGCTTATGCTACCTGTACAAAGTCCTGAATGATGTTTCATGTGAGACAAATCTTCCGTCTGATTACCCTAACCCATAGGCCACAGTTATGAAGAATCCAGGTGATTGTTGACACAAGTACTGCACAGGTAGTACTTGCTAGACATTTCTGCAACTCCCTCAGTGTTGCTGCATGTCTCTGGGCAGCCTCCATGACCAGCTTCCAACATGTTTTGTCATCTGTTTTGGATGTGCATCTCTTTCTTTTCTATATCACTGTTGTCCCATATTTCATACACCCATAGATGACAGTCTGCACTGTTTGCCATGGTATATGCAATGGTGAGGTAACTTTTCCCACTCCTGACTGCTACCTTTCGGATATGGGATCCATTTCCTGGTTTGTAAGATGTGTGCAAGCCATGGCTGCCTCTGTTGCAGGTGACTGGGCAAATGTCATGGACATACTTTGTGGACAGCAGACCATTACTTCTTGTGAATTGAGGCCCTGTACTTGATGGCAGGTGTGTAGTCAAGAACAGTGAATGCTGTCAATACATCACAAGCTTCCTCCACAATATGTTATTTGGAGTTTGTGCACACATATGCTTCCAGTGTTTTGTAAGGTTTGTATTCCCCATATTTGTTGTCCTAACATAGGATTCCATATTACACATTAATTGCTCATGTTAGGATTACATTACAGGTTGTAAAAGGTGTGGAATGTGTTATTGTGGTCTGCCGTTGAATATATCAGGAACAGTTGCCATTGTAATAGTGGTGTATACACTGTTGTATCCACTGCATAAGGGTATGCCCCTACTGTAGGCCATTTGTCTCACAATTTTGTTTATCTCTGTCCACACATATTGTACTGGCAGGTTGTGAGGTATACTGCAGGAATCCTACATACCCTTCAGATATGCCACCATAGTGAGCACTGTGATGCAATGTAGTTAACACCAACAAAAATAAACATGTACAGAATGCACTATGGGTATTTGTGTTAAATGTTTGCATGGCAAATAGCATTGCCTTAACATGGCCATTGTATTGGCAAACCTGAACAAAACAACTACATACTCACCAGCTAAATTCTGCTGCCCCAGGTGTATACCAGAGGGACCTAAATAGTTGTGTGAGAGAAGTAATGTCAGTAGCCACACCTGTGGCATTGGTACAGGGTGGAAGGAGCATTTCAGCACATCAACAGTACAAACCCCAATACTAAGGATTATGCACATCTGTGCATTACTGCAATCCAGCAACAGACTATCTTATGTGACATATGCATGTAGATACTTTACAGATAAAAATGGATAAGCAACCAAGTTCTAGTAATGTGCACTGGGGGCTTACCTGCATGCTCCTCGTCCATTGTGTGGGTGGCATCCTCCGCCACAATGCTGTCTTCAGATTGATGGCAAGGCTGACGAGGAGCTCCTCAGCATGTGTCAGTGGGGGCTGGATGGCCTGACCCCCACTTGTGGCTAGCCTTTCCCTTGTAATGGCAGTAGCATGCTGACAGGCATGGCGAATGAGGTCAGTGCAACAATGCCGCAGCTACTCATAATTTTGGCTGTGCAAGCCAACATCATTTACCTTGTGGACGAGCTCATTCCACAGGATGGCCCTCTCCTGCAGATCCTGGGCTCTGTGGCTGAATAATATGCTGTGATGATGTATGATATATTGTATGATGGTCTAATTATCTATGTTGGTGAATGCTGGGAGCTATGGACATTGCATATTACCTGGAAGACATAAACAGGAAAAAAGGTCACAGGACCTCATACAGTTGTGCACTTGCACATCAACAGTGGATATTGCTTGCAAATAATCCAGACTATACCATAACACTGTAAGCTATCGTGGCTTTGGCATCTTGCATTACACTCCTGGCCCTGACCTGTCTGGTTCCCCTAATTTTGGACACTTAATAGCATAATCCACTATTCTCCATTCATTTCTGTGTAGAGGGATGCCAGTGGCCATCTTCCATGTGGATGGTGTGTGGATGGTGAGAAGTCTGTGTTTGACTGTAGTGTGTGATGGAAATGTGAGCACACGCCTGAGTTCATGTAGGAGGCAGGCTGTGATGTTCTCATGCCCCATGGAGACTTGCTGTTGTTGCCATCAGTCAGCATTATGCACATGCTGACCACTGATGTGGGCAGGAGTGTGGTTGATGTGTATATCCCCCTGTACAAATGTTGTGGAGAGGGTGGCACTGTTCCCACCTAACCTGCCTGATGCAGGTTGCCTGTATCCATGGCATGTGTGTATGAGGTGCGCTTTACTCCCAGTACAGGTTGAATTGTGTTGCTGCCTTTGAGGCTGACTACATATGTAGAGACATTGTTGCAATTGGTCTTGGTGGTGTGGATATGTCTCATTTATAGTCATAGTCAGCCTTACAGGAAGTCATCTGTGAACCTACATGCTTGGTCAGATAGAGCTGGACTTGCTTCCAAGTTGTGGTTTGTACCTTTGTGTCCTTGTATAGCCACTATAGTAACCTATTATGTGCTTTGTGTATTGCTGCTGTCCACCAAGGGGGATTACTCTACCATTGCTGGTGGCTGGTTGTACAGGTCAGGTACTACTGATTCCATATAGTTACACTGGATATAAAGTGTACACACCCCTGTTACAATGCCTGGTAGTTGTGCAATTGAAACATGACCCCACAAAATCTCATATCAACACAATCCCCACTGGTAATGTGACCTATAGCCTGCTCAGTTCAATAGAAAACATAACAATCTGTCGTGTGAAAACATATGGGAAATAATAATCAGTACAGTAAGCCAGTTGAATGTGTGTGTACACCCTTACACTGATATGGTGTGTAAACACCTGCTGAGATGATTACAGCATCCATTTGTCTTGGTTTGTACTCTAACATCATGTCACATCTTCACTTGGCAATAGTTGCTCACCTTCCATGAAACAGCTTTGTTTCTTTTTCAATATAATTGTACAGGTTATGGGTGACATTTGAGGTGAGAAACATTTTGAAATGACTTTCTGTGGTGTCATTGGCATACAGCACACAAACCTGGCATTCCAACAGGGGTGTGTATACTTTGGATATCCAGTGTATATGGGTGTTGATATAGCTTTTAGTGGTAGGCATGGACAGTGGGTCACAACACAGTTGTACACTTCTCTGATTACTACCTGATAATCATGCCTACTGTAGTACCAATATCAGTGTCATGGCAATGCAACAATCAGTAGCTGTACACATTGTATTTTGTTGTATGCAGTGACACTGATATTACACATGTGCAACATGCACAACCTATTTTCTGGACTGCTTGTGAGACATATTATTACTTTTGTGCCTTTCAGCTGAACATACGTATAGATACACATGCTCAGGGGATACCTGGTATACCTTTATGTTCTATGTCAATATGGCACACTGTATTTAAAGTCTTGCAGCTCAATCATACGTCTCAACCTGTTATACTAGGACTTCTGGGCAATGGTCCACATCAATGGGTGACAGGGAAATCAATATTGATAACATCTTAGTATAGCTGACATAACATAAGTATATGTATATGTGACTACAGATATCAGTCGCAACTGTGAATATTGTCCGGCAGAACACTGTACAGTTGAATGTTATTAATTCAATATATCACATGCAGATTAACACACACATCTGCAACAGTACTTTACTATGCACATGCCCTAGATAGGTATCTTAGATTTACAATACAAACACGTATAATACTCATATTCACAGGTTACATATGGATATGAGCAACATCCCATTAACTGGCCTAGCAGTGGCACAGTCATGACTGTTTGGCACTCTAATGGTTGCCATATGTCAGCTGTCCTTTCCCAGGGTAAGTCATGCTCCTCAGCTGTGACCCAACCTATCTAGCTCTTAGAGCATCACATGTGGACAAAGCCTAACATTGGGAAGGATATATAGGGACAAATCTTAAATATGCCTGTTACAAACCTATGAAGTTTGCAGCATAATACATTTTGCATTACCATGACTGTTCTGAACGTGGTGGGGTCTGAAACACAAGTGTCTGTCATTACTTCATGACTTCCATCTCCAGCTATTTGCCAGACTAATAGAGATGTTAGGAGGAACAGATCAAACACTATGATGCCTAAATCTTGACTTTCTGTGAAGATCTGCACACTTGACAGGTATGGCCCACTGCAGACAGAGCCATATGCTATGTCCATAGCAGTTGTTCAGCAGGACATCATTACAGCAAGTCTTGATGGCACATATAAATCTTTCAGAATCATCTATCCCATTAATACACACCAAGTACTACATTCAGTTACATGCCTACATGTTTCACATACCTGGTTTGTTATTATGTTATCTTCTGTGTTCCAGTTAATGTCTTCCTTGTTTTTTGGTTATTATTTTTAGCATTATTTTTGTTTTTTTGTTTTTTTCTCTCTCTCTCTCTCTCTCCACTGCAAGGATTGAGCTGGTTTGAATAGGTTGCAGCATGGCTTTTGTAGGTGATGCTCATGATCAGGTGATGGCCTCTGCACCAATTGGTGTTCCCCACTTGCTAACTGCATGCAGGCAGCTGTGTAGTTCTTCCAATAACCAGTGTCATAGCAACCCACTACTATAAATTACTACATCATGTGGGCTTTGTCCCTTTACCTTGCCTGTGTGGAAGACATCCTTCATGTGTGGGGGCAGCAGTGTTACAGACAGCAGGTAGGAATACCTCCTACAACAAAACTTGTGGACACAGGCAACTACATGTTTGTATAAGGTTCCAGATCTAGGGACAGGGTGTGAGTATTGCTGTTATATGCTTTGAATGCTGCTAGTTTTACAGGGTTTGTGAGTACATGCTAGTTTTACATGGAATGCAGTCTGTCTGCATAGCTCTGAACTATGGGGCTATCCACATGATGACCAGAGGTTTGGCTGTTACGTTTTGTCTGTTCCCCACACAGGTATTGTCCTTGACAAATCAGTGGCATTCTCTCTGTTGATTGCTATCAGTTCATGGCAACATCCATTTGAGTTTCTAATGTCATATTCCGCAGAAAGGGAATGTTGAAACCAATCCTGTTACACCAGCAACTTTTACAGTGTATAACAGCAATATTTCAAATATGGCCCTGTGTTTTGGCCTCTGTCCTCCACTTATATATCAGGCTTTGTTCAGATGTCATGCAGTAAGAGTTTGATAGGTATGGTCTTTCATTATTTAGTGCTGACATTCCTGCTACCATTCCAGTGAGCTTGTGGACTCCCACACATGTTGTGGGGTAGGGGCCATATATACGAGGGCTACAGCTGGACATCATGTGTGACCCTGTACAGTCAAGAGGTCAGTGTATAGAGAACACTGTTATATGCACTTGTAAGACATTTTATGGGGGAGGGGTATTAAATGTTTTAAACCTAGGCTGTTAGAACATGTGAAGGATATTACTAATAAGAAACATAAAGGTATATGGCTGTACATTTTCATACATTTCACCATGAGGACAGTGGTGGGTTAGAGCTTTCTGTTTTGCACACAGTTCTGTTTGTCAGTGTGATAGTGCAGTTTGAAGTTATGCATTGTTATGTAAAGGATCCATTTACATTGTAAAAATTGATACTTTCCCCCTAGTGGCTTAACTACAGAGTGAAATTGGAGGCTGTTGAAATAAATCTGTAATTAAGTGTTGATTGATTCTTGTCTTTTGGAGGCTGTTGAAATAAATCTGTAATTAAGTGTTGATTGATTCTTGTCTTCAAGCCAAGTGTGTTTTTTACTGTTGTACTACTTGAAGGCTTTGGCTAAGACAGCAGAGTGTCTTATTTTTTGCGGATTACTGTATCCCCAAGTGATGTTGACATCCTACAGAAAGGTCTCAATAACACCAACAACTGGTGTCAGAACCATGGCCTTAAGCTCAATGCCAAAAAATGCATCGTCTTCCCCCTAGGGAAAAACCAGATTCCCTTGAATTACCACATTGATGGTAGTCCAAAAAACACAGAAGGTGTTATAAGAGATCTGGGAACACAGGCTGACAACAACCTCTCTTTTGATCACGACATTGCCACTGGGGTCAGAAAGTTCTTCTATGTGGCACATCAAATTGCTAATGGTTTTGCATCCAGGAAAAAAGAGGTCATTGTCTCTCTCTACTCTTCCCTCATTAGGCCAATCACTGAGTACAATGCCCCATTTGGCATGTACCTCACTAGACACCCTCAACAACTGGAGAGGTCACAAACATACCTCACAAAGAGGATCTTAAGCCTTAAACACTTGTCCAATATTGACAGACTCAAAAACCTCCAACTATTATCCGTGTCATATTGTCTACTTAGAGGTGATCTCTGTTTGACTTACAAAGCCATGTCTGACCCAGCTCTGTTATAAATGCTACATCTAAAGAAATCCCAATCCCTCCACACCACACACTCCAGAGACTTCAACCTCATTACCACTATCAACAGAACATGCTGGAGGGACAGGTTCTTAACCCAGAGACTGCCCATGCTATGGAATAGACTTCCCATACATGTCAAGCAGAGCACCTCACTGGCCCTCTTCAAGAGAAATCGTGATGAGTGGATAGGAAATAGACAGTTCAGTCCAGGGAGCACTCTAGTGGCTCTACTCGACAGAGGAACTAGGAACTAAGGTCGGGTGGCATGATGCCAGGATAATACTATGGGCTAGGCTTGCAAAGGCTCCAGGGCCATTAGCCTAGTACACACCTATGAAACTATATGTTTTCTTTGACAGTTGCATTAATCAGTTATTTTGTATTCCAAACACCTAAATGCTATAAGAAATGGCATAAGCAACTTAAATAGTACACAAATAAACATTTATATTTATGCAAAAGGTGTGGTGTTATGTCCTTTGCACTGAGTTTGGGTATATGTTTTAATACAATAATTCACAATTCACATTTCTAGGAAAGAATCAGACTCTGGCCGTTTGAAAATGTGGCAACTGTAGGAATAATGGCTGTTTGATATTCTGTGCACTCTCTATTTATACTCTCTTTATGTATATCTATAAGTATATATTTATATATGTGTATATGTGTGTGCATATATATATATATATATATATATATATATATATATATATATATATGTAAATATATATGTGTGTGTGTGTGTGTGTGTGTCATTTGAATGTTTAGTCATTCCACATTGTACATTCCCTATGGTAGACTGACTGTTCTGCATGATACATTAGAGAAATCATCCAAACAACTTACAGCTCAGATGGCTTATCGGTTAACTGCTGTGAGCATGGTGTACAGGGTCCTGGATTCAAAACTGGCAAAGGCTGTTTATTTTGTTGCTGGGCAGATGTAGGCAGAGTTATTAAGGCACTTTAAAGTGGCTGCATGCGTATTTGCACGGGTATGCACAATGCTAAGCAGAACTAAAACACGGTTAAATGTATAGGTGCTTACATTGTGTACACTTTGCTTAGCGACACTTACCAATGCAAAAACACACTTAGCATCTATATTTAAGTAAGCCATACACCAGCTAACCATTGCTCACTTTTTCTTTTCAGTAGATATCACACTAATGATAAACTTATTTTCTACAGCTCAGATGGCTTAGTGGTAACTTGTTGTGGCTATGATGTGCAGGGTCCTGGGTTCAAGACTTGAAAGGGCTGATTATTTTGCTGCTGGGCAGAACAAGTACTGTTGGATACAGAGTGAATAAGGCACTTTTAAGCAGTTATAAGCAGGTTTACGTGGTGGTAAGCAGTGCTAGCTTCCAGCTAACTATGCCTACACACAGCCTTAAAAAGTGCTTAATCTATGTAGACATCGCTTAGCACCATGCAAACAGGCTTACTCCCACTTAGTACTGCTTACACCTGCTTACCCCGGAAGTACATTTTTTAAAAGAAAAGAAAAAAGGGGTTATAGGAAAGTACTGAAAAAGGGGGCACAAAGAGGGTAAAACAATATGAAAGATAGCTAGGGATGTGCAGGATGGATATAGGGAAGGTCCATAGCTGTCCATTTCTTCTACAGCAACCGCTTTGCATATATACTGAATTTGGAGGTACATTTGGACACTCAAACCCCTGAGAGAGAGGGATGAGGACAACAATAATGTGTTGTGAAGCCAATTAGACAAGATTATGTGTCCAGTGGACACATGTACAAAATGGACAGCTATGTATGGGGCAAAAATATTTTTTGAGAACAGATTGCCCCTTTTTTTTTAAGGTGAGAGTGTGATGTTCGGGAAGGATAGTAGGTATAGTTCAGGAGGTAGTTTGAGTAGGAAGACAGAAAAGACAGACAGGACAGCATACAGGGGTGGTATATGACACATGTGGGGGTAAACACCTTGGATGGTGAGGGGTGTTTGGTAATCACAAGCCCACGAGCCCCCAAGTGGATACAGTGGGACTGAGGTCCCCACCCATGGGCAGTGAACAATGCACCTTCATGGCCCTGAAGGTGGCTGTGCTGGGGGCTGAGCAGGAGGGGCAGGCTGACCCTCTAATTGCACTACATGGCCCTCAAGCTGGTGTAGCAGATCTCCAAATTCCTTGCATAGCTCACTACACACCAGACCCTGGACCTGGCTTCTGGAGACAGGATCCTGCCTGTGCCCATGCCCAGGAGGGACGAGCCCCATCCCCTTAGGTGGTTCTACCCAAAGGTGGTGCAGGACCTGCAGATGAGAAGGTCCAGGGCTGGGTTCCAGATGTGCTGGGGCATGGTGGCATGGCCAGATGAGGCGGGAGAGGTGGATCCACTGGGATCGACCTTCCCTGATGTGTTATGGTTTTGCAGTTTTAGAACATATGTTGGTTAATAATGGTAAACACATTCCAGGGTTAGTTATAGCAGCATGCATGAGGATTCCCATTAACCCAAATTAACAGATTTGGAACATTTGCATAGCCAACATAACACATATATATATATGGAACCACAGTAGGCATTACACCGGCATGCAGGTTACATTGATAAGAACAGGCCACCAATTATAGTATTTGAACAGGGAACATTAACTGGAATACATTTCAACATTTGTAGAACAACAGGACACATGTCCCAACAGTAGGTTTGGTGGAAAACATAGCCATTCATTTATGTGTTGGTGAAGATATGGTGAGGGAGAGAGAGATCTCAGTTAACAAATGTAGATTCTTGCAGTGGTCACAGCTTTAATGATCATTGCTCTACTCATTACTCTACAGGTATTATTATAACAACCATAGCCTTGGGTTGGGCAGTGGTATGTTTGTACACAGTATAATTACATCATTCTTATAGCTACTTTGAACTTTCTCTTAACTGGTAGACCTGTGGAGGGAATGCTT
>NC_056749.1:859627939-859805439 GCF_019279795.1 Protopterus annectens
GGATAAGTAGCTGGAGAACCAAGTCAAAGAGGAAGGACCTAGGTTAAGTTCGGAAAGTTTAGTTAAAAGCAGGCTATGTGAGATGGTGTCAAATGCCTTGGAGAGGTCAAGAAGTAGGGTAGATACAATTTGGCCAGAGTCACGGGCTTTGTTTACAGTTTCAAGGAAGGAGAGGAGGGCTGTCATGGTGCTATGATTTGGTCTGAATCCATGTTGTGAGTGAGTTAGGAGGTTATTATCTAAGAGATGTAGTAGGAGTTGAAGTTGGACACACTTTTCTAAGAGTTTAGAAATGGGAGACAGGATAGCAATTGGGTGGAAATTGCTTACATTGTTATTGTTGCCACCTTTATGTAAGGGTATGATAAAGGCATGTTTCCAGATTTGAGGTACTATACATTCATGTATAGAGTGATTAATTAAAATGCTAATGGGGTAGGCAATTGCATCAGCAGCTATACTGAGAAAGTAAGAAGGGATGTTATCAGGAGCGTTTGTACATGGCTTTAGTTTCCTAAGGAGTTTCATTATAGTAGAAGTGGGAATTGGTTTTAGTGAGAATAGAGGAGAGTGGGAAAAGTGGGTGTTAGTGGGTAGTGAAGATGACGAGAAAGTTTGAGATGGAGAAGAGGTAGATAGTATAGAGTTAGTTGATGGGAATGAGGGACATGTAGTAGTGCAGGGTAGAGTGTTGCTAGTGGAGAGTGGGGGTGTGTTGGAGAATGTGGTGGTGGTAGAGAATGAAGAGGTTAATTTAGAAATAGATTCAATGAAAAAAGAGTTAAATTGGGTAGCTAAATCTGAATCTCGAATATTTGGGTCTGGGGAAGGGGTATCTGATTTGCTGGGGTTAAGAAGGGTAGAAATACCTTTCCAGAATTTCTGAGGATTTGTTTTATTATTGTTTTGGAGTGTCGAAAAGTAGTTTTGACGATCAGAGATGATGAGTTTTTTAACTTTATTTCGAAGTGTTTTCTATTCGTTATGAAGTAATGGGGTTCTGTTTTTCTGGTAGTGGGCCCAGACTTTATCTCTGTGCCGCATAGATGCTAGTGTATTTTTGGTCAGCCATGGCATGGAATTAATCTTTATTTGCTTTGTCCTTAAGGGAGCATGGGAGTCAAGTATTTTTAAGAATGTTGAGTTAAAGTGGTGAACTGCGTTATCTAGAGATGATGTTTTTAGACAATTCCAGTTTATTGACTTAAGGGAGTTTGAAAAGGTTGTTGGGTTAAAGTTTTTTTGGTTACAGGTAGTAATGTAATTATGGGTGCAATGTAGGTTTGAGGGGAGACGGTGAGTAAAGATGGGTAAGTGGTCACTGAGGGAATCTGGAAGAGTGCCGCTATCAGAGAAATAGTGGGGATGGGAGACTAGAATCCAATCTAGAATACTACCAGTGGAAAGATTTTTTGAGGGGTGTGTTATGGAGTTTATTAGTTGAGAAAAATTGTAGAGGTTGATGTTGAGAGAGTTTGTTGGAGACTGAATGGTGGCCCAGTTAATATTCATGTCTCCTAAGATAATAGTTTCGTTGCTAATGTTGTTGGAGAGCCAGGAGAGGATGTCTTCAAGTGTAGAAATATGGTCTCCTGGGGGGATGTAGAGGGAGGCTAGACAAATGCGTTTGTGTTTGTTAACTTGAAGTAAAGTTAGGAGAAGTTCTGCGTTATTAAAGTGTGGAATAGGTTTGGTGTAGGGAGTGACTAATAGGGAGGATGAGTAAATGAGAGCTACTCCTCCACCTTTTTTATGGGCTCTGTCTTTTCTGATAATAGAATAGTTAGGTGGAGTTATTTCAGAGTCTTTTATATGAGGTTTTAACCAGGTTTCAGAAACTGATAGGATGCCAGGTTTGTTATGTATGAGCCAGGCGTGGAGGTTTGGGACTTTATTAACTATACTTTGGGAGTTTAATGAAGTAAGGAATATGGACTTGTTTATGGTAGTTGGGGTGGGGGGACCTGGGTTGGGATGAATATCACCTGATAATATACTGATGGTCAGATGAAAGATTGGGTCAGAGAGGTAGTTGAACAGCTTACTGAAAGGATTGGGATCTATTATGATTCTGAGACATTTATTGGTTGTTGTGGGGATGGAATGTTTTTGAGGTGTGAATAGTTTGTATGGGAAAACTAGAAGGTTATTGATAGGATAAAGATGGGTAGAGATATGCAAGTGTGAGTGTCGGTGAGGGGAGTTAAGATGGTTGGTTACATGGAAGGATTGTGAGTGGTAGGAAGTAGTGAGTTGTGTGAGGTAATGAAGATAGGTTAGATGAAGAAGTAGTAAAAGTGAAAAGGAGATGAGTGAGGGTTTTGGGAGCATGTTGAGATAGGCTATTAAGAGGTGTAATATTGTTGAGAGTTATATATGTAAATAAGAGACAATTATATATAGAGAAGCTGATAAATACCTAGAATTAGTAAGAGAGAGGAGGGTTAAGTAGGGATTAGAGAGGGTGTGGTTTTTGTGTATGTGTTGGAGGTAGAAGTGGTAACCTATTGGCTGGTGGAGATATCTTGGGGAGGAGAAAGTATTTCAGTTTGGGTGGGAAAAGGAGATGGGTGTTACTGCAGTATTGGAGGTTGATTAGTGTGGATTGGCAGTGGGTGTGGTTTAGGAGGGATCTATGTAGAGGTGTTGGGGGCGGGTGGGATATGGGGGCAGGGTAGGGGAGCGGAGTGAGGCCAGAGGCTTAATGGAGCGGGATACACAACCCAGGAGGGCAAGAGGAGATCGAGAACCTATCAGTGGAGTGATTGTCAGCAGAAGGGTAAGTGGCAAAGGGTAAGTGGAGGGAAGCTGGAGTAGAAGGGGGAGTGTGCACTAAGTTTTAAGAGGGAGAGGGAGAGAGAGTTTAAGGAAAGTTGGAAGATAGAGATAAAGCAAGAAGAGAGTTCAATAGAAGTCTATATTAGAGGGGAGAGAACAAATGCTGAAGTGCACCTAGCCCAGCAGGGGAATCTCTGGACAATTGTTGAGAAGTTATCAGAAAAATAAGTACTCAGGGAATTTGGTGAGGGGGAACAATGTGGAGACAGAAAGAAGGGGAGTGTAGGCTGCTGGCTTTCCTAGTTGGGAGTCTACTGAAACCTAACAGTAGTTTAATGTTTTGCAGTAGATGCACATACTTTCTTGTGTTTTTCTGAGAGGCTGTTGGATCAAATTCAGTAAAGGGATTGAGGCAGCAGAGTTGGATGGATGCTTGAGCAATTGGATGAATATATATACTTTGGTAGGTCAGGTGTCCACCCAGGCGAGGTCACAGGTAAATTCAGGGCAAGAGAGCTGGGGAACAGGAGAAAAAGTAGAGAGAATTAGAACTATAGTAACATAAAAACACCTTGGCACCTAATAGTGGTAGGAGGCAGGTATGAAGCTTGTGTTTAAAAGCAAGCATCAACAAGTAAAGCAACAAAGTGTTGAAAACAAACAATACCAATAGCTAATGGCAATATACATAAAAACAACTGTAGAGAAGTTATCAGGAATAGGCACTACATTTCCATGCTAATCTGAACATGCATCAGATAGGTATTTCATTCATTTAAACAAAACTATTAATGAAGGCAACGTATTAGTCAGGGCCGTGGTATAGATATATAGATATGTAGTATATAACCACAGTTAAGTGACCATACTACTAATGCAGGCCAGTGTGATTAATGCAGGCCAGATTGATTAACCAAGGGTCGCTAGCATAGGTTTGTGTTATAAGGAAGTTGGCGTTAGCGGAGTAAGCTTAAGACCATTTAAAGTATCTTAAACGCTCCGGTTTCCCAGACGTTTCTACCACATAGGCATTTCTCATTTAGATCAGGACAGAGCTTTTTTACTGATAAAACAGACTAAGACTTTTAGTGTAACATACAGGAACTTAGCGTTAAACCATTGTAATGCGTCATACGCTCAGGTTCATCTATATGCATTGAGAAAAAGCAGCGAACATGAAAATCAGTACAGAGGCTTATTGAAACTATCTGCGCTAGCAGAGAGCTATGAAATAATTCAAATAAAAGCAACGTACGGTCAGTTATATCAAAGGCCCTATTGAGTAGGCAGCGTTCCTTTAAATCAATAACAACAGCTCCTTAAATCATTCATTTGCAGGCAGTCACTACCAGAATAGACAGGGCAGTGTCGCAATACAAGGTACCCTTCAATGGCGTTTAACTAAGCACATGCAAATTGTAGAACTAGGGGTTGTAATTAAAACAGATTAACTAGTTGATTTCACGCTGTTTACATAGAACATATTCAGTTTACATCTCAAAAACAGCAGATAGAACATTTCCACAATAGTCCAGTAGCCTAGCACATCTATTGTAATCAAGTAGAGCGTACCTGAAGGGATATTCCCGAACCGTTCTTATAATATAAAACTGATTATAAGGGCTAGCATATCACTATTAAGCTCATATCTAGTACATCACATAAAATTCACTGCCTTAACACTTTTCATCAATGAACTCGATAGAATAAAATAGTGAAAAACAATGGTTCTTATACAAGCAAGTATTACTTACAGGAGTATACACTCAACCAAGAACGTACAGCAGCCGAGGACGGGCAGGGTTTAAAGATGGCGCCCAAGGTAGAGAGGGGTTTATATCACTTCCAAAAGGATGTAAGGCTAAAAAGGGGGGAGGAGCAGGGAAAAGTGGGAAGCAGATACAAACCAGAAGGGCTGTATTTCTGCGAGTAATAGGAGAATTGGGTAGCATGCACTGTCTACAAAGGATGGATCAGTCCAGGAGAAGTAGAGAATCCAAGAGTAGGGCTAAACAGTGGGAGGGAGACGTATCATGAACAGGATACCAGTGTAGATACGACGGGGTGAGAGAGAGAGAGAGAGAGAGAGAAGAGGACAAAGCAGCTCAGTGCATTAACAGAATAACCACATATCACGGCAGGAGGGTAAGTTAGACATGAGGGAGAGAGAAAGGGAGATAGAGAGGGAAAAGGCACTACAGTACTGTAAGACAACAGGCAGTATAGAATAGATATGAGGGAGAGAGAGATGGAGATAGGCAATACAGCACAGTATGATAAGAGGGATACACAACCCAGGAGGGCAAGAGGAGATTGAGAACCTATCAGTGGAGCAATTGTCAGCAGAAGGGTAAGTGGCAAAGGGCAAGTGGAGGGAAGCTGGAGTAGAAGGGGGAGTGAGCACTAAGTTTTAAGAGTGAGAGGGAGAGAGAGTTTAAGGAAAGTTGGAAGATAGAGATAAAGCAAGAAGAGAGTTCAATAGAAGTCTATATTAGAGGGGAGAGAACAAATGCTGAAGTGCACCTAGCCCAGCAGGGGAATCTCTGGACTAAGCGGGACTGGAGCGGGAAGGGAGCTAGTAAGGGCTAATAGGTATCAATTAATAACAATTGTTGAGAAGTTATCAGAAAAATAAGTACTCAGGGAATTTGGTGAGGGGGAACAATGGGGAGACAGAAAGAAGGGGAGTGTAGGCTGCTGGCTTTCCTAGTTGGGAGTATACTGAAACCTAACAGTAGTTTAAGGTTTAGCAGTAGATGCACATACTTTCTTGTGTTTTTCTGAGAGGCTGTTGGATCAAATTCAGTAAAGGGATTGAGGCAGCAGAGTTGGATGAATGCTTGAGCAATTGGATGAGTATATATACTTTGGTAGGTCAGGTGTCCACCCAGGCGAGGTCACAGGTAAATTCAGGGCAAGAGAGCTGGGGAACAGGAGAAAAAGTAGAGAGAATTAGAACTATAGTAACATAAAAACACCTTGGCACCTAATAGTGGTAGCAGGCAGGTATGAAGCTTGTGTTTAAAAGCAAGCATCAACAAGTAAAGCAACAAAGTGTTGAAAACAAACAATACCAATAGCTAATGGCAATATACATAAAAACAACTGTAGAGAAGTTATCAGGAATAGGCACTACATTTCCATGCTAATCTGAACATGCATCAGACAGGTATTTCATTCATTTAAACAAAACTATTAATGAAGGCAACGTATTAGTCAGGGCCGTGGTATAGATATATAGATATGTAGTATATAACCACAGTTGCACCATACTACTAATGCAGGCCAGTGTGATTAATGCAGGCCAGATTGATTAACCAAGGGTCGCTAGCATAGGTTTGTGTTATAAGGAAGTTGGCGTTAGCGGAGTAAGCTTCAGACCGTTTAAAGTATCTTAAACGCTCCGGTTTCCCAGACGTTTCTACCACATAGGCATTTCTCATTTAGATCAGGACAGAGCTTTTTTACTGATAAAACAGACTAAGACTTGTAATGTAACATACAGGAACTTAGCGTTAAACCATTGTAACGCGTCATATGCTCAGGTTCATCTATATGCATTGATAAAAAGCAGCGAACATGAAAATCAGTACAGAGGCTTATTGAAACTATCTGCGCTAGCAGAGAGCTATGAAATAATTCAAATAAAAGCAACCTACGGTCAGTTATATCAAAGGCCCTATTGAGTAGGCAGCGTTCCTTTAAATCAATAACAACAGCTCCTTAAATCATTCATTTGCAGGCAGTCACTACCAGAATAGACAGGGCAGTGTCTCAATACAAGGTACCCTTCAATGGCGTTTAACTAAGCACGTGCAAATTGTAGAACTAGGCATTGTAATTAAAACAGATTAACTAGCTGATTTCATGCTGTTTACATAGAACATATTCAGTTTACATCTCAAAAACAGCAGATAGAACATTTCCACAATAGTCCAGTAGCCTAGCACATCTATTGTAATCAAGTAGAGCGTACCTGAGGGACATTCCCGAACCGTTCTTATAATATAAAACTGATTATAAAGGCTAGCATATCACTATTAAGCTCATATCTAGTACATCACATAAAATTCACTGCCTTAAAACTTTTCATCAATGAACTCGATAGAATAAAATAGTGAAAAACAATGGTTCTTATACAAGCAAGTATTACTTACAGGAGTATACACTCAACCAAGAATGTACAGCAGCCGAGGATGGGCAGGGTTTAAAGATGGCAACCAAGGTAGAGAGGGGTTTATATCACTTCCAAAAGGATGTAAGGCTAAAATGGGGGGAGGAGCAGGGAAGAGCGGGAAGCAGATACAAACCGGAAGGGCTGTATTTCTGCGAGTAATAGGAGAATTGGGTAGCATGCACTGTCTACAAAGGATGGATCAGTCCAGGAGAAGTAGAGAATCCAAGAGTAAGGCTAAGCAGTGGGAGGGAGACGTATCATGAACAGGATACCAGTGTAGATACGACAGGGTGAGAGAGAGAGAGAGACAGAAGAGGAGAAAGCAGCTCAGTGCATTAACAGAATAACCACATATCACGGCAGGAGGGTAAGTTAGACATGAGGGAGAGAGAAAGGGAGATAGAGAGGGAAAAGGCACTACAGTACTGTAAGACAACAGGCAGTATAGAATAGATATGAGGGAGAGAGAGATGGAGATAGGCAATACAGCACAGTATGATAAGAGGGATACACAACCCAGGAGGACAAGAGGAGATCGAGAACCTATCAGTGGAGCGATTGTCAGCAAAAGGGTAAGTGGCAAAGGGTAAGTGGAGGGAAGCTGGAGTAGAAGGGGGAGTGAGCACTAAGTTTTAAGAGGGAGAGGGAGAGAGAGTTTAAGGAAAGTTGGAAGATAGAGATAAAGCAAGAAGAGAGTTCAATAGAAGTCTATATTAGAGGGGAGAGAACAAATGCTGAAGTGCACCTAGCCCAGCAGGGGAATCTCTGGACTAAGCGGGACTGGAGTGAGAAGGGAGCTAGTAAGGGCTAATAGGTATCAATTAATAACAATTGTTGAGAAGTTATCAGAAAAATAAGTACTCAGGGAATTTGGTGAGGGGGAACAATGGGGAGACAGAAAGAAGGGGAGTGTAGGCTGCTGGCTTTCCTAGTTGGGAGTATACTGAAACCTAACAGTAGTTTAAGGTTTAGCAGTAGATGCACATACTTTCTTGTGTTTTTCTGAGAGGCTGTTGGATCAAATTCAGTAAAGGGATTGAGGCAGCTGAGTTGGATGGATGCTTGAGCAATTGGATGAGTATATATACTTTGGTAGGTCAGGTGTCCACCCAGGCGAGGTAACAGGTAAATTCAGGGCAAGAGAGTTTCTTGTGTTTTTCTGAGAGGCTGTTGGATCAAATTCAGTAAAGGGATTGAGGCAGCAGAGTTGGATGGATGCTTGAGCAATTGGATGAGTATATATACTTTGGTAGGTCAGGTGTCCACCCAGGCGAGGTCACAGGTAAATTCAGGGCAAGAGAGTTTCTTGTGTTTTTCTGAGAGGCTGTTGGATCAAATTCAGTAAAGGGATTGAGGCAGCAGAGTTGGATGGATGCTTGAGCAATTGGATGAGTATATATACTTTGGTAGGTCAGGTGTCCACCCAGGCGAGGTCACAGGTAAATTCAGGGCAAGAGAGTTTCTTGTGTTTTTCTTAGAGGCTGTTGGATCAAATTCAGTAAAGGGATTGAGGCAGCAGAGTTGGATGGATGCTTGAGCAATTGGATGAGTATATATACTTTGGTAGGTCAGGTGTCCACCCAGGCGAGGTCACAGGTAAATTCAGGGCAAGAGAGTTTCTTGTGTTTTTTCTGAGAGGCTGTTGGATCAAATTCAGTAAAGGGATTGAGGCAGCAGAGTTGGATGGATGCTTGAGCAATTGGATGAGTATATATACTTTGGTAGGTCAGGTGTCCACCCAGGCAAAGTCACAGGTAAATTCAGGGCAAGAGAGTTTCTTGTGTTTTTCTGAGAGGCTGTTGGATCAAATTCAGTAAAGGGATTGAGGCAGCAGAGTTGGATGGATGCTTGAGCAATTGGATGAGTATATATACTTTGGTAGGTCAGGTGTCCACCCAGGTGAGGTCACAGGTAAATTCAGGGCAAGAGAGTTTCTTGTGTTTTTCTGAGAGGCTGTTGGATCAAATTCAGTAAAGGGATTGAGGCAGCAGAGTTGGATGGAGGCAGCAGAGTTGGATGGATGCTTGAGCAATTGGATGAGTATATATACTTTGGTAGGTCAGGTGTCCACCCAGGCGAGGTCACAGGTGTGTAGTGGTTCGATGTTATCACATTTCAAAGAAATGTAATACACAATTATGTATATCTATTTCATTTGTTAATTGGCTAAGCACACTGGTCCAAGAACCCTTTTCAGGCAGAGCCCTGGCCTGTTGGCATGTACAATAATAACTTATTATTGGTATACCAGCAAACAGACACAGTAATTGTAGGCAACACATTTCTAAACTGTTTGGTAGTAACTAGGTACAATAAATAAATCCCACAACATTCTTTGTTACTAGGATACAGAAGAACTAGTGTTGTCATCATCAATGCCTTTTCCCCATTGTTGCATGGAGTTGGGGTGTCACAACTATATATCTGGGAAATTTAGAAGTTGCATATAGCACTGGTACAAATTTCTAACATGCATTTGGAGGAGAAGTTAGAGATGCTTCAGCAGTCAGTGCAATTTACCAATGTAGAAATATGTGTTTATCTAAGCGAAATCAGGGAAAAAAATTATGGAATGCCATCTTTACACCTTGTAAATAGCAGAGGCTCTGTACTGATAGTTACATCAGTTGGCAGCAGCAATTTTAGGTTATGATAAATTATGTCAAACATACAAACACACAAACATGCATATACATACATGCACACATGTAAGTGCACACAGATGCACAGAAGTACATGTACACACTTACATATGTAGGCACAAGCATGGACACACAAACAGGTACAAACTCAAACATATGTAAACACACACAAAAGATATACATAAACATACACACACATGTAAATTCACAAATACACATACACATACATATATGCATATCTCCATATACAGATACATACACACACATACACGTCTGCATACCTATACTTACCTACTTGTGCATGCACACACACACACACACACACACACACACACACACATGCACATAGATGCATACATAGACATACATATGCTCACATACACATGAGCACACAAGTAAATGTATGTGTGTGTGTGTGTGTGTGTGTGTGTGTGTGTGTGTGTGTGTGTATCTTTTCAAGCTTTCAAACTGAAATAAAGAGCTGATCTAAAGTTCAGAGTGAGCTGGGCAGATAGTTAGAGCCAAGTTCAACAAAAAGAAGAGCAGTTGCCAAGCCCCAGCAAGTTGCTGGAGTGCATGGTCAGAATGTAAATTCTGGGAGTGAGGAGGCAATACCACAGCTGTAAAAGAAATTAGTTAGTCCACACTTAAATTATTGTCACATGTGCAGGGAACTATTTGGGAAAACCAAAACATCACTAGAAGAAGTGGTTTTGAGCAGAGTGGCAACGATAGTGAAGGGGAAGGACAGGCTCAAGTATAAATAAAACATGAGTTGCTTGAGCCTTTAGAGGCTACAGAAAGAAGAGAAGGAGTGATGTAATATCGGTGGATAAGATCTAATGAAGGACTGTGGAAGAGAAGGAGTGATGTAATATCGGTGTATAAGATCTATTGAAGGACTGTGGAAGAGAAGGAGTGATGTAATATCGGTGTATACGATCTAATGAAGGACTGTGGAAGAGAAGGAGTGATGTAATATTGGTGTATAAGATCTAATGAAGGACTGTGGAAGAGAAGGAGTGATGTAATATCAGTGTATACGATCTAATGAAGGACTGTGGAAGAGAAGGAGTGATGTAATATCAGAGTATACGATCTAATGAAGGACTGTGGAAGAGAAGGAGTGATGTAATATCAGTGTATACGATCTAATGAAGGACTGTGGAAGAGAAAGAGTGATGTAATATCAGAGTATACGATCTAATGAAGGACTGTGGACGAGAAGGAGTGATGTAATATCAGAGTATACGATCTAATGAAGGACTGTGGAAGAGAAGGAGTGATGTAATATTGGTGTATAAGATCTAATGAAGGACTGTGGAAGAGAAGGAGTGATGTAATATCAGTGTATAAGATCTAATGAAGGACTGTGGAAGAGAAGGAGTGATGTAATATCAGTGTATACGATCTAATGAAGGACTGTGGAAGAGAAGGAGTGATGTAATATCAGAGTATACGATCTAATGAAGGACTGTGGAAGAGAAGGAGTGATGTAATATCGGTGTATACGATCTAATGAAGGACTGTGGAAGAGAAAGAGTGATGTAATATTGGTGTATACGATCTAATGAAGGACTGTGGAAGAGAAGGAGTGATGTAATATTGGAGTATACGATCTAATGACGGACTGTGGAAGAGAAGGAGTGATGTAATATTGGTGTATAAGATCTAATGAAGGACTGTGGAAGAGAAGGAGTGATGTAATATTGGAGTATACGATCTAATGACGGACTGTGGAAGAGAAGGAGTGATGTAATATTGGTGTATAAGATCTAATGAAGGACTGTGGAAGAGAAGGAGTGATGTAATATCAGTGTATACGATATAATAAAGGACTGTGGAAGAGAAGGAGTGATGCAATATCGGTGTATACAATCTAATGAAGGACTGTGGACAGGATGGATGAAAAGAAAAATAAAAGGGCACAGACGTGAGATGAAGCAAACTTGCTGGATATAAGGATATATTCCTTCATCAAAAAACTAGTGAGGTATTGAAGATGGCAGTGATAAACACTGAAGAAGGGCTTAATCCAACCTAGAATATATTTAAGGAAGATGGTAGCAGCTACAAAACTCTAGCTGCATTCCTAGGAGGAAATGACTAGATCAATAGCTGTCCTTTCAGCAATGTTTGCATGATAATGTGTACATAAATGTTTTGATGGAAGAGAAGGTCATTTTGTAGGTAGTTGTCAGAGAGTGTACATAATGACAGCACCTTGATTTACTGTTGGAACAGATTACATTATAGAACATTAGGTAACATAGGAAATTAATATATGAGTGTAGAGCAGCTTGTTACTGGTTCAGACATAGTTCAAAGGTAAGTACTAGGCTAACTGGCCTTGAGGGCCATTTTAAGCCTAGCCAGTTTAATCTTTTTGCACTCAAAATTAACCTGTCCAATTTGGTTAGACATGATCAATAATTATATATTACCACTAATGAAAACAATTGGGATCATACCATAGATAATTTGAGGGGACCCACACATGGGATAAAACATTTAGGAGCTGCCTTTGTCCATTAGTAGTACAGGGTAATTATGATTGTAAATTTTATGTTTCCCATCTTTAGATTCAAGCTGCAAATAAATACGGACAAGGATGGACTTTATTTTAAGTGGATAGGAATTCTGTTCCAGAGCAGTGGTATCCACTGCGAGATATACCTGTCCCTCTAAACCATTCTGTTGATGTTACAGAAGAGGTTTATATCCCTAGACCGAGTATTTCTGATTCCATTTGACTTACTGATGTGCAGTAAGTACAATCAGTATATATGCCTTATATGCTAGACACTGGTCACCTGTTACTAGTCTGCAGGATACCAAGTATATTATCATGGCTTTGAGTTGGACTATGTAAGACATGTTGTCAGGCCTTGTATCCTTTTAGTAAGGTATCACCATGTACATTCCAGTTTTTGCATGTGCCTGGACAGATACATGCCAAAGTTGGCATTGTATTCAATATATACCTGAAAATTCATTAACAAGTGTGTACACATCTTGTTAATCCTTCACTTTTGCTCATTTTAGTGCAACAAGCAGCAGTTCCCATCAAATATGCAAGCTGCAAAGCAACCCTACATATTGAGTGACACCTGTTTGTGGCCAGAGCACATGCTAGTGACCATGCTGAGGTACAGATTGGCTCGAGCACACAGTATAAACAACAGGTTGTAAATAAGCTTAATCTCACAAAACAAGTACATACTGATGGCACCATACAAGGCAAGGGCAATTTTAAGCACATAAATTAAGGGACAGGTGGAGCTTATGGAGTAAAGTGTAGTTATATATCAATAGTTTACTATATAAACACCAGTAATTTTAATTATTAATCATTATGTAAGTAATCATGGTTTCAAGGTTAGAAAGATGATTTAATTCATATCAAAACCAGCCTATATAGGAAACCTGTTAGGAAGAACAACTACCTGCATAGCACAAGTATGCATCCTAACCATACCAAGTGGAATATCATTAAGGGTCATGTCTACAAGACCATGAGATTGTACAACAATGACAGTGAACTAGCTAGTGCTCTACAACTATTGTAGATATAATTTTTAGAGAGGGGATATAATGCACACGATACAGATACATGTATTAACGAAGGTTGGAGTAACAGAGATGGAAGGTGCAGACCTTATTTCTATGAAGAAGGGACTATTGAACCAAATACTCAAATCATTAACAATAATATGACTAGCCATATCCAAGAGGTTATTGATAACACCCTAAGGATGCCGTTAACATTTGCTAGTAATATTAATTTTGTTTGTAAAGTGATTACCAAGAACTGGCATAGTCTTTCCACAATTAGTTATCTACAAGGCATTATTGGGCCTAAACCTAATTTTACATTCAGGAATAACAGAACATTAAAGAGTCACCTTTGCTATAGAAATGATACATCAACCACCAAGAATAGATCTGATAGATTGGGTACCTACATATGTAGAGATTGCACAGCCTGCAAGTATATTCACAATGGTAGAAGCTTTGTACACCCAGTTAAGGGTTTCAGTTTTAACAGCAGTCAATATGCTGATTGTACAACATCTAATGTAATGTATCTTGCCTATTGCACAGTATGTTTTAGTTTCTACATAGGTAAGACTAACAGGCTGTTGAAAGAGAGAATATTGGAACATTACAGGGACATCAAGAATTGTAAAGAGAGTAATGCTATAGCCATGCATAATAAGAACGAAGGAACAGACTATAATTTTAAGTTCCTCATTCTACAAGTGCTGCCAGAGAGATTGAGAGGGGGCAATTTGTTGAAAGACATGGAGGTTGCAGAACAAAAATGGATTATGTTGTTTAACGCAGATAAACCACGAGGTATTAACAATGTGGCGTCCTTGAAACCATTCTTAAAAGCTCATCCACTTAAACATTGATTGTTAGGATTTTAGAATTTTAATGTATAATTTTATTTATTGCATTTATGTTCTGTCATTATGACATACTAAGTTGTTTATGTATTTCTTATGTATATACATTTTTATATGCATACGTACATGCATATTTTTTATATATTTTTATATATATTTTCTAGATATTTATATACATAATTTTTTCTTTTCTATATATTTTATACACACATGCATACATATCTATACTTACATAGATACTGTTATATTTCAACATGCTTTTTCATACACATACATATTATATTTTACATGGTGTTAGTGCACTATATATTTACATCTATGTTGCATGTTATAGTTTATGTTTTTAAAAATGTTTTGCATAGTAGGACATGGTTTTAGCAATTTTAATATAAGTTCATAGGTTCATGGATTGGTGCTGGGCTGGGCGCCCTTGTAGGCCATTTTGAGCCTGGCCAGTTGCCCCATGTGGGGATCGAACCCTGCATGTTGTGTCTGTGGGGTAAACGCCTTGACCATTATGCCATTATTAACCATGACTTATATACATAATATGTGTTCTAATATTTATGAATTTTTGAACCAGATGTATGCATATTCAAGATATACTAGAGTGGACCAGGTTAAAGCATTTGTATTTAACATTGTATCTTTAAGATTTAATTGATAGCAGGTGCTTCTACTGTATAAGGAATGAATTGTTTTGTGAGTTGTCTGATGAAGGGGCACTTCCCTGAAAGTGCTTACCTGTTTTATAATAAACTTCCTAAATGTGGTACAGTTGGTGTTTGTTTGCTACTTTAACTATATTTATTTTACACTAACTGTTTTATTAGTTGGTAGAGGATTTCTGTGTTTCGCGTTCTATTTTTAAGTTTTGCAAGTTAACCCTTTTATGTTCTAGTTTCTACTTGTTAAAACATACATTTGCAAAGGTGTATAGTTTATATGCATTTCTGTTCTAAGTCAGCAGGGCATGCTGTGATTACATTTTAGCTCAGTACATAACATGAGTTCTGTATAAATCATGTCTATATTCACAAATGACACAGAATTATTTAAAAAAATTCCAGATAGCTGGGCTGGCAATGTCACAAGTGCGCACCTATAAAATCATTCCAATAATAATATTAATTTTAGAAACAAACAGTTGTGGCAGCAATCTGCATGAATTGAATGGTAGAAAGTATGAGTGGTCATACATACCATGTATTTGTGAACTGAAATCCAGAAGGACCTGACACATATACAGGACTGTCTCTATGATCAGCATATCAACAGAAGAGTGCTCTGCTATCCATACTTACAAATGCCTGGATACCAGATCTGAGACATATGTATTTCCAAAAAGAGGGGGATGGGCATGTGACCTATACTAATATGCACATTAATCAAGGCAAACCTCATTTTAGTCATTCCCTTAACTTGACAGCTGTGTTGTGTGTTTAGGAATGTCAATATATACCAATGGATATGATATATGTATGTATGATATGAAGACCACACACTGATAAGCCCATAGAAGATTTAGCCCAAAACAACTTACATGCCAGTAGTATTGTATAATGACATCAGCTATAGGGGAAATATATCACCTGTCATTGTAAAATTATTTCAGTGTAATGCATTTGTGTGAGTGTAATCAATCATATTATGTTTGCCCTTCCTGCTGCAACTGCCACACAACACATGTTGAAATACAAAAGTCTATCAAACTACCCTTCTGAATGCATTGTAGCATCATGTTGTACATCACATTTTACCCTGAAGTGAGCCTTGCTGAACACATTGGTGATACCTCTAAGGCAGTACACTAACATAAATCACAAATCTGTGAAATATTAACATCTATTATTAAGTGAACAGTTGAAAAGTTTCCCTATCATATAACAATTGTACACCAGCCTGTAACAACTGTTACTTTCTCTGTGCATAGGTCTCAGGCCTCTAACTCCATTACATAGCACAGAGAGCAAATCACACCACTAAAGGCCATTCAAACAAATATAAAATGTGCAAGAAAAAAGGATGAATGTGCCACCTCTTGCTCTCAAATATTTAAATAACTGAAACACTCTTAGTACAAACCACAGTTTAGGTGGGAGCTTGGTAGCTTTTACAAGAACTGTTGAGCTGTTACAAACAGCAGTTTAAATTAAAGCTTTCTAAAACTATTGAGCTGTTGACAGCAGCTTAAACACTCTTGATACAAACAGCAGTTAGAGTAGAAGTTTACTGGAGTTACAAGAACTGTTGGCCTGGTAAGGACAGCTGAAGCACTCTTGATATAAACAGCAGTTTAAGTTGAAGCTTGCTACCTCTTACAGGAACTGTTGAGCTGTTAAAAACAGCTAAAGCACTCTTGATACAAACAGCAATCTACGTAGGAGCTTCCCAGTTCTAATTATACTGTTAAAAATTCTTTATTATATAAAACAAATAGTAAAACAAAAAAGTAAAATACACGATAAGCACTTTCAGTTATGCTTAACCTTCTTCAGATCCTGTTAGAAGTCAGAAAAATTCCTTTTTATATACAAAGCAGTTGTCACTCCCATTCTGAAGACATAATTTCTTAAAGTGAAAGTTTAGATTGTATTTACTTTTTATTTCTCAGGCCTCGCTCTTTTAATATAGGTTTTAGGGGTACTACCCCATTCAGTCCTGGGGGATGATTTGCTCTCAGATCCATAATCCACCTCACTTCTTCAGCTTCCATTTTATTCATTAGGTCAGCACCTCGTATACTTTCTTTAATGTTTGGTAAAGCCATAAATCTAAAAGAATGGTTCTCAAATCTAGAGATATGTTGGTAGAGAGAATTAGTTTCTACCTTATTTCTTATATCACATAGGTGGCAAATAATACGTTCCTTGAATTTTCTGTTCATTTTACCTATATAATAAGCTGTGCAGAAACTACAGGTTGCAACATATACTAGGTTCCTGCTGTTGCAGTTCAGTAGCCCTTGGAAAGTATATATCTTATTTGTTACAGGATGTTCAAATGTATCTTGTGTATTAGTCCAAGCACATGCTTTACAGAAACCACATGACAAGAACAATCTCATAACATTGATTACTTAATATGCTTTATGCTTGGTGACACACATCTACTACATCATTATACTGGGCACATTCATAAGAAAATATAGCAATGAATGTGCTAATGTCACCAACCCACCAATAAAGCACAAGAAAGTATTATTACACATATCCAGTCATACATTATGACCACTTTGTAGCATGGCATACATTAAGAACTGATTCTTAAACCATTCTTGCTTTTTACTACTATATTGAGAAAAATAATAGATGACATATGCAAATGTTTCCATTAAGGCATAGACTAAATATCATTCATTTTCGGAAAGCAAATCATGCCTGTAAGAATTTTCTGAATACTCAATAGTTACACCTTTCCAGACTCAAACATCTGCCTGAGGTCATAAATCATAGAGCTGTATATCAACCACTATTACCACAGAAAGAAGCATATTTGATGTATCATGAAGAATGCACTTGAAGGCATTGCATCAGTAGTCTGTTGGAATAGTTATGTGTCCATGCCTCATAAAAGGTGGCCCTGTTAGTGTGACATATCACCACTGTTAGTTTAAGCTACTTCAATTTGTCACTATTGCCTGACAGACATACATTACCAGTTTCAAACCCCTGCCTCTCAAGCTCAGTACTCTAAAAAACTGTGTATTACTTAACTTCTGCATCAGGAAATACTTCAAGGTCTGTAATAAGCAACATCTTGAATGGTCTTGTATGTCATAAAATGTCTTCTGAGGGATCAAAAAACTTTAACCATGTTACTGTTAATTCAGCTGTGATTTTGCTATATCACCATTTATTGGGGGAGCCACTGCTGTTCATCAGCATTGTTTTGCATATATACAGTGCCAGATTTGCACAATTGACTACCTACATCCAAATGCTATAAAAGTCAGTATTAACAACTTTCACCACAGGATATGTCATGTGCTGATCTACTCTAGTGGCAGGCTTCTAAAAGTGAAATGTTGACAGTAAGGATTGGTAATTCCAATCTATATATGAACCTATCAATTATGGCATTACTCTGAAACATTCACTATTTTAACCGTGTTTTCCATTTGACAATTTGCATTGTTACACATCATCATGCCTTCATGTTATGAGATGCATTGAGGAAGGGGCCACCCAGGAGTTTACATGTGGTTATGTTGTACACAGTGTAAATTACTGCACCAAATACTTGTTCAGACATATTTGCAATGGTTTTGATTAAGACTCATAAGTTCATATATTAGTACTAAGCTAACTGCCCTTGCGAGCCATTTTAAGCCTAGCCAATTATCATTTGTGAGACTCAAACCCTGCCCCTTGTGTTTGTAAGGCAAACACCTTAACCATTAGGCCACCCTCCCAACCAATTCATTTTGTTGCAGATTTTACTTCCTCACACTTTATTCCATAGTATATTTGTTACATCATGCACATATAAATGTGCTATTACTATAATCAATAGTCAGGGGACTGCAAGAGACACATATACAAGTTATCTCATTTATCATCCATTACAAGTACTTCTATTGTTATAACACAAAAATTGAAAATTACAAATGTACTTCAGGTTTGAGGACACAAATTCTTTTACTGTGAACATTAACTTTGAAATATCCAAAGCTAGAATCAAACCCTGCATTACTGGTGCTGTTACTAATCTCTAACTGTATTAACAGGTTGGTCCACAGAGAAAGTTGCATTACAGGTGTCTTTTTGGCAAACAGTATTGTCCAGAGTGGTAACAAGTACAATGGTGGCAGTCTCATTTACACTACTGATACCATTCCAAACTAAATTTCGAGGTTTTGCCTTGGGAAGTAAACTGTCATTCACTACTAGTGACTACTAATAGTGATAGACATGCAATGCCAAGTAGCATGCAAAGGATGAAGCAAAACAGATAAATAAATAAAAAAATTACTTTGTGTGATGATTTCTCAACTCTCTGGATTTATGCCATTAAATATGGACATTAAGGACCCCTAATTCCACAGAGACATCACTCTCTGTAGAACTGAGCTGTGAAGCCTTGGAACTATTGTTATTATTATTATTATTATTATTGGCAAAATTGATGGTGTTTGCTGTATCAACTTAGACATTATGAGTTAGACAAAGTAAAGCACATATACTCAGCTTTGTAATTTTACATTTAGGGAGCAATATACCCATGTTTTCACATTTGTCCCTAGTCCTTTCACAGTAGAACTCTGGCTGAATGGGATATTTGCACAAGTTATACTACTGAAGCATGTCACTTTAAAAGCAATGCATGCAATACAATAGAGTGTTTTTCGATTTTGTTTGTGATCATTAGTCACATTTGATGCCTTAATTTTAAACTTTTATCTTTGTATATTTAAGTATTTTATACTTGATGATTTACAGTCACTTTTTACTTGGAGGCAGAGTTACCTGTTAAACCTATTTCCATAAAGGTGGTATAAAGGTTATCTCCTAAGTCAATGTAATCACAAACTTTGCTGTAAGCCTTTTCTCCCTGATACACCTTCTGTAAGTGTATATCACGGTAGCAGGAGAGTTAAACAATTAGTCATGCACTACTTCTAACTTGCAAGATATTAGCTATCTACTGTTCTGAATACTCACACTTGTACTGAAAGGGTGTGTTCATGGCATTGTGTTGGTCCTTACACCATTTTTCCTTGGCCAGAATTTTAGGCAGACAGTGATTTAGGAATTATAATGAGCTGACACCTTATCTACATATTCCAGGTGTCCAGAGAAGTTAATCTATTTGATATAAGCACAACCTGGGGCTAAGAAAATTCTATCACAAAGAAGACTGATTGGATTCACCAACAGATTCAAAACTTAAGATGTTGCTGTTTGTGTTAAAGTGATGAAATCGCATTACAGTTCTGTTAAGGTATGTTATTCTCTTTAAAGTACCACTTACAGTTATGATTTTAGTATATTTTCCTAGAGAATTGAGACTGATGTCTGCACTTTGCCCATTTGAGTTGGTATATAAGGTATAACACTAAGCTATTGCAATGATCCTCAACTTATCTTACATGGTTTATGGAAACATTTCTTTAAGGATGTGAACACATTTCTAACTATGGAGAAGTAGCAACGTTAAAATGACATTTCAGAAAATGTTCTATGATAAGATTGTTGCATATTCTTGACGTGAACACCTCTTATCCCATTAAAAGGGTTGTATTCTTGACATTTGTGGTTGCTGGGTTGGGGTGATTTATTTGTAGGAGGTCTTCACTTTTTATTACATAACTGAGTGCTGTTTACATCTTGCAATGTTCTTTTTGTAATTAAGGTTTAACAGTTATTACAAAAGTTGTGTTCTGCCCACATGTGCTTAGGATTGTTAACAAATGCCTGAATATACAAGGGTATTTATTTTACTTTAAAAGTGTCATTTCATACACTTGTTTCATTGCTAATGCTGTTATATATTCTAGAATTTTTTCCCCTTAATTGTATTATTGCTTGGAGGGGAAGTTGTGGATTTTACAGTTATGTGTTAAATATCTGTATTCATATAGATCACTTATTCACAAGTTTTTAATACTGACATCTTCATAAATGCATAAAGAACAAATAAGTCCCAGCAACTATTGAATCCACTCGCTTGATTTAATTAAAAAAATATAAATAACTTTTAAGCACTTTTCGTCTACTTATTGGCAAACTTCATCAGAAATTACAACTCCACAAAGGAAGAACATTTAAATAAAGACTTAGACCAAAAAAAGCGGAACGATTAATCAATTAACAAATACAGCTGAAAAAAAACTTTCAATCAGTGTATATATAAACAACCTTATTCATAAAAGTATACACTAAAATAAAATCATAGGTTGGCACTAGGCTGTCAGCCCTAGGGCCTATACAAGCCTAGCCATAACAATTCCCTGGCTATTTCCTCCCGCACTATTTACTTCCCTGGACCCCTGGGTAGCAGGGCGACTGACGTAATCCCCGGGGTGAATTTCCTTTCTTCCATCCAATCATCAAGGTTCCTTTTGAAGAGGACCAAAGAGGCACTCTGCTTAACATGTATGGGCAATCTATTCCTTAAAATATAATGTAAATCTATTACTTAAAATATAATGTAAATCTATCAAAAAAATTCATACATTATTCAGCATTCATATAGAATACTAACCCTAAATAAATTTGTATAATCCAATAAAACGTTAAATGAATTATTACCTTTGTAGACTCCTTAGTTTAAGGATACTACTTATTGAACATGCCTCATTTAATCCAGGAACATTGCATCCAGTTTTATTTGCCACTTAAGTTCCAACTCCTCTAGTTTAAAAGTAAAAGGGCCTCATCTAAAATCATGTTTAACACTGTCAAATGCTAAAAATTTAAAGTAATGGTTCCTATTTGAGTAAACATGTTTAGCAAGTGCATTATCAAGTTTGTTACGACTTATAGTTTATAAGTGTTCATACATCCTATCACAGAGTCTACGCTCTGTTTTCCCCACATAGAATGCAGAACACTGTGTATATCTAGCTAGACAATAGCACTTGAATTACAGTTAAACTTTGCTTGTAAGCTATATTTATAACCATTAATTGTGAAATAATTGGTCACATCTACATGTTTGCAAAAATTGCAGTTCTCACATTTGCTCATACCTATGATTCTAGAAGGTTTGGAAAACTGCTTTTCTAACAGATCTTTCAAATTTTTACCCCGTTTAAATACTATATTTGGGGAATTACCAAATTTACTAAACAGGGCCTGATTACTTCTAAACAGCTCCCAGTTTTGCTTAATAATATTCACGCAAGAACTGCTTTGTGTACTAAATGTGGTTATAAAACTACAAAATAGTAATTGCCTTTTGGATGACACTTTTTCACTATGTACAGGTGACTCTAAATTGCCCAAAATCACTGAATTTACAAGGACAGGTCTACTATTAGCCAATATAGGCTTAAAAGTGTGGTTTGCTTTTTTAACTTTTACTTCATCTATTAATGCATCCAGCAAAGATTCAGGATACCCACGATGCAAAAACAATATTTTCAAAAATGAACATTCCTCTTGAAAATCCTCATCTTGAGAAATAATCCGTGAAGCCCTGACTAACTGGCCTTTTCTAACTGATCTTTTCTGATGAAAAGGGTGACAACTAGAAAAATGCAGAAACACATTGGAATAAGTCTTTTTCCTGAATATTTTTGCTGTATAACAATTCAAAGCTCTGTTTTTAATAAGCCATATATCTAAATATAAAATAGCTTCCAAATTAAAATTAGACGTGAAACGCAAAAATTCAGTTGAATTATTGAACCTATTCAACAAAAAGCGTCCTACCTTTTCGTCACCCTTTAACAAGATGAAAATGTCGTCAAGGTATCTTGTATAGTAAGCTAAGCATTTAGAAATATCTACATCTTTAAAGACAAATTCAGATTCCCAGTATGCCATGACTAGATTAGCTACACTTGTCCCACATGGGGAGCCCATAGCTAGCCCTACTTTTTGTAAATAAAATTGTTTGTTGAATATGAAGAGATTGTTAGAAAGAACTAGATCCAAAAGTTCTGTCACTAACGAAATATCCTGACCCGGGGCATTATGTTTCAACATCATTAATGTTACCCACTCTGTACAAACCTGATGAGGAATACATGTATACAGGTCCTTGACATCAATTGTTAAGAAGTTGTGACTATCTATATACTCCAAGGTGTTAATTTTAGCAAGAAATGTCCAAGAATCCTTACAGACTTGTTCTTCTAAGGACATGTATTTCTATAACATTGAATCAATTACCTCGGCACAAACATACGTCGGTGAACCACGACTATCTATAAGTGGCCTCATAGGTGGATTTATAAGGTCTTTGTGAATTTTGGGTATACCAAATAAGGATGGATAAATTGGAAATAATATAATCATGTAGTTCAACAATGCTTGGTCAATATGGCCTTCAATAAACAAGTCATTGATACATGACTTAACTAAGTTATACGCTTTACTTACCTCAGACCTAGAACTTAGCTGATACGCTTCATTACTCAATAACTGATGCATTCGATCAATGTAATCACTGATGTCAAACACTACTAGTCCTCCTCCTTTATCGGGTTTACATACCCGAATTTCTTGTGAATGAATGTACTTAATAAATTCACATTCATCACGATAAACAACTACCCTACCCTTATTAGTTGAACCGTACTTTACCATGTGTCTAAGATCTAATTCACACATTCATTCAAACATTTGCAGTACTGGGTGAAGTGAAGGGTTAAATGTACTAGATGTACGAAACATTTGTGCTACATCTGAATTTGTACTGTTTCCAAAAAGTACCTGGAAATTTAATTTCCTAGTAAAGGATTTTAACTCTATAATTGTTTTCACAATATCAATCCAGTGTTGAGGTACATAAGTGTAACCCTTGGCTAAGAAATTAACCAATTCAGGAGAAATTATATTTGTAGAAACATTATATACATTAAAGTCATTATCCTTATTAGCAATAGCAGTAGGACCTGTCCCAATAAATGATGTCATTTTCACAGTCCGGCAAAGTAAACAAACTGGAAACATCCTTTGCACTTGAAAATTGAGGAACAGGAGCTGGCACTTGTTGATAACAGGAAGAAAACCCTGTAGGGGAAGTAACTACCTCATACAGGGAGTCTTCCCCATTCATTACTTGTAGTTCCTGGTAGATTTCAATTTGTTCTTGTTGCTGTACTGGTTCCTCTGTTGCTTTGGTTTGGCACCCGTATAGTTCACTTGCTGAGAAAACTGTTGCCCAGCAGTATTATCAATAGTCTGCTGCCTAGTATTATTACTGTAAAACACACAAGGGCCATTTTGAAGCCTCTCACTCCTAATTTCAGGTGCAACAGCACCAGTAGCCCCAGGATTATTGCTAGTACCTGATAACTCCTACTCAATATTAGAGTTGTTCCAAGGTGGAGACTGCTGCCCACCACTAGGGAAGACCACGTGATGAGAATCAAGATTAGTGTGCACATTCGTATTAGCTTTTAATTGCCATACTTGAGCAGGCGAAGGTGGTGGGTAAGCTGCTCCTTGGCTGTATGCCTTACAATCACGGTCTAGCTTTTTAATTTTATTGTTTTTAAGCTTGAACATGTGTTGCTCAATGCTAGAAAAAACTCTAGTATATTCGAATTTATATCTAGCAAATTCTAAATCATTAAGCACTTTCTTATCTAATTCAAGCACTGTATTCAAAATATCTTTAACTAAGAAGGAATAGTGTTTAATCATTAACTCTAACAATTCGAACCCTTGCCAGTCGAAAAGTTGAATGAGTTTAGTATGAAAAGGTGAATCTTTAACTAAACCCATAGGGTAATGTGCGCTCCGTAGTCCCTTTGGAATCACCTTCTGCTTTAAACATTCATTAAAATAGGCAATTTCTAGTTGTGTTTTCTTAAGTTTTAATAAATAAGCATCCAGTAATTTTAAATTGTTTACTATATTAGAAGAGTCAGAAGTGTAATTACCTCTCATTGCTTGGTCCCCTTCAGTACAAACTTGACTTGGTTTAGTAAAAGAAAAATTGTCCAAAATCCAAGATGTCAACACTGGAATATCGCTAGACTGATTATACGGAGGAACCGCTCCTTCTTGTCGCTCAACAGGTACAACTGAATGCATGTTACCAAGAATGTTGTTCACTTGAGATGGTCCTTGCAGTAGCTGGTTAGACGACTGGTTACCTAATGTCCTAGGAATAACAGGAGACCCTTCGGTGATTCTTTGTGCTAGTGGCGGCGTACTAGTATCTGACTGACTGCCGTCAGTAACAGCTGCCTGCTGTCTGCATTGTTTATCATTCTCGGTAACGGTACCTGGAACGTGTACACCACCTCCATGGCGGTTACTACCTTCGTGGCTAACAGTAACTGGTTGCAAAGGGTTCGACAAATTCAAACCCCCTGGAAGCATATTTTGTAACACCGCTGGTTTTGGTCAAGTTGATCGAGTCTCATACAAATGGACTCGATTTTAGTAGACAAAAGTAAAAGAACATTGCTGTTTAAAACAGAAGCATTTCCATCCGGTACTGAAATCCCGGTTTCCAGTAACTCATTCAAAGCTTCTTGTTGTGTGAGTAGACTCTGAGTAGAAGCAGGACCAGACGCCATACAAACTAGAGAATAGTAACAAAACACCAAAAACTGAATAAAGAACACATAAGTCCCAGCAACTATTGAATCCACTCACTTGATTTAATTAAAAAATATAAATAACTTTTAAGCGCTTTTCGTCTGCTTAGTGGCAACCTTCATCAGAAATTACAACTCCACAAAGGAAGAACATTTAAATAAAGACTTAGACCAAAAAAAGTGGGACAATTAATCAATTAACAAATACAGCTGAAAAAACTTTCAATAAGTGTATATATATATATATATATATATAAACAACATTATTCATAAAAGTATATACTAAAATAACTTAAAATATAATGTAAATCTATCAAAAAAATTCATACATTATTCAGCATTCATATAGAATACTAACCCTAAATAAATATGTATAATCTGATAAAACTTTAAACGAACTATTACCTTTGTAGACTCCTTAGTTTAAGGATACTACTTATTGAACATGCGTCATTTAATCAAGGAACATTGCATGCATCTAATTTTATTTGCCACTTAAGTTCCAACTCCTCTAGTTTTAGATTTAGAATTTGCTAGATATACATTCGAATATACTAGAGTTTTTCTAGCATTGAGCAACACATGTTCAAGCTTAAAAACAATAAAATTAAAAAGCTAGACCGTGATTGTAAGGCATACAGCCAAGGAGCAGCTTACCCACCACCTTCGCCTGCTCAAGTATGGCAATTAAAAGCTAATACGAATGTGCACACTAATCTTGATTCTCATCACGTGGTCTTCCCTAGTGGCGGGCAGCAGTCTCCACCTTGGAACAACTCTAATATTGAGTTAGAGTTATCAGGTACTAGCAATGATCCTGGGGCTACTGGTGCTGTTGCACCTGAAATTAGAAGGAGTGAGAGGCTTCAAAATGGCCCTTGTGTGTTTTACAGTAATAATACTAGGCAGCAGACTATTGATAATACTGCTGGGCAACAGGTTTTTCAGCAAGTGAACTATACGGGTGCCAAACCGAAGCAACAGAGGAACCAGTACAGCAACAAGAACAAATTGAAATCTAGCAGGAACTACAAGTAATGAATGGGGAAGACTCCCTGTATGAGGTAGTTACTTCCCCTACAGGGTTTTCTTCCTGTTATCAACATGTGCCAGCTCCTGTTCCTCAATTTTCAAGTGCAAAGGATGTTTCCAGTTTGTTTACTTTGCCGGACTGTGAAAATGACTTATCATTTATTGGGACAGGTCCTACTGTTATTGCTAACAAGGATAATGACTTTAATGTATATAATTTTTCTACAAGTATACTTTCTCCTGAATGGGTTAATTTCTTAGCCAAGGGTTACACTTATGTACCTCAACACCGGATTGATACTATGAAAACAATTACATCGTTAAAATCCTTTACTAGGAAATTAAATTTCCAGGTACTTTTTGGAAACAGTACAAATTCAGATGTAGCACAAATGTTTCGTACATCTAGTACATTTAACCCTCCACTTCACCCAGTACTGCAAACATTTGAATCAATGTGTGAATTAGATCTTAGACACGTGGTAAAGTACGGTTCAACTAATAAGGGTAGGGTAGTTGTTTATCGTGATGAATGTGAATTTATTAAGTACATTCATTCACAAGAAATTCAGGTATATAAACCGGATAAAGGAGGAGGACTAGTAGTGTTTGACATCAGTGATTACATTGATCGAATGCATCAGTTACTGAGTAATGAAGCGTATCAGCCGAGTTCTAGGTCTGAGGTAAATAAAGCGTATAACTTAGTTAAGTCTTGTATCAATGACTTGTTTATTGAAGGCTGTATTGACCAAGCATTGTTGAACTACATGATTATATTATTTCCAATTTATCCATCCTTATTTGGTATACCCAAAATTGACAAAGACCTTATAAATCCACCTATGAGGCCACTTGTAGATAGTCGTGGTTCACCGACGTATGCTTGTGGCAAGGTTATTGATTCAATGTTACAGAAATACGTGTCCTTAGAAGAACAAGTATGTAAGGATTCTTGGTCATTTCTTGTTAAAATTAACACCTTGGAGTATGTAGATAGTCACAACTTCTTAACATTGATGTCAAGGACCTGTATACATGTATTCCTCATCAGGTTTGTACAGAGTGGGTAGCATTAATGATGTTGAAACATAATGCCCCGGGTCAGGATATTTCGTTAGTGACAGAACTTTTGGATCTAGTTCTTTCTAACAATTTCTTCATATTCAACAAACAATTTTATTTCCAAAAGTAGGGCTAGCTATGGGCTGCCCATGTGGGGCAAGTGTAGCTAACCTCGTCATGGCGTACTAGGAATCTGAATTTGTCATTAAAGATGTAAATATTTCTAAATGCTTAGCTTACTATACAAGATACCTTGACAACATTTTAATCTTGTTAAAGGGTGACGAAAAGGTAGGATGCTTTTTGTTGAATAGGTTCAATAATTCAACTGGATTTTTGCGTTTCACGTCTAATTTTAATTTGGAAGCTATTTCTTATTTAGATATATGGCTTATTAAAAACAGAGCTTTGAATTGTTATACAGCAAAAATATTCAGGAAAAATACCTATTCCAATGCGTTTCTGCATTTTTCTAGTTGTCACCCTTTTCATCAGAAAAGGTCGGTTATAAAAGGCCAATTAGTCAGGGCTTCACGGATTATTTCTCAAGATGAGGATTTTCAAGAGGAATGTTCATTTTTGAAAATATTGTTTTTGCATCGTGGGTATCCTGAATCTTTGCTGGATGCATTAATAGATGAAGTAAAAGTTAAAAAAGCAAACCACACTTTTAAGCCTATATTGGCTAATAGTAGACCTGTCCTTGAAAATTCAGTGATTTTGGGCAATTTAGAGTCACCTGTACATAGTGAAAAAGTGTCATCCAAAAGGCAATTACTATTTTGTAGTTTTATAACCACATTTAGTACACAAAGCAGTTATTGCGTGAATATTATTAAGAAAAATTGGGAGCTGTTTAGAAGTAATCAGGCCCTGTTTAGTAAATTTGGTAATTCCCCAAATATAGTATTTAAACGGGGTAGAAATTTGAAAGATCTGTTAGAAAAGCAGTTTTCCAAACCTTCTAGAATCATAGGTATGAACAAATGTGAGAACTGCAATTTTTGCAAACATGTAGATGTGACCAATTATTTCACAATTAATGGTTATAAATATAGCTTACAAGCAAAGTTTAACTGTAATTCAAGTGCTATTGTCTATTTAGCTAGATGTACACAGTGTTCTGCATTCTAGGGGGGGAAAATGGAGTGCAGACTCCGTGATAGGATGTATGAACACTTATATGCTATAAGTCGTAACAAACTTGACAATGCACTTGCTAAACATGTTTACTCGAATAGGAACCATTACTTTACATTTTTAGCTATTGACAGTGTTAAACATGATTTTAGAGGAGGCCCTTTTACTTTTAAACTAGTGGAGTTGGAACTTAAGTGGCAAATAAAACTGAATGCATGCAATGTTCCTGGATTAAATGAGGCATGTTCAATAAGTAGTATTCTTAAACTAAGCAGTCTACAAAGGTAATAGTTAATTTAAAGTTTTATTGGATTATACAAATTTATTTAGGGTTAGTATTCTATATGAATGCTGAGTAATGTATGAATTTTTTTGATAGATTTACATTATATTTTAAGTTATTTTAGTATATACTTTTATGAATAAGGTTGTTTATATATACACTGATTGAACGTTTTTTCAGCTGTATTTGTTAATTGATTAATTGTCCCACTTTTTTTGGTCTAAGTCTTTATTTAAATGTTCTTCCTTTGTGGAGTTGTAATTTCTGATGAAGTTTGCCACTAAGCAGACGAAAAGCGCTTAAAAGTTATTTATATTTTTTAATTAAATCAAGTGAGTGGATTCAATAGTTGCTGGGAAATATTTGTTCTTTATTCAGTTTGTGGTGTTTCGTTACTATCTTCATAAATGCATGTTTGTTTTCTACACAGTTTAGATCATCTTCTAAGCACAAAGCTCCTGTTGATTTGTCTAATAGTTATTTTTTTCTAATTCCATTACAGGGATATGAAATCTAAAAAATCCAGGTCATAGAAACCTCCATTCTCAGGTGCTAAAATTGAGGTAATAGTCCAGGCCCTCCATCAATATGCCTCACACATCTTTGCAAAAACCTTAGCTGACAATCCCTTCCATGACCATGTCTGGTAACAGGTGTTTGATGATGTGGATGCTGTGGGTGGTCAAGGCCATGAATACCAAACTATCAAATGTTGGGCCAGTGACATGATAATAATGGCAAAAAAGAGATCCAATGCTTTTGCACAGGAACAGTGAACTACAGGGGTAGGGGTGGATTCTGCTAACAAACAGCCTGTCACTGAGATGGAGGAGTTCCTGTCAACTGTGTCAAGTGTTATGATGGATGTGAGGGCAGAGGTGGAAGACAACAAAGGTTTTCCACTGCTGATAGTCCAGGTATGCCATTCAGGTCTGTGTGACTGTGTATTTATGTATATGTATATGTATATGTATATGTATATGTATATGTATATGTATATGTATATGTATAGGGATCTAATTTTCAAGCTCGAAGTTTCAAAAGTTTGAACTGCAAATAGTCAAGACCGTAAGAACAAAGCTTTAAAACTTCAAAATTGTAATAAAAAATAAATAAAAACAAAAAAATGATATATATATATATATATATATATATATATATATATATATATAAATATATATATATATATATATGTATATATATATATCAAGTTCTTATAGTTATAATTAGTTGTCTTTCATGTGATATCTTTTGTTTAATGCTTATAATACCTATGTCCATCTCCATTTTGTTTGTCTCGGCATATGTAGCATTGAGGTTACACAACCCCTGCAAATGGTATGGGCATATCTTATTTTCTTTATTTTAATTTCTATTTTGTTCTTTAAATACTCCTTGGTAACATTTTTACTTGCACTTGCTTTCCTGAGGGTTAAGTAGCAAATGTCTGATCATTTTTTCTTGTATGTTTTTTTTGCTATAATCACACACCAACACTATGGAACTCCTAACACCTGATGCCAGAATATTGGTAGCCTCTGATGATGATGGAAGTGATGAAGAGGCACAGTCTTGGGTTGTAGAGTCCATGTCTAACACTGAGATTGTGTCTCCGACATCCTCTCCCTACAGTTTAGACACAGTCAGTATGCCTATGCATACCCATGACATACAGCCCTCCGAGATAGGACAGGTTGAGAGTGACATGGTGTATCATGATGGTCTGATTACCCCAGTTGTACAGCTAACAGAGTCTCCCTCTAGCCCTTGTTGGAGTGAAGATCCACACAGAGGTATTAGTAGAGGTGCTCAGAGGAGGCATTCTTTCCCTGCTCCTCCTGATGTTGGTGTGTCAGTAGGTGCCAACCAACATATGTGTAGGACCATTGTGGAGGTACAAGCAGGTTTCATCAGGGCCTCCAGAAGAGACAGGCATAGTACAACATGTCATAAGTTCTGACTTGTGAGACTGCCTGAACCATGTGTGTGAGTGCTTGGACCAGAAGAATGACACACTGAATCATGCAGTGTCTATTATGAAACTTCTGCCTTGGAGGGTCAACATCCATGTGGCCAAAAGATTCTCTACATTGTCAGATGTCAGCTGACATGTATGTGATAGATCCCACTCCCATAGTGGTGCTACTTCTACTGCTCCATTTGTGATTGAGGTGCCCACATCCAGACATCACAGGTTTATAGGTTCATAAGTTCATGGGAGGTTACTAGGTCAGCAGCCCTACAGTCCTTACAAGCCTAGCCATGTTAATCCTGAGTTGCCCCAGTTTTCCTTGGTTAGATGTATATAATTCACAGAGTGAGTCTATGATCAACACCTACTACCCCCAGGGTGAATGTGCACTCTCCCATCCATTTGTCTAGGTTGTGCTTTAATAAGTTTAATGAGGAGCTCTGCTTCATGTGAACTAGAAGTTTATTACAGAGGAGCAGCAATCTCTGGGAGATATATCTGTCTCTCCAGCATGTTCTGTTTATGTCACAGGCTAGTTTAAGATCCTTTGAGTGATTGACCCTTGTGCCATTTGATTTATGGATATGCAGCATTTCTATCAGAGCAGGGCTGAAGACTGTTCTGTAGGCCAGGTACAAGTCTCCTCTCAGCAGCCTATAAGATACAGAGTACAGTGACAGGGTTTTCAGTCTATCCATGTAGGTCATGGTTTGTAGGCCCTGTATTTTCTTGGTGAGAATCCACTGGGTCTTTCCATCTGCTGCAGGTGTCTGGTGAGGTACATGCAAAAGGGGGCATTGTACTCTTTTAATGGTCTGATGAGGGTCAAGTACAACTGAGTTATAACATCCGTAGACCTGCCTGTGATGCCCTTACTTATGAGATGCTCATCATAGAAGATTTTCTTTACCACTGCATAAACTTGGTTGTCAAAGTTCAGATTGATATCAACCTGTGTTCCCAGATCTTGCACCACTAGGTTGAAACTTAGGGAAGTGCTGTCAGTATTGTAATTAACAGGAAATTCTGCGTTGCCAAAGGAGATAATAATGCACTTTTTTCATTTAGTGTCAGACCATGTCCTTGGCACCAATCATTTGTCTGTTAACCCCTCCTGTGATATGTTAACATCATTGGGGACATAATGACTGCACCCAATTTGCAGTCATCAGCGAACTTGGTAAGCCAAAGGTCGTATACTCTAGTTTGGACTTCTGAGAAATAGATTCCAAACAGTAAAGGGCCTAGCACAGATCCTTGTGGTATGCCAGTGGTGAGAGGTCTACTGGTAGAGGTGAAGTCTCCAACTTTGGATGTATGTGTTCTGTCAATGCGCCAATGGGCTACCCATCTAATCACATAAGAGTTGATCCCCAGCTGGGAGAGTTTCTCAATGATACCTGAGTAGGAAATTGTGTCAAAATCCTTGGCTAGGTCAAGATAGGCAGTATGCACTGTATTACCTTTATTCCAGGTTTGGTGACTTTCTCAAAGAAGTCTAAAAGGTTTAATAAGCATGATCTACCCTTAACAAAGCCAAAATGGGTTGGCGCTAGAGTTTGAAGGTCACCTATGTCCTTGTTGATAAGGTCCATGATGATTCTTCCCATGGGCTTGCAGATGAGGGTGGTTAGACTTGTTCCCAGGGTCAGTTGATGGCCCCCTTTGTGCAGGGAGATTACTGTTGCTGTTCTCCACTCTGCTGGAAGAAAGCCATTTCTCAGACTATGGTTAAAGAGAATGCTAAGTGGGTCTGCTAGGTCCTTTTTTACATTGCTTAATAAGCAACCTGGGATGTTATCTAGTCCCATTTAGGCAATGTTTTTGGCCTTGGAGAGCACGGATATCACCTGATCTCTAGATATACTAGGCAGAGGACCGGTATCAGGTATGCTTTGGGGTATGGATGGTGAGGACAGGGATTGAGGTTTGTGCCAAATCTGTCTGCTAGCAAGGTTGGTAATTTCCTCCAGTATAAGATGACTGGTGCCTTCCACTACCAGTTTGGCACATAGCTGGGCATTCCCTTTTAGATTTCAGATGTAATAAAATAAAACTTTATGATTATCCTTAGTTGGGATGCTATTTTAGCTTGGTAGTTTTCTTTAGAGGGCCTTACAAGATTTCTTATTTGCTTGTTCAAGGTGTGGAGGGAATTTTTCCTCTGCTGAGTCATCTCTCTCTTGTTCTTAGACACCAGTTTCTTCCCCTTGTTACATAACTTGTTTATACTTGAAGTCTGCCACGGTGGCTTATTTTTTCGGGAGGACCTAGTTTTGATCTGGTCAGGTACAGCTGAATATATGCAGTTGTTAAGTGTTTATGGAGGGTATTTGTATACACCTCTGCATAGCAGTCATCTGTGATTGCAGAGGTATAAAACTTTTTATACATAGATGACATGGTCATGGTTTTGGATATAGCCGTGATGATAGCTCATCCGGCAGACATTGTTCACATTCAGGTAGCACCTCGACTTCTAGCCAGAGTCACTGAATATGCAGTGCACTACCTAGCAGAGGTAGTTCACATGGTCATGGAGAGTGGCAGTGAACTAAATCATTTAAAATGCATAGCTCACACATGTCCAGGATTGCAAGGTGTAGTGCTAGCATAAGTGCTTTAGTTGTGTTCCTGCAGACCCACACATCTTGCCCGTACCACTTAATTCACACAAGTATATAAATCTTTAACATTTGACTTCTTTACATTTGTTGCTACTGGTGCTGACAGTGCATACTTGCTGCTAACCCATTTTTCACACACACACACACACACACACACACACACACACACACACACACACACACACACACACACACACACACACACACACACACACACACACACACACACACTTGTTTTGTGTCAGGCTTGCCCAGCTGTAACCCCCACCACCATCACCACAACTCTGTGCAAGTGACGATGATTATTCCCTGTTCTCTGCACATTTCTTTGTGACTTAGGGTTGCCCATGTCTGATGAACAAAGTACATAGCTAATACATGCTTATTCAGATGCCTGCTCTCATCAAACGTATTGTACTGAATTGTATCTGTTGTTATTTTGTTCCAGTTGACATAATGGTTAAGGTCTTTGCCCTTCAGGCACAAGATGCAAGGTTTGATCCCGGCTCCTGGACAATTCTTCTTTGCAGTTTTCATGTTCTCCTGTGTCACTCTGGTGTTATGTCCACCTCCAAAAAGCATGCTGAGTGATTCCATCTCAAATTCACCCAAGAATGGAGCTGTGATCAGCAGCACAGACTCTACATGGTGCCATATATTGTGAAGAGTTGCATAGACCAACCTCTTTGGTCATATACTGTAGTGTGCAGTCCTCAAGATAGGAGAGCACAGATCACAGACTGCATGCCATGGCAGGAATCACCACTCAGTGCTATAAAATATTGCTCCAGGTGATTTGGTTGTGGTGACTATGGGTATGGGTATCTAATACTCAGGAGGAGGACAGGCTTTAAAGGGTATGTGGTGAGGGGCAGACTTCAGAAGGCAGTGAGAGAAGTCATCAAAATTAGTGACAGACTCATGGCAATCAGACTTCAGTGTAAATATAGGGCAGTATTTGTTAGTGAGAAAAGAGTGCATTTAAACAGGACAACAGGAACTGGTGTTGATAATGAGTGACCTGAATGCATTATTGGGACAGACAGAACAGGATATGAGGACTGCCTCGGTCCACATAGGGGCAACAGGAATAAATAAAGAGAGGCCATTCAAGACTTTCTGTATGGCAAATGGCTTGATAGCAACCAACACATGGTTCAGAGACAATCACAAGATCCCATATAAGACATGCAACTCAGGTAGATTTCCTGCATTGGGACAGAATCAGTGATTGCAAAGCCATCCTCAGTGAAACAGTCGGTATAAACCACTGGTTGCCACAATCAGGTGCAAGCAGTGGTCAGAGAAGGTTCTAAGGTCAACAGAGACCAGGCTGAAGACCTGGAAGTTGACTGGAGAGAAAGCACAACAGTTCAAGGAATTACTTAGGGCTCTAGCACCCCAAGAAGAGGAGGAAATAGGTGGAGTTGAAGAAGAATGGCAGCACCTTAAAACAGTATATGAGGACTACAGAACAGATATGCAACTGAGCCAGGTATGGAAATAAGGTACATAAGGAAAACTGGTGGTGGGATGCAGAAGTCCAGGAAGTCATAAAAAGAAAGAAGGAGTGCAGGAAGAAGTGGGAGACAGAAAAGACAGACCAGGCTTGGAAGGAACACTAGTTGGCTAACAAAGAGGCTAAGAAAGGAGTTGCAATATTGAGTAACAAGGCATCAGAAGCACACTACCATCTTCTGCAAAGTGACTCAGTAGATGGCACAAAGAAGCTATATCAGGTTGCAAGGCAAAGACAGAAAGATAAAGAAGATAGTGAGACACCCTTCATAAGGGATGCCAGCAACAACCCGCTCACCAGTCCACAGCACATCGAAGATAGATGGAAGTAGTACTTCCAGGAACTTTTGAATGAAGAAAACACCACAGCGCTGTACTGCCCCAGTCGCAGCCTACAATAAGAGAAGAGAAGAAGCCCATCCTAGAAGAAGTAAGACAAGCACTAAGGAAAAGAAAGTTATGAAAGTAGCAGGCTCAGATGAGATCACAGCAGGTATGATAAAGATATAATAAAGATGTTGGATGAGTGAGGGGAGAAATGGCTCCAGAGGGTACTGATGATAGTGTGGAGAGAAAGGCATATCCCAGATGGCTGGAGAATAAGCATACAAGTGCCAGTGTAGAAGAACATAGAGAACATTCACAACTGTGGGCAGTACAGAGGTATCAAACTCCTGTCACATTACATGAAAGTTCTGGAGAAGACGATTGATAAATAAATATGCATAGTAGTTGAAAATAAGATAGGAGATGAGCATTTCTGATTCAGATCAAGATGCAGCACAACTGACCCAATGTTTGTAGTGAGACAGATAGCTGAGAAAACACTAGAGATGAGGAAAGTGTCCAACTGGCATTCCTAGATTTGCAGAAAACATATGACAAGGTCCCATGAAAGTTGATTTGAGCAGTCCTGTGATGGTCTGAGGTCCTAGAAACATTGGTAGAATTAGTGCAGTCTATGTACAAGGACCCAATGACTCAAGTATCAACAGTGTTCAGTCTCACATTGGGGTTCTCAGTGGGAGTGGATGTGCATCAGGGTTCAGCCCTGAGCCAATGGCTGTTCATACTGGTGATGGACTATATTAGCAAACAGGTTGGAGAGGATAGATCAACAAAGTTGCTGTATGCAGATGATGTGGCATTACAGGCAGACTCTGAGCAAGAACTTCAGCAAAGGATAGGTGAAGGGAATGCAAAACTGAAGGCACATAGAATGAAACTGAGTACAGATAAATCAGCTGTAATGGCAGCAAGTGGGGGAAATCAGAAGAAGAGAGAAATGAAATAGAAGGGAAAGTAGTGAAATAGGTTAACAGTTTCATGTATCTGGGGGGATGACTGAGGAGAAGGAAAGTCTGAATGAGAAGGTCAAAGCTATACTCAGAGGGGCTGCAGCCAACTGGCACAGAATGTCAGGTGTAGTACATAACAGAAGAGTGTCAAAGAAGCTGAAAAGCAAGCTGTACAAAACAGTGGTGTGACCAGTACTGCTGTGTGCTACAAAAACTTGGGCAGTAATGGCAGAGCAGCTGAGGAAGCTAGAGGTGATGGAGATGAAGTGCCTTCGATGGGTATTAGGTTGCACACTGTGGGGTACATGAAGAAGTGAGGATCACCAGAGCAGAAGCCAAAGTAGCTCCAAAACTGAAGAAAAGGTCAAAGAGAACAGATTATGGTGGTTTGGACGTATGTGCAGAAAAGCAGAAGACAGTATGGAGAATATGGGACTGAGAGGAAGAAGGCAAGAGGAAATGAGGGTTTCTAACCAAGAGGTGGATGAATTGTGTTAGAGAAGACTTGTGTCAGTCTGACCCCATGTAGAAAAATAGGAATGGGGGGGGGGGTTAATGACAATGATGATGTTATTCTGCTCAAGTTCAACAGATTATTTCAGCTGTGCTCCTTATTGTAGTTGTAGTAATGTTAGTATTATTACTTTTTGTATTCATTATGATTTACTGCTTGTGCAGCACCTTGTTCACATGATGCTGAGTTTGCTCTGGTCACTGCTGGGGTGTCCATTTTGGGCAACTTTTATGTCTGATGCACAGTAGTGAGCAGGTCAAGCATATGTGTTTGGTCAATACTTATTTGGTGTACTCTGTTGGAGGGCATATTATGATTTGTGTTTTACATAGTTATGCTCTTTAAAATAAAGTCCAGGACACAACCATAGGTACAAAACTTCTTTATATTTCCACAAAATATGACAGATCAGTGCTTTCGTCTAATGGTTAGACTTCATCAGATAAAAGCACTGGTACCAAAATCAACTTTTATACATCAAACCTTGATCAACAAATACACCTAATTAAAATTTAAAGTGACACACCTATTCACCATTAACTTTCCTATTTTAACATATCATGTGAAAAACTAAATGTCATATTAATAGTTTAAATGAGTAAATTTAAACACATTTATGCAATTTCCACATTGTAAAGTCACTTTTAAAATATAACTCAAACTAATTACACATTTTCAGCTTTTTTATGTAATGCAGATTTTATACTAATATAATCATTGAAACCTGTGGGGTGTTAGATTTGAACCTAAGCTGCCATAACAGTTCCTTGTACAATAAAGCATTTTTCATGTCACCCCCTCCACCAAAAAAATCCTTTTTGACTGCGTCAATTATACCAAATTTAAATCCTAAAAAAGGGGAACAAGATACACTGTGCTTATACAAAGCACTTGTTTCCTTGTGGGTCCTAATATTGTATAAGTGTTCATAAATACGGTCCTTAAATGTCCTTTCAGTTTTTCCTATATAATATGCACTACATTCAGTGCATAAAGCCATGTAGACTAGCATTTTGGACTTACAGTTCCCTTTGATATATCTTACTATACTGTTCAGGCCATTATTTAATTTAACAGTTGCCTCACCACATATATATGAACAAACACTGCACGCTCCACAAGGAGTAGTTGCCTTATATTGCAAGAATTCCCTTTTTCCATTTTCAAAGGTCCTCTTAAAATTCATTCCCACCTTGTATGTGAAAATAGGTTGTGCACCCACTACCTCATGTACCTCTTTATTTATTTTCATTAAGCTCCAGTTGGTTCTTATTATATGTGAAAATGACTCAGAAAACATGCTATATTGGATAATACATGCTATATTGGATAAAACATGCTATATTGGATAATACATGCTATATTGGATAATACATGCTATATTGGATAAAACATGCTATATTGGATAATACATGCTGTATTGGATAATACATGCTGTATTGGATAAAACATGTTATATTGGATAATACATGCTATATTGGATAATACATGCTATATTGGATAAAACATGCTATATTGGATAATACATGCTATATTGGATAATACATGCTATATTGGATAAAACATGCTATATTGGATAATACATGCTGTATTGGATAATACATGCTGTATTGGATAAAACATGTTATATTGGATAATACATGCTATATTGGATAAAACATGCTATATTGGATAATACATGCTATATTGGATAAAACATGCTATATTGGATAATACATGCTATATTGGATAATACATGCTATATTGGATAAAACATGCTATATTGGATAATACATGCTATATTGGATAAAACATGCTATATTGGATAATACATGCTATATTGGATAAAACATGCTATATTGGATAATACATGCTATATTGGATAATACATGCTGTATTGTATTTTCTTCTCTCATCCACTAGTAATTTTGTGCTCTGAAGTGGTTGGCCTAAAAGGGCCTTATATTTAATACCCCATTCATTCATGACCTCATTTAAAATTTCCGTGACCATTTCAATAGGGTATTTTCTCTCGATGAAACATTTACCTAGGAAAATCATTTCTTGTTCTAAATCACAATAGTCGGAGGTCATCCTGGCTGCTTGACCCTTGATTAAACTTTTCTTTTGTGCAATCGGGTGGTGACTACTAAAATGTAAAAAAACTATTGCACCAAGTAGCCTTCCTATAGATATTTGATTTAAAACCACTAATGGTCTTAGAGATGGTAACATCCAAATAGTTAATATTATGTTCATTTTGTATATGTGTAAAAGAAAGGAAATGTGTACATGAATCCAAGTACTCCATAAATTTGTGCAATTCTTCTTTAGTCCCATCCCATAGCACAAAAATATCATCCAAAAATCTCAAATACAGCTTGACATGGCTGTAAAAAGTAGAGGGAAAAACAAACCTGTTTTCCCATTCAAGCAGTACCAAGTTAGCATATGTTGGAGCGCATGCTGCTCCCATAGCTATACCGCTGATCTGTTGATAATATTCTCCTTGGAAATGGATGTAGTTGGAATCCAGAATGACCACCATAAGTTCTAACACCAAAAGAATTCTATCTCTAGGTAAGGTGGAATACTTAAATAAACATTCAGTGAAATAATCATACCCCTCTCTTCTAGGAATACAAGTGAAGAGATCCTTCACATCAATGGTAAGGAAAATACAATCTGCACTCCAAAGTTGCTGGGTCATTTTACTCAAGAATTCCCACGAGTCCTTAATTAAGTGTGGAGTTTGGTTAATTACATCTTTGATGTGTTTGTCCACAAATAGAGCCAATGGGTGTGTTTTAGAATTCTTTGCAGATACTATAGGTCTAAAGGGCGGTGCTTGTATAGATTTATGCACCTCTGGGACTCCAAAGATGTTAGAAATATTAGGGTACAATTGTTTTAAAAAATTATATGTTTTGGAATCAATCCTATTTTCTAATAAATATTCTTCCAGTAGGGAATCAATTCTACTGTAGGCTATATGAATATGGTTAATAGACACAGGTGTGTATGTAGCACTATCTAGTAAGATGTTGGTAATAACGTTCTTATAATCTTCTACGTTGAAAATGATCACCCTCCCCACCCTTATCAGGTTTCATAATGCGCAAATAATTTTGCATCTGCAATTCATGTAACAAAGTATTTTCTTCCATAGTTAAATTGGAATGTTCTCTCTGCCATCTATTGTTAACATAGGATTCATAAATTTCCTCAGTGACAACTTTTTCAAATAATAACAAGGTGGGGTGAAGTGGGGGATTGTACGTACTTTGTCTTACCAAAACTCCATCCCCCCTGTTGTTGTCAGTGGTGATATCTTTACCTTGAATGAATATAATATTTAAATTTAATTTTCTAAGATATAACTTCAGATCCACTAGCATATTTGCTATGTCACCATACTGTGTCTTAACAAATTTAAATCCCTTAGAAAATAAAGTTTTGTACCTATGGTTGTGTCCTGGACTTTATTTTATTCTACTTGGTTTGGTTTTGGTTTTATTTTTTTGTATATAGTTATGCTCTTTATTAGGTAGGCATAAGGGATGATGTTGACATTTAACCTAACATTGTAAAGGTTGGTTTCACTTGGGCCTGGGCTGGCTTAACTCACAGGCTGTATACATGTGCTGTGAAAAAACATTTTTATATGCTGTTGAATAGCTTACTTGATTTTATTTATTTATTTATTTTATTTTATTTTTATTTGACATTTGTTTACCAGGATTGTCCGACTGGACACTAGGTGTCCTTTTTCAGCGGAGTCCTGGGGAGAAAAGCTCCACATGTTGCAGAGTATTTTAATAACAATAGTTTAAAAAGTTTGACAATGCTAACAATAGTTATAGAATTAACAATAGTTCAGAGATTTTGAGCAGTTGTTTAAGTGCATGTTGCATATATCACTCATGACTTACTGCTGCCATCCCTGTAGAGTTGAGCCATGTTTTATCTTACAAAAGTATAATACTTATATATGAGGGTGATCATTTATCTCTTCCTTACAACTACATCACTTAGCTTGGTTAATGCTATGATGCAAGTTGCCTCTTTTTGACTTGAGTTTGTCTGATGCATACAGGACACAGCCATTAAATGGGTAAGTAAAGAGCAATTTTTCTGCATGCACCACCGTTACTGTTTGTACTCACTTAGCTTTTTATGTTTCCCTTAGGTAGTGAGTATGTGTGCTATTCTCTACCTCTTAGCTAGGGCCATAGCATATTGTGCACATCTCCATCTGCCATGACCATCTCCAGCTGCTAGTTATTCATCCAACTCCTCGTATGTGTCTGCTGACCCTGCCTGTGGTGCTGAAAACTGTGGTCCTTGGTCTTGTTCTTCTTGTTGCAATTGTTTCCCAGCAATAATATTTTGTAACATGACACAGGCTGTCAGTAATAAAAAATGCTTCACACCATAACCAAACAAACAATCCAAAAACAATGATGTGGTTGTGCCTTTCAAGAACCGATTCAACCTCATGTCCAGTGGAAATCTGTTGCAAATAAATAAATAAATGACAAAAGTTAAGCACTTTTTTTCTATTCTGTTAAGAACTTCATCAGAGCTACATACACGGACTCCATATTGGTTTAAATAATCAGTGTAATCACATGACAAATGAAAACCTCCCCAGGCTATTTTTGTCAGTCATTTGTCTGTGTTAATCTGTCCTGTTAGTGCTAGAAGTCTAAACCTCAAAATGCACTCTTCTGAGGCACTCCTAAAAATGGAGAACATCGATATCTGTGCAGTGACTGAGACCTGGTTCAAGGCTCCAGAGAGCACCCCTGCAATACCAGGCTACAATTCTTACCACACTTTTCGGCCACAAAACCAAGACTGAAACACTAAAGGTGGAGGAGTGTCCATATTCACCAAGGATATTCACACCTCCAGGCTAGTTGCCCAACACAATGCATCTGAAATTCTCCAGGTGCAACTAACACTAGGTAAGATTGCAATCCAAATTGTAGCTTGCTACAGATCCCCCACCATACCCCAAGATTATCACTACACATTCCTAAACATACTGGAAAATATTAAGATACAACCAAACACCCTAATACTAGGTGATTTCAACTACCCTGCCATTAATTGGGAAAACTACTCAGGTACCAACTCCTTTTCCCAACGGTTCTTGGAATTCATAAATTCCAATGCCCTGGATCAACTAATCCATTGTCCCACCGGGGCTCCAATATCCTAGACCTGGTCATTACCAACATGGGAGATAGATGCTCCACACCAGTGGTTACCCCCTCATTGGTCAGGTCTGACCATAAGCAAATCACCCTTGACATCCACATCCCACCCCCACCCCCACCCCCCAGTAAGGAAACCTCCTTAAAAAACTTCTCCAAAGCCAACTTCATGCTACTGAAGTCAGAAGTGACAAACTTCACAACACCCACGCAGATGGGATCTGGAAGTTTGACTGCAGAATCCTACACTAAGGCACTGTATGAGCACATCCACTCATGCATGAATCATGCCATCCCAAGTAGAACCAAGATGCTCTTCTCCAAAAAAAGGAAGCCAATCTGGTGGGTCCCCTGCTATAAACAAACTATACAACAGAAGGAAGAAACTGTTACAGAAAAGAGGAAAATCCCAGGATGCAAAAAACTCCCTCACCAGCCTCAGTAAGATGCTGAGATCCCTCATAAAATCCTCAAAAGCTAGTTATGAAAATAAAATTGCCAAAGATTCCAAAGACAACCACAAGGCATTCTATAGTTATGTCAAGAATCTAAATGGCAATGCTCAGATCTGCTCTGAACTACAACAGAATGGCATTAAATATACTGATCCCAAGGATATTGCCAATATCCTGGCAGATCGATTTAGTGCCAACTTCACTCCCCTCTCACCCCCTAAAGGGCCCATCTCAATACCAAAAGATTGCCAAATTCCGATAATCACAGCCACACAGGTAGTAACAACACTCTCCAAAGCTAAGAATACAGCATCCATGGGACCAGATGACATCCCAGGCTGTGTACTACATGAACTACAAAATGAACTGGCACCCCACCTAAGTGTCATGTTTAATCATAGCCTCACCTCAGGCTTCGTGCCCACTGAGCAGCACACAGCTACAGTTATCCCGCTCCACAAGGGAAGATCCACCTTGGATCCCGGGAACTACCGTCCCATCAGTCTGACAAGCCTGATCTGCAAGGGCATGGAACGCATTATCATGGAACTTATAAACAAAGACATTGGCAACCTCCAGACACTGGACCCCACCCAGTTTGGGTTTGTGAAAGGCCGATCTTGCCTCCTGAATCTGATTGACTTCTTCGAGTCGGTCTCCAGAGCTGTGGACGAGGGTAAGGAGGCCCACACAGCCTATCTGGATCTTGCCAAGGCCTTTGACACCATCCCTCACTCTGGAATCATAGATAAACATACTAAGCTGGGCATAAATCCCTACGTCACTCGATGAGTTGCCAACTGGCTTACTGACAAAACCTAGACTGTAAAAGTAGCCAACTCCAAATCCAGCTCCAGACAAGTGACAAGTGGAGTACCTCAGGGTTCAGTCCTGGGACCACTCTTGTTTGGCATCTACTTCTCTGAAGTACAGGCCAACACTAAGGGACTCTGGCTAACAAAATTTGCAGATGACTGCAAACTGGGAGCCATTATTGAATCCCCGAATGATGTGGATATTCTACAAAAGGGCCTTACAGAAACAGATGCCTGGTGCCAGAGCCATGGGCTCAAGCTTAATGCCAAGAAATGTATAGTCATCCCCTTTGGAAAAAAAACATGTACCCATGAACTACCACATAGGTGGCAGGACACTAAACATCAAAAGTGTGATGAAAGACTTAGGGACACAAGTGGACAGTGGTCTCACTTTCGATAACCACATCACCACAACAGTCAGAAAATCCTTCTACGTGGCACACCTCATTACTAAGGGCTTTTCATCCAGAAAAAAGGAGTTCATTGTCCCACTGTACTCATCCCTCATTAGACCCATTATAGAGTATAATGCCCCATTTGGTATGTACCTCACAAGACCATCTGCAACAGCTGGAAAGGCCACAGAAATACCTCACTAAAAGAATCACAGGCCTAAAGCAGATGCCATATGCTGACTGTCTAAAAAAAACTCCAGCTATACTCTGTGGCATATCGTCTACTCAGAGGCGATCTCTGCTTAACATACAAGGCCATGTCAAACCAAAACAACAGAGGCTCCCAAAGCAGACACCCAAAAATCCACCACCTCAAAACAAAATACAGGCAACACATACTTCAATAAATCAGTGTGTCAACCAATCACAGCCCTTAAGGCCAAACACCTTGCCTAATACACTAGTAATAGGTGACTCTATAGTCAGACACACTGATGTCCCGCTGACCAGGCTGAACAAGGAGAAGGTGACTGTGAGCTGTCTATCGGGAGCTAGGATCCGCCACATAACACATGTACTCAAGTCACTGCAAAGCAAGTACAAATATGACTCCGTCATTGTCCATGCTGGTGTGAATGACCTGAGACTTACCTCCCTGGACTACATGAAAAGAGACATAGAGGAGCTCTCCGATTATGTATCCCAGGCTGGTATGACCTTGACCCTGAGCAGCATCTTGCCCTCACCAAGAATGATACCACAATACAAAGACAAGATGATCAGCTTTAACAATTGGCTCAAGTACTGGTGTCATTCTAAGGGGATCCAATGTCCGTCTGTCTGGGATGACATGTTGGACAACCCACGCTGCTTCGCAAGGCATGGCTTACACCTGTCACTACTAGGCTTCCGGATATTGGCTAAGGCTCTTGCCACCCCCATAGTTCCTTTTTTAGGCAAGGCTCAAAAGACAAACCCACCTCCTTAGAAAACAATAATGGAACAAAACTAAGGGGAATGCTGCTCAACGCCAGAAGTCTAAATCTCAAGATGCAGGCACTTGATGCACTCCTCAGCATGGAGAACATCGACGTCTGTGCAGTAACTGAAACCTGATTCAAGGCTCCTGAGAGCACCCCAGCATTACCAGGCTATACCTCGTATCATGCTTTTTGGCCCCAAAACCCGGGCCGAACTACAAAGGGAGGGGGGATTGTCCATATTCATCAAGGACACCCACACCTCCAGGTTAGTAGCAACACATGAAGCATCAGAGACCATATAGGTGCAACTAACCATAGGCAAAACTGCTATACAACTGGTAGCATGTTACAGACCACCCTCCCAATCTCAAGAAATCCACTCAGCCTTCCTGAAGACACTGGAGGATATGAATGTATCACAAAATACCATCATACTGGGAAACTTCAACTACCCAAACATAGATTGGGTACATTATTCTAGCCCTAATACTCTAGCCCAAAGGTTCCTGGAATTCATAAATTCAAATGCACTGGAACAATTAGTCACCTCCCCCACTAGGGGAGATAATATACTAGACCTGATCATCACAAACATGGGGACAAAATGCTCCACACCGGAAGTATACCCCTCACTAGTGAGATCTGACCACAAACTAATCACCCTGGATATACATATCCCACCTCCACCCCCAGCACAAAAGACCACAGTGAAAAACTTCTCAAAAGCAGACTTCACTCTTCTTAAGACTGAGATTGTATCCTTTAAGCCCACTGTGCCAGTGGATACCACATCCCACAATGCCGAATCCTTCACAAATGCTTTCTATGGACATCTCCAAGAAAGCATGGATCATGCAATCCCAAACAAATCCAAGTCCCTCTCCACCAAAGGTAAGCATCCTGTCTGGTGGACCTCAGCCATAAACAAATTGTATAACAAAAGAAGGAAGCTACTGCACGTCAGAGCAAAATCCCATGAAGGGAAGACATCTCTGATCAACATTAGCAAAAAACTACATTCTCTCATAAAAACATCCGAGGCCAACTTTGAGAGAAAAATCGCTAAGGACACTAAAGATAACCACAAAGCCTTCTTCAGCTATGTTAGAAACCTGGGCGGAAGCCCTCAGATATGCTCAGAGTTGGTTCACAACAATAAAAAATACACTGAACCCACAGATATTGCCAACATTCTGGCTGACAGGTTCAGTGCAAATTTCTCCCCTCCTTCACCCCCAAAAGAAGAAATACTTATCCCAGCTGAATGTAATCTCCCTGTCATCTCAAATGTCCAAGTGAGAACCGCCCTAAACAAATCAAAAAACACAGCATCAATGGGACCTGACGGTATCCCGGGTTGCGTGTTACGTGAACTCCAAGAGGAGCTAAACCCACACATAAAAATGATATTTAACCTTAGCCTTACTTCAGGATATGTACCTGAACACTGGCGTACAGCAACAGTGGTCCCACTCCACAAGGGGGGTGCCTCTACAGACCCTGGAAACTACCGCCCCATAAGCTTAACCAGCCTGGTCTGCAAAGCTATGGAAAGAATCATTATGGAACTCATAAACAGAGACATAGGGGACCTACAGACACTTGACCCCACCCAGTTCGGCTTTGTAAAGGGCAGATCCTGCCTTTTAAACCTGGTTGACTTTTTCAAAACAGTCACTAGAGCCATTGACGAGGGCAAAGCAGTCCATACAGCATACATGGACTTGGCTAACGCCTTTGACACAATACCCCACTCAGGCATCATAGTTAAGCTCAACAGCTTAAATATAAACCCTTATGTCACTAGATGGGTTGCAAACTGGCTAAAGGACAGAACCCATAAAGTTAAAATCGCTGGAGCAATGTCAGACTCAAAGCCAGTCACAAGTGGTGTCCCACAAGGATCTGTTCTGGGACTCCTCTTGTTCGGCATTTATTTCTCAGATGTTAAAGCAAACATGGGAGGGCCGTGGCTGACAAAGGTCGCAGATGACTGCAAACTAGGCGCCATAGTCGATACACCAGCAGACACACACATCCTACAAAAAGGCCTCACAGAAATGGACAACTGGTGCCGGAGTCACGGCCTTAAACTAAATGCCAAAAAATGTATAGTCATCCCCTTTGGGAAAAACAAAGTACCCACAAATTATCACATAGACAACAACCCACTGAGTACTGAAAAAGTAATCAGAGACCTAGGGACCCAAGTTGACAGCGACCTCTCATTTGATACCCACGTTGCCAAAGTGGTTAGAAAAACATTCTACCTTGCACACCTCATCATGAAGGGATTCACATCCAGAGCCAAGGATGTCATTGTACCCCTATATTCCTCCCTCATCAGACCCATGATTGAGTACAATGCTCCATTTGGTATGTACCTCACCCGCCATTTGCAACAGCTGGAGAGACCACAAAAGTTCCTCACCAAGAGGATCAAGGGTCTCCAACATATGTCTTATTCTGCCAGACTAAAGAAACTTCAGCTCTATTCAGTATCATACCACCTGCTCAGAGGTGATCTCTGCCTGACGTACAAGGCCATGTCCAATCAGGATCTGATGGACATGCTCCACCTCAAAAAATCCAAGTCCATCAGGACCACGAGAGCTAAAGACTTAAACCTCAGCACAAGTATGAATAGGACATGCTGGAGGGATAGATTCATAACCCAGAGGCTTCCCATGCTTTGGAACAAGATCCCAGTTCATATTAGGCAGAGCCCCTCACTAACTCTCTTCAAGAGAAATCTTGATGAGTGGATGGGAGATTGTAAGTTTACCCCAGGGGTCACATCTGTGTCACTGCTAGACAGGGGCACAGTAAACTAATTCTATTATATAAGGGGACCTTCATTGTGTCACTACTAGACACAGTATTCTCAATTTATTCTGTACATTTTTGTACCATTTCATGGGGTGGCAAATGCCACATCACTATGGCTAGGCTTACAAATGCTCCAGGGCAGATAGCCTAGTACTATACTATGAAACTATGAAACCCTGAGCTGTTGGACATGCTCCACTTAAAGAAATCCCAATACCTCAGAGCCACACACTCCAGGGATCTAAACCTTATCATCACAATGAACAAAACACGCTGGAGGGATAGGTTCCTGACCCAGAGACTCCCCATACTCTGGAATACACTGCCCATACATGTCAAGCAGAGCACCCCATTGGCCCTCTTCAAAAGGAACCTTGATGATTGGATGGGGGATAGGAAATTCACCCCGGGGATCATGTCAGTCACCCTGCTAGACAGGGGCCCAGAGAAGTAAATATTGTGGGAAAAAAAGTCCAGGGAATTGTTATGGCTAGGCTTGCATAGGCCTTAGTGCCAATAGCCTGGTACCAACCTATGAAGGATATCTACATCTTTGGGAGACTTAGTGTTTGCACCCAGCTTGCAGCTGTCAGTAAATTTGGTCAGTCAAAGGCCCTCTACATTTTCCTTGTCTTCAGAGACATTTATTCCAAAAAGGAGAGGTCCTAGTACCAAGCCCTGTGGGACACCACTAGTAACAGGTCACTTGGTAGAGGTAGATTCCACCACCCTAACTTTAAGTGTCCTATCTGTGAATCATTTGGCTATCCATTTGGTGACACAAGGATTTATGCCTAAATGTGTAAGTTTGTCTATAATACCTGAGTGAGGTATTGTGACAAATGTCTTTGCCAGCAAAGGCTAGATGGTATATACCATTTTACTGTTGTTCATGACTGTAGTGAAGTTCTGAAAAAAATCCACCAAGTTTGGTTAGGCATGACCTGCCTTTGACATAAACAAACTGGGATGGGTCCAATAACTGAACATCTCCAATGTCTTGTTTATCAGGTCCAGGATAATTCTTTCTATGGTCTTGAATATGAGACTAGTCAAACTTATTGGTTTATAGTTTCTTGGGTTTGTTGATTGTACACCATTGTGTAGAGGGATGACCATTGCAGCCCTAGATATTTTAGGGATGAAGCTCGTCTGGAGATTGTGGTTGAATAGAGATTTTAGTGGGCTTGAAAGGTCAAAGTTTCAAGCTATTTAGGAGGAATCCTGGAAAATGTTCATAGGTGTGTATTAAGCCAATGGCCCTGGAGCCTTTACAAGCCTAGCACATAGAAGTTTCCTGGCATCATGCCGCCATTAGTTCCCGGTGCCTCTATCAAGTAGAGCCACTGGAGTGATCCCTGGGGTGAACTTTCTATTTCCCATCCACTCATTAACATTTCTCTTGAAAAGGGTCAGTGAGGTACTCTGCTTGACATGTATGGGAAGTCTGTTTCAGACCATGGGCAGTCCCTGGGTTATGAACTTGTCCCTCCAGCATGTTCTGTTGATTGCAGTAATGAGGTTGAGGTCCCTGGAGCATGTGGTGCAGAGGTATTCAGATTTCTTTAGTTGTAACATTTCTAACAGGGCTGGGTCAGACATGGCTTTGTAAGTCAAGTAATGAATGCCTCTTAACAGATGATATGAGACAGAGAAAAGCTGGAGTTTTTTGAGTCTGTCCATGTAGGGCATGTGTTTGAGGCCTAGGATCCTCTTCGCGAGATACTTTTGTGGCCTTTCCAGCTGTTGCAGGTGTTTAGTGAGGTACATGCCAAATGGGGCATTATACTTGATGACTGGTCTAATGAGGGAAGAGAGAGAGAGATGATGGCCTCTTTCTTCCTGGATGTAAAACCCTTGGTAATGAGATATGCTACATAGAAGGACTTTCTGACCACAGTGGCAATGTGGAGGTTGAAGGAGTGGTTGCTGCCAGCCTGTGTCACCAGATCTCTTGTAACATCTTCAGTGTTCAGTGGGCTACCATCAATGTAATAATTAGTGGGAACTGAGTTTTTCCCAAAGGGAATGACAATATATTTTTTTGGCATTAAGCTTAAGGCCATGGTTTTGACACCAGTCATTGGTCTCAGTGAGGCCTTTCTGTAGGATGTCTACATCAATTGGGGAGTTAATAATGGCTCCCAGCTTGCAATCGTCAGCGAACGTGGTCAGCCAGAGTCCCTCTGTGTTGACCTGGAATTCTGAGAAGTAGATGTCAAACAGGAGAGGATCCAGGACTTATCTCTGTGGGACTCCACTCATGACTGGTCAGCAGTCTGACTTGGAGTCTGCTACTTTCACACTGTGGGTTCTGTGAGCCAATTTGCAACCCACGTAGTGATATAGGGATTGATGCCTAGTTTGGTGAGTCTATCAATAATTCCTGAATGGGGTTTGGTATCAAAGGCCTTGGCCAGATCAAGGTAGGCTGTATGAACTGCCTTGCCCTCATCCACAGCTCTGGTGACTGACTCAAGGAAGTCAACTAGGTTGAGCAGGCATGATCTACCCCTCACAAAACCAAACTGTGTTGGATCCAGAGTTTGGAGATTCTCTATATCCTTGTTAATTAGGTCCATGATGATGCACTTCATAGCCTTACATATCAGACTCATCAGGCTAATGGGGTGATAATTCCCAGGGTCTGTAGTCACTCCCCCTTTATGGAGAGAGATGACTGTAACAGTGCACCATTTTGTAGGGAAAAAGTGAGGCTGTGATTGAACAGGGCACACAGGTGTGATGCCAGTTTACTTTGTAGTTCATGTAGAACCCAGCCAGGGATATTGTCGGGTCCCATGGAAGCTATATTCTTGGCCTTGGACAATGAAGCTTTAACCTGTGCTGCAGTAATGCTGCGTGCCTGGCATTCTTCTGGTATTGTGATTGGTCCTTTGGGGGAGAGAGAGGGGTAAAGTTGGCATTGAATCTGTCAGCCAGTATGTCGGCCATATCTGTTGGCTCAGTATACGAGGTGCCATTGTGCAGTATCTCAGAGCAAATGTGGGTATTGCCGTGGAGATTCTTGATATAACTGTAGAAGGCTTTGTGTTTATTTTTAGTGTCTGCCACAATTCTGCCTTCATAGCTAGCTTTAGAGGTTTTGATGAGGGATCTCAACTTCTTATTGAGGAGTTTTTCCAGTCTTGGGACTTCACCTTTTTCTCCAACAGTTTCTTCCTTCTGTTGTAGAGTTTGTTAATGTCAGGGGACCACCAGATTGGATTCCTTTTTTTTTTGAGGAGAGCATCTTGGTTCTGTTGGGTATGGCTAGTTCCATGGTTTTATGTGCATGTTCATACAGTGCATTGGTGTATGATTCGGTGGTCATGCACCTATTTTTCATTTGTATGGGTGCTGTGAAGTTAGCCACCCTGTTTTTAGGAGCCCAAAGTCAGCTGTGGAGAAGTTGTTCATGCTGGTTACCTTTGCAGGTGGTGTGGGTGAGATGTGGATTTCATGGTAATTAGTTTGTGGTCGGATCTAACCAGGGAGGAATTGATTATTGGTGTTGAGCAACGGTTGTCCATGTTAGTAATAACCAGGTCAAGGATGTTGCTTCCTCTAGTGGGGGTAAGAATGAGCTGGTTCAGCACATTGGAATTAATGAATTCCAGGAAGCATTGGGCAAGTGCATTGGTGCATGAGTAATTTTCCCAGTTGATGGAGGGGTAGTTGAAGTCACCTAGTATAAGAGTGTTGGGTTGGACCCTAATAGTTTCCAGGGTGCTAAGGAATGTAGAATGAGAGTCTTGGGACATAGTTGGGGACCTATAGCAGGCAGAGACCTGATTTGTTGTCTTATCCACTGTTAGTTGTACCTGAATTATCTCCAGTGCATTATGCTGGGCTACTAGTCTGGAGGTGTGCATATGCTTTATGAATATGGAGACGCCATCACCTTTGGAGCTTCAGTACATTTTCTGGGGCCAAAAGGTGTGGAATGAATTATAGCCTGGTAGCACAGGTGTGCTTTCTGCTGCTTTAAACCAGGTCTCTGTTTCAGCACAAATGTCGATGTTCTCCATTTTGAGGAGTGGTTCCAGTGAGTGCATCTTGAGATTTAGATTTCTAGCAGTGAGCAGCATGACCCTCAGATTGCATTTATTTATAACTGTTACTGTGATAATTTGGTCTGTGGAACACCACCTAAAAAGGCACTATAGAGGTGGCAAGAGCCTTAGCAAATATCTGGAAACCTAGGGGTGACAGATACAGGCCATCTCTCACAAAGCATTGAGGTCTGTCAATCATGTCATCCCAAGCAGACAGACACTGGATCCCCATAGAATGACACCAGAAATTTAGCTAATTGCTGAAGTCATTTTATGCTTGTACTGCAATATCATTCTGGGTGACAGTAGGATGCTGCTCAGGGCTAGGGGCATACCTGCCTGAGCCACATAATCCAAGAGCTCCACCATGTCTCTTTTCATGTAGTCCAGGAAGGTGCATCTCAGGGCATTCACACCCGCATGGACAATGACAGAGTCATACTTGTACTTGTTGTGAAGTGACCTGAGTGTGTGTGTTATGTGTCAGATTCTGGCACCCGACAGACAGCTGACTGTTTCCTTCTCCTTATTCAATCTAGTGAGTGGGACATCAATGTGCCTCACTATCGAGTCACCTATTATTAGTGTATTAGGCAAGCTGTTTTGCCTTAGGGGCTTAGTTTGAGGGGTACACTGGGTAGGTGAGCTATGTATCTTGTGATTTGTGCTTTGTTCTGGTGGTCAAGTGCATTACTGATTTGGAGGTCTCTGCTGTTTGGGTAGGTTTCTATTGAGAGCCTCCATGAAGGTGGGTGCATGCTATATGTTTTTTATGTGACAGCTGAGATGGTGGGTGTTCCGGAGGGCTACGTGTTCCATGTGGTGTTGTGCAGGTGTTGACCTTCTCCTCCTTACCAGCTATTCTGGTCTTGGCTGGAGAGTGCATGTCTTCCAATTTGGATATACAAGTGCATCTCTCACAAGTCTGAGTGTTGAAAGGAGAGTGCAGTGAGGTCCTCTTCTTTAGTGACAGTTGTAGAAGAAATGGTAACGTTTTTTTTTTTCTGCGGAGACTGGGAGGTGAGGGGGTGAATTTGGAACTAAATTTATTGGCCAGAAAAGTCGCTATATCCCCTGGTTTGGTAGAGGAAGTTCCATTTACTTTTAGTTCAGAACAGTGTTGGGTGCTCCTTTTAAGGGTGTGTACAGAAGGAAAATTACTTATGGCCCTCCTTAGCCTAGGAGGATAGTTTTGTGTCAAAGTTGGCTTTGTTGGACTTGAATCACTACACCACAGGTGCCAGCATGATTCTATCATACTCCATGTGAGTGTTAATGACCTGTGACATACTTCCCTGGACTATGTGAAGACAGACATTATTGATCTCTCTGATTATGTGTCTCAGGCAGGTATATGCCTTGCATGAAGCAGCATTCTGCCTTCACCAAGGATGATGCCACAGTATGAACAAAAGATGATTGACTTCAATAATTGGCTTAGATTCTGGTGTTTTTTTTTCCTAGGGGGATTCAATATCTGTCAGTATAGGAGGACATGGTTAATAAATCTTGTTCCTTTTCAAAGGATGGTCTGCACCTGTCTCCCCTACACTTCTTAATATTGGCTAAACTTTACCCACACCTTTAGAGCCTTTTTTAGGGAATGCCAAATTCATAAAACTACTGACATAGCAAATGAACCTGAAAGAAACCTATAGGTGTTACTGCTCAATGCTAGGGGAATAAAGAAGAGACTGCACACCCTACAGGCTCTCCTCACTCTACAGAATATAGACAGCTGTGCCATTACTGAGACATGGTTTAAATCCATAAAAAGTACTCCAGCAGTACCAAGCTTCAATGCTTTACACACATTTAGACCATCAGTTGCACAGACAGAGACAAAGGGTGGAGGAATCTCAATCTGTATTAGCAACATGCATAACTCTGCATTGGTTAAACAGGACAATGCCCTGGGATTTATCCACATGCAAATCACCATAGACCATGTCCTATATCATATCCTAGCAAGCTATAGGCCACCCTGTATGTCCCTAGTATCCCATAGTTTGTACCTAGACCTCCTGAAGGAACTCACCATTAAACCAAATACTCTATTCATGGGAGACTTTAACAACCTCACTGTAGATTGGAAACATACACTGCCTCATACCTGCAGGCAAAATGATTCCTGCAATGTATTAACACCCATACTCTTGACCAGATTGTGTGCACACCCAACAGAGGTTCAAACATACTGGACCTAGTACTCATCAACCTGGGAGAGTGCTGTACCTCCCAACCCCTCAAAAATGTCATGTCCTCATTGGTAAGGTCAGATCACAAAGCTGACTCTTTCAAAATAAAAATCAACTCAGTAACCCCAGCAAACCCTGTAACATTTACAATCTATTCCAAAACAAACTACATCCTGTCAACTAATAGCTTGTCAAAATTCAATACTCCTCCCAACCCTGAATTCACAGCAACTTATGTGGAATTGTTCACAGAGATCCTGTACAACTATGTAAGTGGCTGTATAGAAGCTGCTGTACCTACTAGAAGTCAGTCCAAAACAAATTATAAAAACAAACCAAATGGTAACCATAATAGGTTATATAATCAAAGGAAAAATGATCATGGCTAAATTCAGAAACAGCAAGTCCTATAAAGATAGGATATCTTAAATTAAACTAAACAGAAAACTAAGAGGACTAATTAAGTCAAACAAGGCCAGTTATGAGGTCAAGATAGCCTCACAGGCTAAAGACAACCACAGGGCCTTCTACAGCTATGTCTGGAACTTCAAAGGCAGGACACATCAGTGTGCCAAACTGGTGGCCAATGGTACCACCTTTACTAAGCAGCTCAGTATAGTGAATTTGCTGGGTAACAAATTCATCTCATCTGTAACTCCTACTCCCCCATGTTTCACCTCATTAAATACCTGCTAGCACCCCCAAATATTAACAGGGCTCAAGTCCTGGTGGCACCTCCTAAATAGCTTGAAACATGATCTTTCAGGACCACTTGAGTCACTTTTCAACTATAGCCTCAAAGCAAGCTTTGTACCATGAGGATGGAGGACTGAAACAGTTATACCACTTCCCAAGGGTGGACCATCAACCAGCCTTGGAAACTATAAACCTATTAGTCTGACTAGTCTAATATGTAAAACCAGGGGATGAATTATCATGGTAATGATTAACAAAGACATAGGCAACCTTCTGACACTGGACTCAACACAGTTTGGCTTTTAAAGGAAAGGTCATGCCTACTAAATCTGGTGGACTTCTTTGAGAAGGTCATCAAGTCAATGGATAAGGGAAAAACAGTGCAAAGCCATTTGAGAGAATACCCCTTTCAGTTACACTTGACAAACTCATCAAACTTAGCAAAAACCGCTACATAACTCATTAGATTGCCAACTGGCTCACAGAGAGAACCCAGGAAGTCAGGATTAGTGGTACCAACTCCACTAACAGACCTGTCAAGGCTGGGTTACATCAGGGCTCTGTGCTGGGACTACTCATATGTTGCATCTACTTCTCAGAGGTAAACGCTAATGTCAAGTGCCTTTTGCTGACCAAGTTCATAGATAACTGCAGACTTGGAGCTATCATAGATTCCACCCATGGCATAAACATCTTATAAGAGGGTCTCACGCAAACAAATGCCTGGTGCCAAGGTTACAGATTAGAACTCAATGCTTAGAAATGCATTATAGTGACTTCTGGGAAAACTGCCACCCAGGCTAATTACTCCATTGATAGGACACCTCTAAGAGTTGACCCAGTAGTCAGGGATCTGGGAATGCATATAGACAGTAATCTGGCTTTGAACAACATGTGGCTAAGGTAATAACAAAATCATTCTGTGCTGCCCAACTTATAAGGAAGGACAGGGCATTCTGGTCCAAGAAAGTTATTGTGTCACTTTATTTGGTCCTTATCAGATCCATCATTGAGTTTAATGCCTACTTCAGCATGTACTTGACCAGACATATGCAACAGTTGGAGTGCCCACAAAGGTTCCTTACCAGAAGAGTCCAGACTATAAATGCATTGTTGTATACAATTGTTTTAAAGTGCTATCTCTGTGCTCAGTCTCCTACAAGTTACTGAGAGGTGATCTATGCCTGGCATACAAGGCATTCTCAGATCCAGCTCTGATGGATGTTTTGCTTGTCCACAAAATGAACAGCATCAGAACCACTAGGTTCAAGGATTTACACTTTGCTTGTGATATAAATAAGACATGTTAGCAAGACAGATATGTGTCTTGGAGGATCTCCAAGCTCTAGAACAGGCTCCCCATCCATGTGAAGCAGAATCCATACCTGACCCGATTTAAGCATCATTTTGACCAATGAATGGGAAATTAGAAATTCACCCTGGGTCTGGCCCTCATGTCTCTGATAAGCAGAGGCATATAGTGATGCCCAAACTAACATACCCCCTCTCCAAAAAACCTTGAAAAACTTCCTAACTAACATAGCCCTTCCCGATAAATGCCCATGACACTTAGGGACACAATTAGTTGGATTGCATGGCTAGGCGTTTAAGGCAGTGGGAGTCATTAGCCTAGCATATACCTATGAACCTACGGTTAGTTCCCTCAGTTGCTTATTGAGACTAATGAGGGATTTTTTTTTTTGTCTTTTGAGCAGAGCCCTTCCTATTTTTGGACAGGATTGGCTTTCTTTTGTTGAACAACCTATTTATACTGGGGGTCCACCAAGGGGACTTGTGTTGGCAATTTCTCCTAAAGTTATTTCAGTTTGATACTGCTGTTTGGGTGAAGTTATTTACATGCTTGTACAGGGTTTCCATAAACACTTTCACGCAGGCTATCTTATTCAGTTGTTGGGCAGGTAGACTGGTAAACAGAGAATCATTTAATGTTATAAACTGGAGAAAGAATTTAATGCTCTTTGGATTCTGGGAAACTTGTTAAAGACATAACTTAGTATGTGGTCAGATATGCTTAAATTAGATTTAGACAGTAAAAGGGCAATGGTCACATAGAGAATTAGGGCAAACAGAGATGTTTGAGAATTTGCAAAGTATATTTCTGATGAAAATGAATAAATATATTTCAACACCTTTAAAGCCAAATCAGTGCTTTTCTTCTCAAAAAGATGTCTCATGGTCTCTTTTATTACTCTCTATACTGCGTGTAGGTAGTCATGTCTCAACCAGTGTAAATTAGCTAATAATCTCCACACTTGATAAAATTATAATAAAAATAACATATTGTAAAGGAGTCATTCTTGATAATCAAATACAGGTTGTCGGGTCTATATTAGATAAACGAAAGTTTATCTTACCGAATGCTAACATGAGCAAAAATCCTGGAACCCAAAACCGGAATTGTGAGATCACAGTACAGTGAAGATGGGAATATTTGCCCTTTCCTCACTGTAGTGCAATCTCAGAGTTGGAATATATATTTACCACGGGGGTGTGGGGGACACAGCCCCCCACAATTGCAGTTTCAAGGTCCGGGATTTTTGATAATGTCAGCATTCGGTAAGATAAACTTTCATTTATCTAAAAGAGACCCAGGTTGTCTTACTCATTAAAAACTATCTAAATAAAGCCAGCAGAAAAACAGGTAAATTACAGAGGTCAAAAACAATCTTCACAGAAAATCCAAGAGTCACCACATCTAGGTCATACCTTCTCCCCTCCCTCTTTTTCCTAACAGCGCTTTATAACTGCAGCATCTATGTGGACAAGCACACAACAGGACACCTGTATTTGTAACAGATCTTCATCACTGCAGCATCTATGTGCAGAAGCACACAACAGAACACCTGTATTTGTAACAGCTCTTCATCACTGCAGCATCTATGTGGGTAAGCGCACAACAGAACACCTGTATTTGTAACAGATCTTCATCACTGCAGCATCTATGTGCAGAAACACACAACAAAACACCTTTATGTGTAACAACTCTTCATCACTACAGCATCTATGTGGACAGGCACACAACAGAACACCTGTATTTATAGGTTCATAGGTTCATAGGTTCATACTAGGCTATCTGCCCAAGGGCATTTATAAGCCTAGCCCATAGTTATTTGGCTTTCGCCACCCCTTTAGTTTGAATAAAACTATGCCTATTATTTTGCTGTGCCTCTGTCAAGCAGTGACACTGAAGTAATCCCTGGGGTATATCTGCGATCCCCCATCCATTGGTCAAGATTCCTCTTGAACAAGGCCAGCCTCACATGTATCGGGATTTTGTTCCACAGCATAGGGAGTCTCTGAGTGATGAATCTGTCCCTCCAGCACGTTCTATTAATAACCGTGTCAAGGTTTAAGTCTCCCGCCCTTCTGGTTCTGAGGGATCTAGATTTTTTGAGGTGAAGCATATTCATCAAATCAGGGTTTGACATGGCCTTATATGTCAGGCACAGGTCACCTCTGAGCAAGCGGTATGAGACTGAATAGAGCTGGAGTTCTTTCAGTCGGGCAGCATAAGACATATTTTTGAGACCCTTTATCCTTTTGGTGAGGAACTTTTGGGGCCTTTCCAGCTGCTGCAGGTGTCGGGTCAGATACATTCCGAATGGGGCATTGTACTCAATCATAGGTCTAATGAGTGATGAGTACAGGGGGACGATGACCTCCCTTGATCTAGATGTGAATCCCTTCATGATCAGGTGGGCAATGTAGAAGGTTTTCCTAACTACTTTAGCAACATGAGTGTCAAACGAAGGCTACTGTCAACCTGGGTCCCCAGATCCCTGATGACTTCTTCTGTGCTCAGTGGATTGCCACCTATATGGTAGCTAGGGGTAACCTTGTTTTTCCCGAAGGGTATGACTATGCATTTCTTGGCATTTAACTTTAGGCCATGGCTCTGGCACCAGTTATCCGTTTCTGTGAGGCCCTTCTGAAGGATATCTGTGTCAGATGTGTTTTCGACTATGGCGCCCAGTTTGCAGTCATCTGCAAACTTTGTCAGCCATAACCCTCCTGTGTTTGCTTGTACTTCAGAAAAGTAGATGCCGAACAAGAGTGGACCCAGGACTGAGCCCTGTGGGACACCACTTGTGACAGGCTTTGAGTCTGACATGGCTCCAGCAACTCTGACCCTGTGGGTTCTGTCACTTAGCCAGTTTGCAACCCATCTTGTGATGTATGGGTTTACATTCAAGCTGATGAGTTTTTCGATGATACCTGAGTGGGGTATTGTGTCGAAGGCCTTTGCCAGGTCAAGGTAGGCTGTATGGACTGCCTTTCCCTCATCAATGTCCTTGGTGACTGTCTCAAAAAAGTCAACCAAGTTTAAAAGGCATGATCTGCCTTTGACAAAGCCAAACTGGGTTGGATCCAAAGTCTGCAAGTTCCCTATGTCTTTATTTATGAGTTCCATTATGATCCTCTCCATGGCTTTGCAGATAAGGCTTGTCAAGCTAATGGGACAGTAATTTCCAGGGTCGGTGGAGGCACCGCCTTGTGAAGTGAGACCACAGTCGCCGCGCCACTCCTTGCACGTATCCTGAGGTGAGGCTAAGATTAAACAGCTGTCCTAACTGCGGGTTTAATTCCTCATTGAGTTCGTGGAGCACACAGCTGGGGACACCATCTGGTCCCATGGATGCTGTGTTTTTTGCTTTGGAGAGCAGTTCTCACCTGGGCGTTGGAGATGTTTGGGGGCTACAATCATCTGGTATAGATATCTCGCCTTGGGGGGGGGGGGAGTTTGCACTGAACCTGTCAGCCAGTATGTTGGCAATGTGTGTAGGTTCAGTAATCTTCACATCATTTTGAGCTAATTCTGAGCATATCTGGGAGTTTCCTCCTAGGTTTCTAACATAGCTAAAGAAGGCCTTATGATTGTCTTTTGAGTCCTTGGCGATTTTTCTCTCAAAATTTGCCTTGGATGATTTTATGAGAGCTCTTAGTTTTTTACTTATAATGATCAAAGGTGTCTTACCTTTCAAGGATTTTGCTCTATCTTGTAGTAGCTTCCTCCTTTTGTTGTAGAGCTTGTTTATGGCTGGGGTCCACCAGACTGGACGCTTGCCTTTGGTACAAAGAGTCTTAGTTTTGTTTGGGATTGCCTGATCCATGCAGTCCTATAGGTGCTGGTAGAAGGCATTTGTAACAGATCTTCATCACTGCAGCATCTATGAGCAGAAATACACAACAAAACACCTGTATTTGTAACAGCTCTTCATCACTGCAGCATCTATGTGCAGAAGCACACAACAGAACACCTGTATTTGTAACAGCTCTTCATCACTGCAGCATCTATGTGCAGAAGCACATAACAGAACACATGTATTTGTAACAGATCTTACTGCAGCATCTATGTGGACAAGCACACAATAGAACACCTGTATTTGTAACAGCTCTTCATCACTGTAGCATCTATGTGCACTAGCACACAACATAACACCTGTATTTTTAACAGATGATCACTGCAGCATCTATGTGCAGAAGCACATAACAGAACACCTGTATTTGTAACAGATCTTTATCACTGCAGCATCTATGTGGGCAAGCACACAACAGAACACCTGTATTTGTAACAGCTCTTCATCACTGTAGCATCTATGTGGACAAGCACACAATAGAACACCTGTATTTGTAACAGCTCTTCATCACTGTAGCATCTATGTGCACCAGCACACAACAGAACACCTGTATTTGTAACAGATCTTTATCACTGCAGCATCTATGTGGGCAAGCACACAACAGAACACCTGTATTTGCTGCTGATCAGCAGAGTAAACTCTGTCATTGTCACACTTTCAATCAAATTATCTGCCTATAATTCAATCACAATCTTGCTATCATACAACTAATGTCAATCAGTCCTCAATCATCAACCCCTATTTTTCACTTTTTTTTTTTTTTTGCATGGGGTAGAGGCATCTTGTCAAACTTTCTCTGTAGTTTGCTAATCCTCCTGGACCTTCATGTCTATGAAATACCTCAAGTGCTATGTTTATGCCCAAAGGTAATCTCAGGAATTTTTACTCTTCAATGAGTTAAAAGTGCATAGCTGTCAACTTTTTCATCATCTTTTATTCACATAAATATTTTAATTAGTTTTGTGCTTCTGCATATAACTGTCAGTGATTTACATTGCTTCATTTGTGAGCATGGTAAACTCTAAAGGTTACAGAACCCTTTCTTGTTTCAGTTTGCTTTACATCACATTGTATACCTTTTGTCTCATATAGGTGTACAAATTACTTTTTCTGTCATAGTAGCTGATTTTGTGTGATGAGTTGATGCACATCTGGTAAGGACAATTTAGATACAAGATCTGAACTGGACTGTGGAAAGCTGAGAAATCGCATATCCTACATAATATGCAATTCTTGGTATAATGAGATTGAAAAGACAAATATTAATAAAATGAGGACAATCACAGATATCGCTGACAGTAAACAAAATGGCAGACTGATTAACAAACATATATATTACGGACAGAGAACTGCTACCAACAGGGTTGTTTACTGAAGCAAAATGCTGGAGTTATGAGAGATACACTGTCACATTAGTCAACTATATATGCAAGAGGTTGTTCTTGCTGCTGGTACTCGGGGTGTTGTGCATTGTCACCCTCAATGGCATGGGGTTATTCATCAGTGCCAAACATACTATGCCCTACATGACACAGAAATTAATGACCATACTGCTGCATAGAGGCACTGTGCAGAAGTTGGTTGAGATGTGTCCCCCTCATATGCAATCCTAAGGGGATGCATGGAGTATCCATCCCTGTGGACACCAAAATATATGTGGCATTGAGAATAATAGTTAAGGACTTTTCAGTGACCAATGGGGAACATGGTGTGTATCCCAGAAATCCTACTTTTATGCCACACTATAGCATCTGGGGAAGTTTATGTAGTTTTCACATACCAGAGAGGAGAGTGGTAACACCATTCAGACATTTTATAACATAATCTATTTTTTGAGGTACTGGGGGCCATAGACTACACCAACAATGCAGTAAAGGGCTCACCTGGGGATGATGGGCAAAAGCATATCAACCATAAGGGGTTCGATTCACACAACTGTGACATAATCTGTAATGCGTACGGTATAATATACAATGTGTCTGCAAGCCAAGCCAAGAAGTACCCATGACATCCACATATTGCACATGTGCAACCTATATCAGCAATTTAGGATCTATATTAGATAACTGAAAGAGCAAGTCAGTGAACGCTCACATGTGCGAAAATGCCGGGAATCAAAATCCTTATCATAGGGGACTCTGCCCCCAACACCCCCCGCTAACTATATATTCCAACTCTGAGGTTGCACTACAGTGAGGAAAGGGCAAATATCCCACTCCTCACTGTGCCCTGACCCCACAAACACCCTTTTGATTCCCGGTGTTTTCGCTCATGTGAGCATTCGCTGACTTGCTCTTTCAGTTATCTGATATAGACCCACGATTTATATAGGTTGCTTTTCCCAGAGACATCTTGTGGGTGATGACAGAATGGCACCAATTAGAAACACACAGACTATGGCAGACAGTAGTTACAGTAAAGCCTTGTAAAGGCTCCAGATTATTTTTGAATGTGTTTTCAGCTTGGTTAAGGCCCTCTTCTGTTGTCAAGATGTGTCTGACAGTGCACTGTACTTTGACCCTGCAACATGTAAAATCTTTGCAATGGATGAATTAGTATTACACAACATCCTGATATACAAACCATTACAGCAGACTCAACAGCTGCAGATTTGCATGATGGGGATCCTGTAGATGAGATGGCTGCAGGGGAGGAGTCTGTAAAAGAGGAGGTATCTGATGAGTAGCTTCTGGAGGAGCTGACAGCAGAGGAGAAGGCTATGAAGGAGGAGATGCCTGATGAGGATCCTGTGGAGGAGATAGAACAGAGGGACACTATGCCAGACACAGGTGGGCACAGTATGCCATGGCAGTGTTTAAGAGAGTCAACTTCTGGATCTTAATTATGGATCAGAATAAACCACTATGAATGTAAAGCTGCACTCAGCCTGTGCTAGACCATGCATAGACTGGCCACACAGTGCATCAGACATAGGCTACCCTACTAACAGATCACTGAGGGAAGGGCACAGTAATCATCATATGCACAGGTAGAGAGGACCACAGTAACAGGTGTCAGCACCAGGCAGTGTGAGGGAGCTGACAATTACTGATGTGTGTGTGTGTGTGTGTGTGTGTGTGTGTGTGTGTGTGTGTGTGTGTGTGTGTGTGTGTGTGTGTGTGTGTGTGTGTACTGGAACACAACTCTGTGTGTGCATATGTTTGTGTATCTGTGTGTGCTTGGACATAGTTTTCAACAAATCATGTAACATTGTGCTGGAGTCAGATGGACAGGTCCAAAGCACTCACAGGAAATATATGAGTTGACCATGGGCATCCCTTTCCATAGGGTTACCCTCTGCTGTGAAGGTCATAGGCCCAATCCACAGCATGTACAAAGGAAGGAGTGCTCTGTGAGTGAGAATGGCATGTCATGTTATTGATGGTCTCCACCTGAATGCCAGTGTGTCTATGCATCCAGAGATCTCTTTAATGCCCTCAGCACTGGATAGTTGTATTGAGGTGAAGGTGCTACATGTTCATCACTTTATCTTTACCCTTGCACAGTGGGCATCCCCACTGATGGAGAAGGTGAACCAGCCATGGGAAGTGCATTAGGTGTGATATGTTTTCCCACAGGAACACCTACTATGTGTAAATCCCTTATGTTACACACCTATGATGTTGCACCTCGGGTCCATACACCCACCCAGCCCTGTCTTCACACTTACTATATACTACCCAAACTAGCTCAGTTATGTCATTATTGGTGTTTACTTGAACCCATATTATGACCCCACAGAAACACTGAGTAGTAGCCATGTACCCACTCAACTCAAGAGTTGGACAGCACCCATGGCAGCCTTGCCACCAGCATACCATTCCTTTATGTCATCTTCATGTCCTACTGAGGTTGTTCTAACCATACAAGACTGTGCTGCTGGTGATATGATACTCCCTGGGCAAATGAATCTGCATATTCCTGTTCATAGTGTTATCCTATGCCTGTGTCATGGGTTCCACCGGCACATAAGCTGTGTCCACAGAACTGGGTGGGTATGTGACCATCACATTACCTGTGACTAATACTGACACTATAACCCCTGACCATGTTGGGATTTGGCTGTCATAATCATGAGAGCCAGATAGTTACCTTACATCAGGCAGGCCTATAGCCGTGGAAGAAGACCATGACAATACAGCATCTGTGAAAACAGCAAAAAATTATCTGAACAAAATAAGAACCCTTCAGTAGTACTTGGAATCCAGTGTATATACAACAGTTTATTTCAATGATATAGGAAAATAATGGTTAGCATACTTTCGGCAAGTGGCCCTTGCAAATGAACACCTGATGTTCCTGTAAATCAAAGAAGTCATGGCTGCACATTGTATCACCTTGCACTACATTACTATTTCAGGTAGTACTCCATGCTCAGACTTAAACACCTGGGACATCACTGACTGATATATTACCCACCTGAGACATCACTGGTCGATATCTTACCCACCTGGGACATCACTGATTGATATGCATGGAGCCCTCTGCAACACGGCTCTGTTGTCTACCACTCCACCATGGACATCAGAACTGTCTGCACCCCAGTGCGATCCATCATGATGGAGCAACCAGCAACCATGCTGTAAGAGGGCCTATAACAGGATGTCATTTTCTGCAAAAGAGAATTTGTTCTAGTATAATTCCTGCCTTCAGGCATAACAACCTGAACATGCAAAAAAGATTTATGTGGGAAATAGAAAGGTAACATGCAACATTCCCCAACACAACTACACTATCAATGAGGTACAGATGGTGAGACCCATGTGTCCTTGCAATGTGTGAGAGGGTCTAAGCACACATGCATATGGGACCCTTGTAGAAGTATAATGCAGGTAGTGACAACAGGTGTGTTATTCACAATGGGAAGGGATGACAACTATCCTGAAAAAAGATACAGAGTTCACACACAGGTGTAGTTGAGGCAGCTCTTGATATCTGCATGTGAGTAGGCCACATAGTCAAACATAATGGCTTTATGCACTCTTTGAAGGACTACAACAATATTTACTAGCATACCAGTACATCTCTGTCCTGGGGATATATGAGACTTTTTTCCCGACTCAACATAATGTTGAAGGGGGTCCCAGATCAGTGTCTGGCACTAAATGTAATCATAGATAGCTACACCTCTGACTCTATCGTTTTCTGTTTCTGGGTCCACAGCTCAAGTGCCATAGTATTATATCAAGTAGTATGTGTATGCAGCATTCAGGGATACATGAGCCTACAACAGAACATCCTGAAGGATGTTAATGTAAGTACATCAGACTGTACATAGATGCCCCTTTGTGGGTACCACACACACACACACACACACACACACACACACACACACACACACACACACACACACACACACACACACACACACACACACACACACATCATTCAAAGTCACACATGCCCTGGCACAGAAATAAAAAAATGTTGATTCTAAGTGATACACAGGCCATGGAGTGCACAACTGAGTCAAATCAGGAGTGATCATTGAGGAAACCATGGAATCCATAGCCTAAAACTAAGATGACTATTTGGAAATTAAAGCTCAGCTCCCCACTGTCAAACAGTTAATCCTACTGCAGACACATCCCCAACATCTGCATTACAGTCGAGTGAGTATGGACACAGTATGTCAGCATCAGCACCCTGGATGACTGTTGCATAAATGTGTAGTATATGCATGCTTTTGCACTATGCTACCTGCCCCCCCTCCCCACACACACACACCTACAGCACTAGACTCACAGAAACTTGCACAATAGCTTCAGAATATTGACAAGTAATAGGTATACTGCTCCCATAGAATAATACACACACGACAAGCATAACTCCTCCAAAGACACATCATGTCACAGCTTGTGTTGTAATTATTACTCAGCACAACATCTCCTAATACTGTCATATCAACAGCCAGTGGTTTGAACACTCATTGGCCAGCAGGTAGGACTAGGGGACATAAGAAGTGCAACAGGACAGATCCCTTATAAACTGTCTGAAACTTATCCTGCAACACATCAGTTACCCTCCATGTACCCTGAATTACACTAGAACCTTCTTATATGAAATCCCTCCAAACCCCCACAGTTAGCATATAGAAGCAGCAACCTAACAATATATATAGTACCAAATGGTTGAGACACATGGGGAAACACCATATATCAGAATTGTGTGTGTGTGTGTGTGTGCGTATGAATGCATGATAGGACTACGACAAAGTCCTCCTGCCCCATTCTTACTTATGCATGCAAAACCTTAACCCAAACACCAACTACAACCATAACACACATGCTAACCTTAGTAAAACACCATTCCCCACTCTCTTATCTTTCTGAAAGGCCAGTTTGCTTGTAGTAGTCAATGTAAATAAAGTAAATTAACATTTCACAGTTTGTTCTGCAGTAATCTTCCACACAGAAATGAGGCTCATTGTAGGTTTAGCTGCTTTTATTGTACAATTTTAAGGAGTCAGATGCTAATAAACTTCATTCAAACCGATGTTGCTGAATCATACATCTACATCATTGCACAATTAAGTAGCTACCCAATGTTGTGCATTACTTGTCAACGACATCAATGTGTTTGACTATCAGGGTGCTACCACTGTTCTCTGGATTGTGACCTGCTGAGTTGGAATGGCTTCCAAGGACACTGATGGTGGCAGTCCTCTAAAGAAAGCAAAATATTTTTTTTTTCTGCTATGCAAGGATCTGCAAATGCACCTGATAGGGGACTCTTATAAGGGTCTCTAATACAAAGTGGATTTCCAGCACAGTCTTGCCAGGGTAGTATCTGATACCAATGACATACCATGTTCTTGCAGGCAGTGCCAACAGCACATTAGTAAACTGATGGGAAGAAGAGGTTAGAGAAACATACACATTGTAAGTATGCAGGCCTTATCATTGACCTATTATTTCTCTTACAGCAATTTGTGATCTTAGTGGATGTTTAATTGATAACTGCAGTATTTCTTTTCATTGCTGTATATTTCAGGCAGAGATTATAACCCCCCCCATCCATAATGTAGTTGTCTCTTAAGAGTACTGCAACTTAGATGTGACCACTGATAGAGTTTGTATGATTATTTGCAGAAGTGTTGTATTAGTTTGTTAAAATGTTGCAGCTTGCCTATTACTATATTCATAACTTTCACAGGTTTCAGTGAAAGTGATATACTATGTTGTTATGGTATTTAAGATTAGTTATGACAAATGCCATAGTTTGTATACATATAAGTGAATCATCTGAAATATGACAAATCATGTAAATATATACTGCCCTGCACACCAACATGCAGAACTGAAGGTGCTCATAGCATGCACACATTAGTTATTTGCAGTAAGATTACCAACTCTGTCTTTTTCCAGTGCATGTTTCTCAGAAGCTGACATGTACCATGGTTAAATCCCTGCCCTATGCACCCTATCAAACTCAGGATATACATGTATGGGGTGTGTGGGGTGACGTGAGGGGTTGGTGGGAATTGTGGGGGTATTTTATTTATTTATTTATTTGACATTTGTTAACCGGGTTGGTCCAGCTAAGCCAGAGGCCCATTTTCAGTGGAGACCTGAGGAGAAACACTCCAGTGATTAAACTAATGATCACAAAAACATACAGATAAATAATAAACAATACATTCAGAGTCTGGCATAATAATCCATAATGAAAAAGATGCAATAAGGAGGTTACAGTAGTAAATACAATAAATAAAATTAAAAATAGTTTTTTTGTGAACAACAAAAGCAAGTTTTATTCTTGTGTAGACAAATGACATTTAGATATTAGTAGATATGTATTGCAAACTAAGTCTAGGTCAGTATTGGTAAGGGGTGAAGAGAGTTGAGGACAGAGATAAGAATTTAAGTGAAGAAGAAGGAAAATGTGCAATAAACAAGAGTATTAGAGAAGAAAAAATATGAACAGTGAACAAGTGTATGAGAGGTAAAGCAGGAAAGGATGTAGATTAGAGAAGTAGTGGAATGTAAGATATATTATGGCATGATGAAAAATAGGAAATAACTGCTCAGTACAGATAGGATATTGTGCAGGAGTAGTATAGGGAGAAATTAATGGAGAAAAGAAAACAAAAGAACAAACTAGAAGTGGTTAATGGGATGTGTCCTGAGTTAGTATGATACAAGATACATGTAAAGGGCGATATGGTGATAGAAGAAAGACAGTGGGGGTATGCAAGTGAGTGAGGTGTTTGGGGAGGGTTGTGCGGTAGGGTTGGAAGGGGTGAGAGGGTTTAGGTAGGTTCGTGGCAAGGGCAGATCCATGAGCTTAAGAGGAATTGTTTTAATTGCTTTTTGAACTGAGTAGTGTTTGAAGTATTTCTGATATGTTCAGGTAGTTTGTTCCAGGCTAGGGATGCATTGTGGTTATAGAGTAGTTTACCTATGTTTCTGTTTGGCTTATGTATGACAAGGAGTTGTTGGTATGAGTTTCTGAGTGGTTTGAGGGGCGTGTAGAAAGATACTAGAGAAGAGAGGGAGGTAGATCTGTATAGGATGGAGTGAGTAATTTGGAGTTGTGATATGAGAAGTTGGTGGGGGAGCTCTGGCCATTGCAGTTGTTTAAAGCTATGCAATGGTGGGTTTTATAGGGTTGATTAGTTGCAAATCTAGTGATTTTATTGTAAGTTTGTTCAAGCTGTGAAATTAGTGAGGATTGTAGGTTAGAGAGGATGAGTGAAGCACAGAGAAGGCCTGGAAGTAGGAATGCTCTAGCTAGGGATAGTTTGGCCTCGAGGGCAAGATATTTTTGTTGCGGTACAATAACCTTAGTTTTTGGTGTGTCTTTTTGATACACATATGAATGTGCTGGTCAAATTTAAGCTGATCATCGATAATGGTGTCAAGGAGTTTAGTATGGGGTTCGGCTTTGATCATGTTGTTGTCTAGTGAGTAGATAGAGAAGGCAGATTTATGGTGTGAGAGTGAGTTAGGTAGGAAGAGTAAGAGTTTAGTTTTTTGGGGGTTTAGTATTAGCTGGTTTTCATTAAGCCATTTTTCAATGGAGTAGAAGATGTTTTATGTAAGGGAAAGACTATCAGTTATATTATTGAAGGTTGTGATGAGGGTTTAGTCATCTGCGTATTGGACAAAGGTAGAGCGGTGGCAAGAATAGTGAAGATTGTTGGTGAAAATGTTGAATAGTAGGGGGCCTAAGATAGAACCCTGGGGGACCCCTATTTTTTATAGGCAAGAAAGGTGAGTAGGAGGTTAGCCATCACTCAGCTTGATGTCTATTAGAGAGGTAGCTGGAGAACCACCACACAGTAGAGGAAGAGAGGTTAAGTTCAGTTAGTTTTGTTAGTAGTTGGTAATGTGATACAGTATCAAATGCTTTTGACAGGTCAAGGAAGAGATTGGATACGAGTTTTTTTTTGTTGCTAGCTTCAGCAACTGTATGATTAAAGGATAGGAGAGCAGTAGCAGTGCTGTGGTTAGGCTGAAACCCATGTCGAGTGGGGGTTAAAAGGTTTTCTTGTATTAGGTATTTAAGGAGTTAGGTGTAGACACACTTTTCTAGGATTTTAGAGAGATGAGATAGGATGGCTATTGGTCAGAAGTTAGAAGGGTCAGTGGAGTTACCTCCTTTGTGAAATGGTACAGTATAGAAGGACATCCAGATGTTAGGCAGAGTGCTTTCTATAATAGATCTATTTATTAGTATAGAGATGGGAAATGCTATGGAGTCAGTAGCATGTTTGAGAAAGGGGGAGTAGTTTATCAGCAGATGGGGAGCCAGGTATAACTTTATGCAGAAGCGATTTGATATAGGAGGTAGAAACAGGTTTTAGAGAGAAAGGGGTTTTGTTAGTGTTGGTAAAAGGTTGGGGAGAGTTTGGTGTACTGGAATTATGGTCTGAGAGAGTTAGTTTGCAAATGGTGCCAATGAAGTAGTTATTGAGCAGGGTGGCAGTTTCTAGTGGTGACTTACTAGGGAAGGGGTTTGAAGTAGAGAGATTACCAGGGTGAAGGATGTTGATGATGGACCAGAATTGTTTGGGGTTGCAGAGGTGATTGGTTTGAGCAGTATTGTAAAAATTTTTCTTATTAAGACAAACACATTTTTTGGTGTAGATCCTAGTTTCTTTATAGCTTAGAAGTAGGGTAGGGGATTTGTTTTTTTGCCAGGCTTTCCAGATACTATCTCTTTTGTGTATTAGTGAGCATGTCTCCTTTGTTAACCAAGGAGCGTGTTTGACTTTAATCCTGATTTTTCTTTGGAGTGCGAGTGAGACTAAGATATTGAGGAACATCTGGTTAAATGTATCCACTGCTTCATTCAGCGGAAGGTGATAGAGGAAGGATCAGTTAACAGATGCTAGATTTTGATTGATGGAACTGTTGTCGAATGACGATAGTTTTTGACAGTGATGGTACAGATGAACTCTAGGTAAAGGAAGAGAGTATCTTTGAATGTGAATGGGGAGATGATCACTGAGGGAATCGAGCCGGGTACAGGGGTTGTGGTAGAAGTTAGGGTCAGATGTAAGTATCCAGTCAAAAATAGTACTGGTACCAGTAGTTTTATTAATATGAGTCAGGGGTGTGATAAGTTGCTTAAAGCCATGCAGCTTTATGCACATAATGGGGGAGTCAGACATGTGTTTTGTCCAGTCTATGTTAACATCACCCAAAATTATGGTTTTATCGGGGATATTGTCAGCCAACCATGAAAATATGCTTTTTAGGATGGGGATACTATTACCTGAGGGGATATAGAGTGTGGCTATAACAAGTTTTTTGTGGGAGTTAAGATGACAGTTTAATACAAGCAGTTTGGTGGGTTGAAATTTAGGTAATGATATGTGTAGGGGGAGAGATTGTGTAGAGTGGAATATAGGATAGCTACACCACCACCTTTTCTAGTTTGCCTATCTAATTGAAAGATGTTGTACCCAGGTGGTAGTATTTCATTATTTGCTATGTGTGGTTTTAGCCAGGTCTCAGTTAGGGTTAAAATATGAGGGGAGTGTTGGGCTATCCAGGAGTGTAATTCTGAGCTTTTGTTGATGAGGCTTCAGATGTTAATTGAGTACAAGTCTAGGGTTTTGCTTGGGGTGTAGTGGGGAGAGGAGTGATGGTAGGATGTAAGGATGAGGAAAGGTGTGTGATAGGGTTGGATATGAAGGGAGAGGTTCTACGGTTGGGGTCAATGTCTCCACTTAGAATTACAGTATCCTTGACAAAAGCAGGGTGATGTGGATGATGAGGTTGGGACTGTAGAGGAGTAGTTATAATTTGTAGGAGTTGTGGATGGGTAAGAGAGTTTTAACTTTATAGATATGAAAGTGGGTGGAGGTTAAAAGTGAGGAGGAAATGTAAAAGGAATGGATTGTATTAAGGTTGAGGGAGGAGTGGGAGAGAGTAGGGGAGGTGAAAATATAATGTAGTTTGGTGTGGTAAGAAGAGAGGTTGGTGAACAGAATAACTAATGGGATGCTTAGGTAGCAGTAAGCCATGGAGGATATGTTGTGTGGAATTAAGAGGGCTTGTGACTACCAGGTGGTTTCACAGCTGACTGATGTGTAATAGGAAATGATAGGGATTTGAGGGGGGGGGGGGTAAGGAACAATTATGTAATTGGTGGGATGTGCTGGAGGGGGAGGTTGTAGCTAATGAGGATAGAGTATAAATCAAATTATGTCAGGGGTGGGTGGGAATGGGGCTAGGGTAGAGAAATGTAGTGAGCCTGAGTGTAGCAAGGTCGAACGAAGCGGGTTGGACCAGAAGCAATGCAGCATGCCTTTCAGAAACAATTAGCAAGGTGGGCAGTTCAGATAAGGAAAAAATGATGTAGTGCTGGGGGTAGAAGAGGATCACAATGAAAAGTTAAGGTTAAACTGTAAGTTCTTTTTCATTTAACAGGACAGCGAGAAGGAGGGGGAGAGGGGAGTAGAGAGTATAGGTGAGATGAATGGGGTTAGGGGACAGGAGATTAAATATAGAGTAAGGTAAAGAGGGAGGGGGTGGGGAGTGCATGTTGCAGTAACAGTGGGAGTAGAGACAGACTTGATGTAGCTAAGAGAGCGTAAAGGAAAAAGGTCGTTATCGGGGTTGGGGAAATAAAGAGACAAGATTAAGGTGAAAAGGTATTGAGGTAGATACCAAGAGGAGGGGGGGGGTGAGTTAAGAACTGAGTTTGCAGCAGATACCTCACTGGGAGCTAGTACAGCCTGGCAATGTGATGCAGAGAAACGAGGGCAAGGCAATTAACAATTTCTTATACAGAAAGATAAAAATAAAATATTTCACTTAGAGACATACATTGCTGATATTTAAAGAGTACAGATGAAGTTGGCCATTGTGCAGATTGTCACTTTCATGCAGGAGTGGAAGGGTGGCAGGGGAAGAAGGCCCAGGACACAGATATTACTGTTATTTAAAGAGCAGAAATGAAGCTGGTCATTGGGCAGATTACAGCTTTCATGCAGGAGTGGAAGGGTGTAGGGATATTAGGTGCTTTTGTTTGAGAGCAACAATGTGGGGTGAGGTGTTGGGGAAATCATATTGGAAAGGGTTATGTTGTGGCCTTGTGTTGGATGGTTGGGGTAGGCCCCTTTGCAATATATTGCATTTGCATCACTTCAGCATATGTCCTTGTTGTTCATACTTTCACCTGACATAGCCTTAATTTTCTTGTTACCGCTATGTTACATGGTCTGCTACATAGCTGATAACCTAAGAGATGTGATATATATATATAATATATATATCTATAGATGGGTCTACTTGAGATTAACAAAATCTCAGTAGACCAACTTTTAAAACACTGAGCCGAAAAACTCGACGTGTCAAATGAGCGACATGTCAAAATGCCGACTTCCAAATGCTCAACAGTCCAACTTGAGCAGAATAGGAAATCCGCTCTTGTGGATGTTGTAGTGTGATCTTGACGTTGGTATCTATAAGTTGCAAGGGATTTGAGGGGCACGGGGGTGTAGCCCCCCTGCAAAAACATGAAATATGAAGGTATGTATGTATATTCGTTTTTTTTATTTGTAGTGTATGTTTTGTCTTAGTGGTAAAGGTTTAGATTAGTTTAGATGGTGGGCAGGGTGTGGTTGAGGGGAACTAGGTGGTTTTAGTTGGAATGTTGTGTTTTTTCTTCTGTATATGTTTTAGGGAGGTTTGTCAGGATTGTGTAGTATTGGGATTGTGTGTATCGAGCATGTGAGGTGTTGGTTTTGTGTAATTTCAGTGTTGTCAGCTCGGTGTTTTAAAAGTCGGTCTACTGAGATTTCGATAAGCTCAAGTAGACCCCATATATATATATATATATATATATATATATATATGTGTGTGTGTGTGTGTGTGTGTGTGTGTGTGTGTGTGTGTGTGTGTGTGTGTGTGTACCATGGGAATTGACTGGGTGGCACACAGACACGTTGTATATAATGGCCCGGCATTATGTACCACATTACTGTTCATGAACTGGAAGCCCTTCATGATGATATATCAGTCTATGTGAGCCACCTAGGGTCTTGATGAAACTGTGTGTGCAATCTTTGGCTCCCACAACCTCAGAAAAATGAGTTATGCTATAAAGTTCTGGCATTAGTGGTGCTTCTCTTCTCTGCAGTCTCTGGGAACTAGACATGCTCCTCTAAGTGTTGCAGTATGATGTCAAAGATTTGGTGTAGCGTACATGAGGCTGCTGAATGCAATATCCCTAATGTGCCCCCTGTAGGTCACTGGAAGGTCTCGGTAAGTAAGATAGTTAATGCTATGGGTTCCTGTTAATACATCAAAGTGAAAGTGATTAAATTCTTAATGTTGAGACTGGAACATTGCAATGGAAAATGTACCAAATGGTTGAGACACCTGTGGAAGCACCATAAATCAGAATTGTGTGCGTGTGTGTGTGTGTGTGTGTGTGTTTGTGTATGTGTATGAATGTGTGAAAGGATATGGACAAAGTCCTCCTGCCCCATTTTACTTATCCATGCAAACCTTAACCCAAACATCAACCACAACCATAAAGCAAATGGTAACCCTATCTTTTATTTTAGCTTTATGTAGACATCTTGTTTTTGTCTTAGTTTACCATCAGATTTTTTTCATACAGTGACATACTTAATTTTATTTTTATTTTGTGTTTGAGATGAGTATTTTCTATCAATTGACAGGCTTTCTAATGCTACACGTAACTTTGTTTTCACTGAGATGAGTGTACTACACATCCCCACAATTCCACTTGTGGACAATACAGTTTCACTTATTCATGTCCACACAGTACTTGTACACTACCTGCTGGTTCTGCTATGATAATGATGATAATACATTCACCATGGACAATACATTTTGCATTGGTGCGGATAACCACATCACACCACAATGTGTACCCTAGCCCCAAGTAGCAGCTATTAATACATGCTGTTCTGCTACTCATAGCATCTCCAGTTATCTGCACACCATAAAGCCCTGGTGCTCAAAATAAGTTTCCAGTGCACCTGTTTCATATTTTTCTGAATTCTCCTACCATCTTTGAGGTCACTGTTTGCATGAACTATGTGCCTCGGCTGCATTAAGTTCTTCATTTCCATATTATTACATGTCCCTTTGCATGGCTTGCATGATGCACTGTTTGTCTTATTGTTCTACCCAGTTATCTGTGTTTCTGGATTTTAGACACCCTCCATATTTCTGCTACCTCTGCTGATTTGTGTTCTGTTGTATGCTAACATATGTGAATCCCAGTGCTAATGTTCTCTCAGAATAAATGCTGCTATGGAAGGAGATTACTTGCTATACATATTCCACGGCTAACATATGTGTATCCCAGTGCTAGTGTTTTCCAGTTCAGAATAAATGCTGCTATGGAAGGATTTTGCTTGTTATACATATCCCACTGCTACAGGAGACAAAAGCAACTTATTGAAGCAAGTAAATTTTGTTTTCATGGAGGAAATAATATAATGAAGTACCAGTTTATAACAAGGCACACTTCCATGACAGATCACGTACCTGAATGGTGAATTTCAAAACAAATGCTATAAGACAGCCATGTTAATGCATTCCGTTATGTGAAACAAAACCTGGAATGCAGCTAAAATGTGTAATAGAATACCACTTTTTGACTAATAAGATGATTTTTCACACCAGTTTTAAAAATATTGCTCTTTCTTCATGTGAGGAAAGCAAAAATAAAACTGAACAGACATGCAGAATGTATTGTAGATTCATTATATAGTGTTGCATGTCAAACAGTTGTCTTAGTCAGCAAGGCTGTCTGTCTTGTACAGGCTCTAATAATTTTACAAATTTAATGAATGCCCACCAATTAATCAAAGCATGTACCTATACAGTTAGACAAAAATGTTCACTTTAATCATTAAATACTACCTGTAAAGTAAGAGAGATAAGCAAGACAGGACATTTACAGTTCAGCGGTTTAACAGACTGCAATGTGTGTGCATGCATGTGTGTGCATGCATGCATGTGTGTGTGTGTGTGTGTGTGTGTGTGTGTGTGTGTGTGTGTGTGTGTGTGATTCTTGAAACAATGACAGAATATAATAAAAAAACTAAAAGTCTTCTCTTAGCTGATTTTGATTCCTCTTTTAATATTCTGATGGCAGAGTAACTGATACTCCATTCTGCTTCAGGAAATGTTATACAATAAAGCTATTATTTATTTATATGGCTAACAATGAATACATTTTATATAATTACCATTTGGCATTCCAGCCTTGTTTCATCAGTTTAACAACCACCTATTCATTGCGCGTGGGTACAACAACAGCAGAAGAATGTGAGCATGGCTTTTTATGATAAATATTCTTCCATTCCAGTCAGTGAATATTTTAGGAGATCCTTTCATATCTCTTCCAGTTAGGTTCCCACATAGTTTAGCATCTTTTCATTTTATTGAGCCAAAGTAAACAAAACAAGTGGAAGGTGGAAGTGAAACATTAGCCATCAAAATGTTGTGTTATAACATACTGGCTATAAATATTTTATTATTGTTCATATTCTTTTCCATTTCGGGATACAGATTTCTCCCAATGGTACATAATCAGGTATTTCCCTTTGCCTATACCTTAGAAGCTTAGAAAATAGTGTGTTGCAGATGTACTCACATCTCAGTTTTGAGTAATACATTTTAAAAAAAAAATAATTTTCCTTTTCCGAATTTGCAGGGCAACGTAAAAAAAAAAAAGAAAATATTTGTGTTTCATTAAGATCCAACTGTTTCCTCTATCTGCATTGAAGTATGACCTCAACACCATGTAAGTTAAGTGGTGCATGTGTGGGGTGGCAGTTTTTCCCTCTGATGTTTGTGTGTAGCATAGCATGTTCACATCTTTCTTGTGGATTTTCAGATGTTCCCAGCTGTTGCAAATGTCAGACATTATAGCCTTGTTAATAAAGCTTCTTTAATTGTTTTTAGTTGCCTGCCTTTATCTTGTTCGTCTAAACAAAGGCAGATTCACTGACTGCTTTGACTGCGCATGCTGTGACTTTTGTGAATGATGGTCGGAATATAATGCTATCATTCTTTATAGGTTCCCTAACTAACAGTATATTCAATATTCTTTTTCTGTTTTACTCAAGTATAAAATAACTCAATACAATAGCTGTTATTTTCCTAGAATTTACTGAAGGTTAGGAAATACTGAACCATTTAAATAACTGGCTTCATGTTTTTTTTGTTCTACTGGAGATCACACAGTGACTATGTTATCAACACAGACATGATAGTCAATATGGTCTCTGATGTGGTGTGCTTATGATTTTTTGTCCTAAGATCACTACAAAAAGAAAAGGTTTCTGTACCTAGAGTACATTCCTAGTGACCACATTTGTTTGTATAGTCTGAAGGTAAGTAAAATAGCTACATGAGAGGATGCAATCACTGAGTTTGCTATCACATCTGGCAAATATTTGCCACATGTATTTTCTTCCCTGTAGCCATTAAAATGGTACCTTTATACCACCATTTTGGGGTAATAACTGTATCCTCACATGACCAAGATGAAGCCAGGAGGTACAGAATGCAACCAATGATTGTGTCATAATATTCCCCAATAAACTTGACAACAAGAAAAGACACCTAAATGTTACATAAACTCCACAGGGTCACATAAAGCAAGATTTCAGAATATGATGGAGTGACTGTGCAGTAACTGAGACCTGGTTCAAGGCTCCAGAGAGCATCCCTGCAATACCAGGCTACAACTCTTACCACACTTTTCAATCACCAAACCAGGACAGAAACACTAAAGGTGGAGGAGTGTCGATATTCACCAAGGATATTCACACCACCAGGCTAGTTGCCCAACACAATGCGTCTGAAATTCTCCAGGTGCAACTAACACTAGGTAAGACTGTAATCCAAATTGTAGCTTGCTACAGATCCCCCAACATGCCCCAAGATTCTCACTAAACCTTTCTAAACATACTGACAAATATTAAGATACAACCAAACACTCTAATACTGGGTGATTTCAAGTACCCTGCCATTAACTGGGAAAACTACTCATGTACCAACACCTTTGCCCAACAGTTCTTGGAATTCATAAATTCCAATGCCCTGGATCAACGAATCCATAGTCCCACCAGGGGCTCCAATATCCTAGACCTGGTCATTACCAACATGGGAAATCAATGCTCCACACTTATGGTCACCCCCTCGTTGGTCAGGTCTGACCATAAGCTAATCCCCCTTGACATCCACATCTCTCCCCCACCCCCCAGTAAGGAAACCTCCGTAAAAAATCTTCTCCAAAGCCAACTTCATGCTGCTCAAGTCAGAAGTGACAAAGTTCATGACACCCATGCAGACGGCAACAGAAAGTTCGACTGCTGAATCCTACACTAAGGCACTCTACGAGCACATCCACTCGTGCATGAATCATGCCATCCCAAATAGAACCAAGATGCTCTCCTCCAAAAAATGGAAGCCAATCTGGTGGTCCCCTGCCATAAACAAACTTTACAACAAAAGGAAGAAACTGTTACAGAAAAGAAGAAACTCCCAGGATGCAAAAACTCCCTTACCAGCCTCAGTAAGAAGCTGAGATCCCTCATAAAATCCTCCAAAGCTAGTTATGAAAATAAAATTGCCAAAGATTCCAAAGACAACCACAAGGTATTCTATAGCTATGTCAAGAATCTAAATGGCAATGCTCAGATCTGCTCTGAGCTACAACAGAATGGCATTAAATATACTGATTCCAAGGATATTGCCAGTATCCTGGCAGATCGATTTAGTGCCAACGTCACCCCACTCTCATCCCCTAAAGGACCCATCTCAATACCAAAAGATTGCTAAATTCCGGTAATAACAGCCACACAGGTAAAAACCGCACTCTCCAAAGCTATGAATACAGCATCCATGGGACCAGATGACATCCCGGGCTGTGGACTACATGAACTACAAAATGAACTGGCACCTCATCTAAGTGTCATGTTTAATCATAGCCTCACCTCAGTCTTCATGTCCACTGAGTGGCGCACAGCTACAGTTATCCCACTCCACAAGGAGGAATCCACCTTGGATCCTAGGAACTACCACCCCATCAGTCTGACTAGCCTGATCTGCAAGGCCATGGAATGTATTATCATGGAACTTATAAACAAAGACATTGGCAACCTTCAAACACTGGACCCCACCCAGTTTGGCTGAAGGGCCGATCTTGTCTCCTGAACCTGATTGACTTCTTCGAATCAGTCTCTAGAGTTGCGGACAATGGTAAGGAGGTCCACACAGCCTATCTGGACCTCACCAAGGCCTTCAACACCATCCTCCACTCTGGAATCATAGATAAACTTACTAAGCTGGGCATTAATCCCTACGTCACTCGATGGGTTGCCAACTGGCTTACTGACAGAACCCACACTGTAAAAATAGCCGACTCCAAATCCAGCTCCAAACAAGTGACAAGTGGAATACCTCAGGGTTCAGTCCTGGGACCGCTCTTGCTTGGCATCTACTTCTGTGAAGTACAGGCCAACACTAAGGGACTCTGGCTAACAAAGTTTGCAGATGACTGCAAACTGGGAGCCATTACTGAGTCTCCAAATGATGTGTATATTATACAAAAGGGCCTAACAGATGCTTGGTGCCAGAACCATGGGCTCAAGCTCAATGCCAAGAAATGTATAGTTATCCCCTTTGGGAAAAAACATGTACCCACGAATTACCACATAGGCAGCAGTATACTAAATGCTGAAAGTGTGATAAGAGACTTAGGGACACAGGTGGACAGTGGTCTCACCTTCAATAACCACATCGCCACAACAATCAGGAAATCCTTCTATGTGGCACACCTCATCACTAAGGGCTTTTCATCCAGAAAAAAGGAGGTCATTGTCCCACTGTACTCATCCCTCATTAGACCAATTATAGAATACAATGCCCCATTTGGTATGTACCTCTCAAGACATCTGCAAACAACTGGAAAGGCCGCAGAAATATCTCACTAGAAGAATCACAGGCCTAAAGCAGATGCCTTATGCTGACCAGCTAAAAAAACTCCAGCTATACTCTGTCGCATATTGTCTACTCAGAGGTGATCTCTGCTTAACATACAAGGCCATGTCAAACCCAGAGCTGCTGGACTTGCTACACTTAAAGAAATCACAATCCCTCAGAGCCACACACTCCAGGGATCTAAACCTTGTCATCACAATGAACAAAACATGCTGGAGGAATAGGTTTCTGACACAGAGACTCCTCAGACTCTGGAATCAGCTGCCCATACATGTCAAGCAGATAGCCTCTTTGGCCCTCTTCAAAAGGAACCTTGACGATTGGATGAGAGATAGGAAATTCACCCCCTGGATCACATCAGTCGCCCTGCTAGACAGGGGTCCAGGGAAGTAAATATTGTGGGAAGAAATAGCCAGGGAATTGTTATAGCTAGGCTTGTATAGGCCCTAGGGCCAATAGCCTAGTACCAACCTATGAACCTATGGCATAGTAACAAACCATCAGGAATCGATAGAAGTTTGCATGCAAGTATTTTGGGGAGTCTAGGGGAGGAGTACTTCAAAGACACGTGGTAGTACTTTTCTGCATGCTCTAAGGTGTTTAATCCAGGAGTGCCGGAAACTACTAGTATGGTGCTGCTACATGATATGGCTTCAGGAAGAAACACAGACATGTTTGATGGTAAACAGATGGAGCTGGTGTCAAATAATAAACTGGCAGGGTGGCTAGCACTGAAAAGGATTCTGCCAGTCAAACTGAATCCAGCTAGTGATGGCTGAGTCATATCACAAGTGCTCTGTGGATGTCACAGCTAAGCTTCCTGGGCAGTGTTGCACAATACACTAGTTGAGAATCTGTAATGGATATGTCTGGGAAACATAGTATCAAATGGATTAGACTATGATTAGATGGCAAGATGCAAAAGGCTGTATTAAGATGGCAACTATTACATCCAAACTTGATACCTTTTATACAGTCAAAAGACTTAATGATTCAGTACACGGGTGTTCCATACATTTGTCACAATCATGGCACAGAGTCTGATGACAAGGTTGAATCTATTTATAGATAAAGTCGGGGCTAGTAGATCATGAGTGTAGACAGACACTGTAGGATCTGAAACAGTGGCAGAATGCTGCAGAAGTAGCAACATATGCTAAGCATCAAACATGCAAAATCTGTACTACAAACAATAAAAGAGATTACACACTATGAGCATAGGTTGGGGCCGCTTCATATTTGTGAAAATTCATTTTCAAAAATGTCATTTGAAGTTAGCAGATTGCTCATTTCTGTTGTCACAGGCACTTGCTCTACGAAGACCTAAGTTTTGACTATACAGGACAGTGCATTTGTTAGATGTTCTTGGAATACGGCACTTAGTTTTGGAAGAATGTTCCATAAAAGGAATATTTATGCTTGTAGAGGGAACACAATACAGGGTTTCAAAGGTGGCATGTGGATCGGAGTTGTTTGAGGAGATTATTAAACCTGCAGCCAGAAAGTTCTTAGGCTAGAAGGTAAGGATGGGGACTATAAGCAGGTTTTAGGCCAACAAAACTGTAAGAAACTATGTGAGCAGCTTACATAAATGTATGGGGGGAAACAGAGACAAAACAGGGGATCTCTATAAGGAATTCATGAAATACTAGTTCACTGAGAGGGTAGTAGAAAGTTGGAATGTTTTAATAGAAAGTATAGTGACATACTGTACATGAGGGCAAAAGCAGAGCATGTGGGTTGGAGCTTTGAAGAATATCTGGCATATTTTTCAGATTTACACATTAAGGCCAATGTCTCCTTTCACAGATATTCATTATGCTGGTTCATATTTATGTAGTTCTGAATGAGCTTGAGTATCCTCAGTCTGCAGAAAATTCAAAACTGTTTACTTAAACTGCACAGGACCAATTCTATAGTTAAAGTTCTTTTCTTTTTCTCTGTGTACATATTCTCACTCACAGAGCACAACCACAAAAGCATAAATATTAGTTTTACTGAGACTCCATCAGTGGACTGGATTTAATAGAAATACAGTTTTTCTCAATTAGGACTATGGTTGATACAAAGATGGGCTGCTACCCTCATCTACAATAAGATTAACCTGTTTTGTTTTATAATGTATTCCTTTTTCATGATAAATAATATTGCTTTAACACATAAGAAAGAGATCTTTGGATTATTTTCAAGATCAAAACTCTTCTATTTTTGGAAACAAAAAATAAAGAACATGCTGCGGTGGTGGTGCTGCGGTAGCGTCGTCACCTCACGGTAAGACGTTGTCCTGTTCGATTCTTAGCTAAAGCGTCTTCTGTGTGGAGACATGCGTGAATGGGCATACCTTTGTTGAAGGTTGTGCATCAGGGCTGGCAACTCGGTACGTAAAAATCTACTGACAATCATTAGCGGACTGGAGTTCCGCTGTGGCAACCCCTAACCAGGAAAAGCCGAAAGATACAACAACAACAACATGGGTCAGACAGATTCCCTTGCTATTCTGAATTACAAGACCTTTTTTATAATTAAAGCACTACCTTAGCACCAAACTCAGCACCGAGTATCACATTAATGGGTTGTCCTGGTCCTGCTACAAATTTTTTATCTTCTTTTTCTGCATTCTTCAGAAGTACAATTCTTTCCAGCTTAATGGTTATTTGTTCACAGCTGTATAAATAAATGGTTAACAAAATGGCATATGGTCTTCAACAAAAGTTTGCTTGGTTTTCAGATGAGAATGCTTTACTTATTTGTATCCCACTTAAAGTATCTAATTTGAGCAGTGCAGTGGTGCAGCGGTTAGAATTGTTGCCTCACAACAATAGGTTCTCCTGTTCGATTCTTGGCTGGAGTGCCCTCCCTGTGTTTGTATGGGTTTCCTCCCAAAGACATGGGTATGGAGTGTTTCTCCCTGCACCTTCACTGAAAATGGGTTATGTCCCAGTCGGACTTCCCCAGTAATGATATGTTAAATAAATAAATAAATACAATAATTTAATATAAGAAGCAGGAAATGTACTACCAGCAGATTAAGCAGAAAAGTAAAAGGAAATTCTTTGTGTCGGGAGGTCTTTATGACCTCCCCTATAGCCCAGCTCTGGGGTGTAGAGAGGTCTTCATGACCTCCCCTATAGCCCAGCTCTAGGGTGTAGAGAGGTCTTCATGACCTCACTTATGGCCTAGCTCTGGGGTGTAGAGAGGTAGAGTCCTGACAATAATCAAGTTCTAATGGCAGGTTTTGGTGCTGGAAAAGATAGGTAGAGGAGCTAATGTCAACTCAATGATCCTGAAGGGATTAGAGGTGATCTTGTCAGTGACCACCACCATGTAGTACCATAGATGCATAGACCAGAGGATGATGGTCATCACTGATATATGTGTGGTAACATGCATGCATTAATGCACATAGGGAAAATGTAGCATGCTTCCATGCTCACCCAACAGGGGGAGAGGGTAAAAGAACACTAGAAACAACATGGGCATTTGTGCTTCCTGAAGAGACCCCACTGACAGACCACAAGTAACTGCCCCAGGTTCTATGGCAAGGAGAGGATCAATAGTGGAGTCATTCCCTCCCTGTGGATCTGATAGTCCACAGGCGGAGGGGGATGAGTCAAGAAACATGTAGAAAAATAAAAGACCTGATATCATTTGATTATTAATCAGTTCTGGATGGGTGTAAATTTTCCAAAGCATACAGTTTTCAGTAATACTGCATTTTCATTACAGTATACCAAAGGATATCAAAAACAATGTATTTACACATCACAGCTCAGCTAATATGTCAAACTTCATTAATGTTATGCTTTTGTGCTTATAACAGCCTGACATCATTCAGTTTCAATTTAATTTAATTAGATTTGTGAACAGTATCTTTGAAACAAAAGAATGATGAAGATGAGTGGTGCTTAATTTATTTTTGACAGATTTTTATGCTAAGTCCTTGATAGAATTTCTGTGCAAGACAGAAAACAACATGTCAAGTAATGTTTTCATATTCTATAATACAATAAGTTAACAAAAGTTTAAAATTGGAAATTACTATGGGTGACCCATTCACTACATGTTCTTTGTAGGATTTATAGTTATTAAAGAGCTATCAGATTTCCTGAATCCTGTATATCTATAAATGTATTCCAGTGTTGGGCAAATAAACTGTTGATGGAATATGATGATTTTTTTTTTAACTAGAGGAATGCAGTTTGCTATGATTTCTGGCATATTGCAGGGCAGACATTATCAAACTTGAAATAGCTTATCTGTATTGTTTGCCTTTATCATTGTCAGTTACCAAACAAACCAAAGCTGACAGCCAAGGGGAACTCCACAACACAGGGGGATGTGCTCCCACAGAACCTCAGATGCCCCATGACCAGTTAATGACTTTCCTACTGGGGGGTCTCACTAAGGAATGCATGGGAGTTAACTTGTGGCTCCAGCTTACCAGTTTTTGGGGAAGGGTCTGGTTCTGTTCCTCCCAGTGACAACCCATATGAATTAAATCACAGATAAGTGCTGAATGCATGACAAGCAATATGTAGGCATAAGTTTGAGAAATAATTCAATTCAGTCTAAGACAAGTAAGCATAATGGATCCAGAGAAGCACACACCTATGTCAGGCCTAGAGGAGCAGGTATTGTTTACTACCAGGTAACCTGTGAGGGAGAGGTAGGAGCAACAAACAATCTTCCCATCTCACTGCTGGATGGCAGCTACATTTCTCTGTTCTAGTCTTCATTTCCTGGAATTCCTAGATGCTGAGAAGTCTACATCAATGGGAAAAAGGTCACGTAGATAAACTGCTCAGAAAAAAACTGCAAAAAAATCCAAGCCAAGCCAGAGTCTTCCCTGTGTAATACCTTAAGCCTCCTGTACTGGAGCCCATGGGATGTATGCAATTAACTCATTAAGAACATACAAGTGTTTCAGCTACGTTTTCTGAATATCCATGAATTTTTACTAGTTTAGTAACAAAGAAGTCATAGTTCCATTATCTTCATCTCTTATTCGACCTACATATAGACCCGTCATTGGATATAATGTGCTACACGACATTTACCACTCTACAGATTCCGATCAGCTCAATAGGTCTGAGATTCCTTACCAAGAAAAACATAGGCCTGAGTCACTTGAGTTGATCTGCATGAGTACAATCCCTCCTCCTGTACCATGCTTTGTATAACATCCTGCGAGGGCATCTCTGCTTTGTTTTTTGTTTTACTTTTGGTAATCACAAATGGGACTTATTGGTTAGTGAGTACTTTTTTTAAGATGACTTTGTTGTCAATAACTTTTCATAGCCAAAGAGTTTGTTTGATGTTTTGTGTTTCAAACAAACTGATCAGAAATTATTCACACAGATATATATATATATATATATATATATATATATATATATATCATAGTGAATAATATTCTACTTTACTCCCAACACCTAAAATAATTAAGTCCAAGACTAAAGCATATTCAAGAAAGACACACTTTTCTGACAGTTCATCCAAAAAACATCTAGCAAGTAATCCAAAAATTATTTTTATTATATGTAGTCTGTAAATTACCTTAATGGTATTCTGTGGAGAAAAGAGCTGGAGCAATTCACTGAAAAAGCATTTAAGGTTAAAAATGACAAATAAGATGACTTCTGCTGGCCCAGGTTTGATTCTGATAAAGTCCATTGAGCAAGCTATTTATGTAATACAGCTCCCAATTTATCACAGGAGAAAGGAATTGTGTCTAAGGAATTGTACCCGGTTACCAACGTTTCATTTTTAAGATGTTATTTACAATGTTTTTAGACATTAATGTTAGGGACATTAGAACAAAATAGAATAAGAAAGATAAGCAGGCAAACTGACTTGGGAACTGCAGGTTTTGCAACAAATAAAAGACATTTCTACCAGTTAAGTTGTAACAGCATGAGAACTCAGACTTGTGGTTATGCAGTGAAGTTGTGCTCAATTAGAGTAGTCTAACAGACTGAATTGCCAACCATGTCTTTATCATTACTCAGAATTTCAATGTCACAAGGGTTGGAAAGTGAAAACCTTTCTAGCAGCTGCCTGTCAATGTTGGATATCTCTCAGTACCTGCCATGTATATCCAGGTGCACCAGCTAATGTACTTTGTAGAAAAGCTCATCTTCATGAATAAAAGCAGACACTGTTGTATAAATTCCAAGTTAGACTTTCAACATAAAAATAAAGCTTCCATTTCACCTGCTAGATCAGTTTTAATTTGAAAGATGAGATTCTTTTGCTATGTCTGTAGAGCCCTAGGTGGATATTTTGCACACCTTGAGCAGTAGAAAGGAATTGTTGTTTTAATGAGAACCACTGATTTTCTGATTCATTGTGACCACGCTGCTCAGAGTCCATGAGATGATTTCTGGTGTGTCTGTACACAATGTAAATTACATTCATCACTGATATTAAAACTGAAACAGGAGGTCAAACAAATTCTTTTCTTTTGCAATGCAGCTCTGATGAGTAAATTCAGTGCATGCCTGCTGTTTTTTGTACTTCAGCAGTGCTTTTTTTCTTGTAAACTGTATAAGCTGTCAAATTCATTAACTGCATGAAGTATTTTAAGTCTAAACATTTCTGAGTTCAGTAAATCCATATAGTTTCATAAGAATAATGATTGCTTTATATTTTTTAAATAATTATTTTTATAAATAGCAGAATGTTCATTAATTTATTGCCTTAACAGTTATTGTGCACAAATGTGTTGCAAGTGATTTGAGTTCTGTATCTTATAAGTTCATAGGTAAGTACTAGGCTAGCTGCCCTTTTGGGGCCACTTTAAGCCTAGACAATTTCCCTTTTTGTGCTAAAAATAACCTATCCCATTTGGGTATAGTTTGGCCTTAACAATCCCATGGTCGGAAATTTTATATTACCTCAAATGAGAATAACTGTAATCATACTATAGATAATTTGAGGGGACCCATGTGTGGGATAAAGCATTTAGGAGTTGCCACTGTCTATTAATAGTATAGGTGGCAGTGTTTGGATAAATATTCTCTTTCCCACACATAGATCTAAGTTTCTCTTGATAACAGATGAACTTCATTTCATGTGAGTGGGAAATCTGCTCCACAGTAGAGGTATCCTTTGCAAGATATACCTGTCCCTTCAAACTGTTCTGTTGATGCTGTAGAAGAGGTTTAGATCCCTAGACGGAGGATTTCTGATGCCATTTGACTTGCTGGTGTGCAGTAAGTGCATCAGTAATAGGTTAGCGTTTGCCTTTCATGCTAGACACAGGTCACCTCTTAGCAGTCTGCAGGATACCAAGCATAGTGACAGAATTTTGAGTTGATACATGTAGGACATTTTGTTTAAGCCTTGTATCCTTTTGGTAAGGTATACATATGGGTGTTCCAGTTGCTGTGTATGTTTGGACAGGTACATGCCAAAGGGGGCATTATATTCAATGACTGGCCTAATGAGGGCTGAGTAAAGCGGAATGAACAATGACATCCCTAGATCTAGACATGATCCCTTTGTTTTTAAGCTGCGCAATATAGAAGGAGTTTCTTACAGCAATAGATGCATGTTTTTCAAAAGTTAGGTTACTGTCCACATAAGTTCCCAAATCACAAATAACTGGGTCAGCTCTTAGGGACATATGCAATTCCCTGGGATAGATGACCTCCCAAAGGATACAATAATGCATTTTTTTGGCATTTAGTTTCAGTCCAGGGTTATGGCACCATCTATTTATTTGAGGCAAAACTTTCTGCAGAACATCTGAGTTATTTGGGGATTCAGTGATTGTTCCTACGTTGCAATTATCTGCAAACTTATTCAGCCTTTGCACATTGGTATTACCTTTTACTTCAGAAAAATTGATCCTGAACAGGAGAGATCCCAGCACAGAACCCTGGTGACTTAATAGATGACTGGTCTCTTTGTGGAGGTGACCTCTCCTGTTTTGATTATCTGCATCCTATCTATGAGCCATTTGGCAATCTGGCAGGTGACATATGGGTTTATTCCCAGTTTATTTAGGTTTTCTACTATGCCTGAGCGAGGAATTGTGTCAAAAGCTTCTTTTATCTTCCTTCCTTCCTAAGCTCAGCAATTCTAGCTACATTGTTGACTGCATCATTCTTAGACATCTGGTCTAAAAAGTTAACAATAATAATGATCAAAATAACATATTTCAGAGTTGTTTCACACAGACATACAATAGCATACATACATTATTCCAACATAATGCACACATGCATGCAGACTAGTCCTGCAAAGCTAGATTAAAGACAGCTTAAACCAATGTTAAGATCATAAGGTACGTTCATACATAAATAGCTCAACCACCCGCAGCAGCAGTCAAAGCCACTCTGTTGACCATATATTCCCCTTAATGTTCTAAACAAATACATTATATGTACTTTACGGGTAATGGATGAGCTACATGAAATTGCATTGAGCTCACTAGCCTCAACCATAAGACCTAGACATAAGCAACATAGTTTAAATAGAAGAGTATTTATTATAAGGGCATATGAAATATTAATTACATAATAACATGTGCTAAGTCAATATGTACAATCACTGTAGACATAAAAGTCATCTGACTAATTCTGTATTAATGACAGCTATTATTAATGCAGACATTGCTGTTGACAAACATCTTTGCATTTCAGTGCTTCGTCTATAAATGTAGTGACTGCTATCCTTGAAGAATTAATGGTGTATATTTCATTAAATAAACATTGGTGTGCTGAAGATATAACATTTCCTGAACTAGACCAGCTATGCAACAGGAAATGGTTGGCAGAAAACAATCACAAGTTCAAAGTTAGTTACTAAGCATGGAGTCAACATAACCGAAATTCCAACTGACCCAAAGCAATTTCTAGTTAACTGACTATCTCAGGGTCACAGAGTAGGTAAATTAAGGTGGAACGATTCAAATCATGAACCCTTGACACATGAAGCAACTCATTAGCAAACCAGTGCTTTAATCCTCTACTCTAACTGCTAGACAGTGTGGCAGCTTTTAACTAAACGCAGAAATCCATCACAATCTGATCTTATATAAACTGTATCATAATAATATGCAGCAATGACTGCATAATGAATGCTATAGAGCAGATGGTTCTGGTCATTATTAGAAATAATGTAGACTATATATGACCTGACAAATGGAAACCCTTTCACAGTTGATGAAAGCTGCAAAAAAAGGTACTGCAAAAATATATTACTAAAATGCAACGTGTTTAGACTATGTTACACATTCAGTACCTATTAGTGAATTAACTAATTCTTTTTTGCAATAACTAACACAAACCGATTAATGACAACACATGCACTGCAACAGCTTTTGTTAAACAACCTTGATGTTATACAAAAATCTACAATATAACTGCATATAACATATTGGGTTTTTTATTTCTCTTTTAAGGGGTGATGACAAGTTTGCAGGATACCTCTCATTTTTGACATCCGTATTTCTTCCCTGTAATCAATAATAGCTATCCCCTCTGACATCACTCAGTACTGGTCAGATCTACCTGAACGTCTGATAATACCATATTGTTGCTGCATACACTTCCAGATTCAATTAAGCAGGATTGTGGTCAGGTGAGGCCCTATTCAGGGTAATTAACTAGGCCCCTCACCAGCCATACCAGTATCCCATTACTTGGCTGTCTCTCCCCAGTTACCATAAAACACCGTTCGAGCATGCCAGTGTGCATATTATTTTCTTCTTTACTTTTCCTATTATCACACAGATTTGGATTTCACTTACAATTCTTATTTCAAAATGTACAGGAAAATCACTGGCAGACATATTTTTAAACAAAGCAAAACACTCTCACATTGAAAATAGACAGCATAGGAAATAGTAAAGTTAGCCTCTCCTGAAACTCACATTTAGTGAAAATGCAAACCCAAGCTGGAGCCAAAAACAGAATAAAAACAATGAGCAATTTAGCACTTTCATTCTTTTAATCTTAGAACTTCCTCAGAATGAATAAACCCACAACCACACTTCAATTTCACATCAGTACAGATAACATCATTTCGCTAATCAACCAATGAAAACAATGTAATTACACAAAAGTCCTATCACAGAATACAAAATACATGTTTCCTATCTTCACAAATAATTATAAAAAACATATTTGCAAAAAATATGTACATGTACTATTGTCTCAGTGGAGGGGCACTGACCACAACTCTGATCTGTAATACATAACAATAAGTGCCATGTTCTTTTGCTTATTTTTACTAGTTATTTCTTATTCTAGCCATTTATAGCACTCTTTATTGTCTGCTGCATATTTTTTACTGTATTTTATTGCTATAAACAAATCTGCATGGTTGTACTAAAACTGTTTGCCTTACAGGGCCTGATAAATAAGGCTTTTACTGTCACACTGTTTATAAAGCTTTTTTAGCTAGTTTTGCTGTGGGAAAGGTATTAACTGGATATTTTCTCCATTTGTTAAGCATCTGTTTGCTTGTTCTGATTTCCTGCCAAGGAGTGTATCATATAACGGATTTGTTTGCTGTTAAAAGTATTCTCTAGAGTCTCCTTGCTCCTTTATCTGTTTAAGACTTTCATTTAGTGGCTCACTGCTGTTTTTCTGCTGTGATAAAATTTTCTGTAGTGTTTTCTGCCTAAAATAGTTTCCCACCCTCCCTACCTATTGTTATCTTGTTCTTATACATGGTGGCTTTGCAGTTGCCCACTCCTACTATAAATTTGAATCTGGGACACTCCTCCCAGTCTAGTGTCAGTAACACATTCTACCTTATACAGAGAGAACATTCGAGAAGGCCAACCCCACTTAGTTTCTTAACCTTGAATTATCTTGTGTTCCGACTTTCACCCTTTCCACTTACAAAAAAAAAAAAAACCCTTGGCTAGAATCCACCATTGCTAGAATCTCCTTGTGTTCTGAATAAATGTGCTTCTCAGTCAGTCTAGAAATATAGAGCTGATAAGTATATTTTTTGGCACTTCCTAACTGTTCAGAGTTCGGCACTATCTTAATTTTTGCTTGACTGGATTATTTATATATTTACTTGCATTGTTTTCTGATAATCTAAGTGCTTCCATCTTGATTTATTTCCTAATGTATTGCCTTCTGCACTTGTTTTCAGTAATTTCTTAATTAAACTGCATTTATTTAAACTGTATTTGCTTTAATATTGTTACACACTCGTGTGCTAGCTTGCACTGCATTTGAATTGTTTTTACTGCTGTTTTAGCTGCTTTTCTGTAAAAAAAAAAAGTTCTAAGCTTATTTCCTGCCTTTCATGTAACTAGTCTAGTCCAGATACATATTTGCTGCATCTAGGACTGTTTGTAAGCTTCTGAGCCCCCCAAGCCTTTCTGTGTTTGAGGGAAGCATTCTAGCTTATCAGTGGGAGTGGTAAGCACTAAGTAGCCTATCTACAACAAGAAGAGTGGTTTCTGGCCCAGAAATTGTAATTTGTTGGCCGTTTGGGCAGTTTTTCCTTCCCTTTCAATGTTCTGGTTTAAAAGCCCACGTTTGCACAGGTTTGTGATTGTTTAAGCTCCACACTGTGGCACCGAGCTGAGGCAAACTATTACTGGTGCCAGAAAGTCTGCTCTTCGGTTTTTTTCCTTAGATCTTGCTAGTTCTTTCTCTCTTGCACTTCAAATAGCCTAATCGCTTTGCACTTCGACAGGTTTTTGTAACAATTATTGTAGCACAGCTAAGTGCCATCAGCACTAGTCGTTCTTTATGGAAATAGCTCAAGTACTTAGTAGTTACGATCACCCCTCCTGGTGTGATTAAAGAGCAGCTCCCTGTGCTTTCTCCTAATAACCTGGGGCACTTGGGCATTCTGAGGCAGTGCTGCAACTGCCTCATGTACACAGACAACCCTCTCCTCTTACCTCCCATTGCTCAGACTGGTGAGAGATGCACTTATATCACCAAATTGGAAGCTATGCACTATCCATCCAAGACTGGACTAGCTGGTGAAGAGGAAAAGGTCAACACCCGCACCACACCACATAGAACACATAGCCCTCCAGGACACCCACTATCACAGCTCTCACATAAAAACACAAACCACACACCCACCTTCATAGAAGCTCTCAATAGAAATTTACCCAAACAGCAGAGACCTCCAAGACAGAAACTCACTGGACCACCACAGCAAAGCACAAACCACAGGACACATAGATCACCTCCACAGTGTGCCCCTCAACCACAGCCCCTAAGGCTAAACACTTTGCCCAATACACTAATCATAAGTGACTCAGTAGTGAGGCAGACAGATGTCCCACTCATTAGGTTGAATAAGGAGAAGGTAACAGTCAGCTGTCTATCAGGTACAAGAATCCAACAAATAACACATGCACTCAGGTCACTCCATAACAAGTACAAGTATGACTCTGTCATTGTCCATGTGGATGTGAATGGCCTGTGATGCACCTCCCTGGACTACAGGAAAAGAGACATGGTGGATTATGTGACCCAGGCAGGTATGACACTAGCCCTGAGCAGTATCCTACCATCACCCAGAATGATACCGAAGAACAAACAATGATTGACTTCAAAAATTGTCTAAGTTTCTGGTATCATTCTAAGGGGATCCATTATCTGTCTACTTGGGATGACATGATTGACAGACCTCGATGCTTTGCCAGAGATGGCCTGCATCTGTCACCCCCGTGTTTCCGGTTACTGGATAAGGCTCTTGGCACCCCTATAGTGCCTTTTTTAGGCAGTGTTCCAAAGACCAAATTACCACCATAATAACTATAAATAAATGCAATCTGAAGGTCATGCTGCTCAATGCTAGAAGTCTAAATCTCAAGATGCACTCACTCAAAGCGCTCCTCAAAATGGAGAACATCGACATTTGTGTTGTAACAAGAGACCTGGTTTAAAGTGGCAGAAAGCACCCCTGCACTACCAGGCTATAACTCATTCCACACCTTTCAGCCCTGAGAAATGGACCGAAGCTCCAAAGGTGGTGGTGTCTCCATATTCATAAAGGATATGCACACCTCCAGACTAGTAGCCCAGCATAACACATCTGAGATGCTTCAGGTACAGCTAACATTGGGTAAGACGGTGATCCAGGTCATAACCTGCTATAGGTCCCCAACCATGTTCCTAGACTCTCACTCCACATTCCTAAGCACCCTGGAATCTAGCGAGGTCCAACCCAACACACTCTTACTCGGAGACTTTAACTACCCCTCCATCAACTGGGAAAACTACTCAAGCACCAATACACTGGCTCAACACTTCCTGGAATTCAACAATTCCAATGCCCTGGACCAGCTCATTATGACCCCCACTAGAGGAAGCAACATCCTTGACTTGGTTATTACTAACATGGGCAACTGTTGCTCTACACCAATAGTCAATCCCTCCCTGGTCAGATATGAACATAAACTAATCACCATGGAAATCCACATCTCACCCACACCCCCTGCAAAGGTAACCACCTTGAAAAACTTCTCCAAAGCTAACTTTGGACTCCTAAAAACAGAGGTGGCTAACTTCATGGTACTCATGCCAATGGAAAATAGCTGCATGGCTGCTGAATCATACACCAGTGCACTGTACAAACATGTACACAAATGCATGGAACTAGCCATACCCAACAGAACCAAGATGCTTTCCTCCAAAAAAGGAAGTAAATCTAGTGGTTCCCTGCCATTAATGAATGCTATAACAGAAGGAAGAAACAGTTGCAGAAAAAGGTGAAGTCCTAAGATTGGAAAAACTCCCTTATTAGCTCAACAAAAAGCTGAGATCTTTCATCAAATCCTATAAAGCCAGCTATGAAGGTAGAATTGTGGCAGACACTAAAAACAATCATAAAGCCTTCTATAGCTATAGCAAGAACCTCTACGGCAATACCCAGATTTGCTGTGAGATACTGCACAATGGTACCTCCTATACTCAGCCAACAGATGTTACCAACATACTGGCTGACAGATTCAGTGCCAACTTTACCCCTCTCCCCCAAAAGGAAAAATCACAATACTGGAAGAATGCCAGGCACCCAGCATTACTGCAGCACAGGTTAAATCTGCATTGTCCAAGACCAAGAATACAGCTTCCATGGGACCCGATAATATCCCTGGCTATGTTCTACATGAACTACAAAGCAAACTGGCACCACATCTGTGTGACCTGTTCAGTCACAGCCTCTCCTCAGGCTTTGTCCCTACCGAATGGTGCACTGCTACAGTCATCCCTTTCCATAAAGGGGGAGCGACTACAGACCTGGGAATTATCGCCCCATTAGCCCAATGAGTCTGATATGCAAAGCTAAGGAGCACATCATCATGGACCTGATTAACAAAGATATAGGAAACCTCCAAACTCTAGACCCCATGCAATTTGGCTTTGTGAAAGGGAGATCATGCCTGCTCAAGCTGGTTGACTTCTTTGAGTCAGTCACCAGGGCTGTAGATGAAGGTAAGGCAGTGCATACAGCCTACCTCGAGCTACCCAAGGCCTTTGATACCATTCCTCACTCAGGAATTATTGATAAACTCACAAAACTAGGCATCAACCTCTATATCACTAGGTGGGTTGCAAACTGGCTCACAAATAGAACACATGCTGTGAATGTAGCGGACTCCAAGTCAGACTGCCGACCAGTCACGAGTGGAGTCCCACAGGGATTGGTCCTTGGTCCTGTCCTCTTTGGCATCTACTTCTCAGAAGTCCAGTCCAACACAAAGGGTCTCTGGCTGACCAAGTTATTAGATGACTGCAAGCTGGGAGCCATTATTAACTCCCCAAGTGATGCAGACATCCTACAGAAAGGCCTCACTGAGACGAATGACTGGTGTCAAAACCATGGTCTTAAGCTTAATGCCAAAAAATGCATCCTCATCCCCTTTGTTAAAAACTCACTTCCCACTAATTACCGCATTGATGGGAGCCCACTGAACACTGAAGGGGGTATAAGAGATCTGGGGACACAGGTTGACAGCAAACTCTCCTTTGACCACCACATTGCCACAGTGGTCAGAAAATCCTTCTATGTGGCACATCTCATTGACAAGGGTTTTACATCCAGGAATAAAGAGGTCATCATCTCTCTCTACTCTTCCCTCATTAGACCAATCATCGAGTATAATGCCCCATTTGGCATGTACCTCACTAGACACCTGCAACAGCTGGAGATGCCACAGAAGTACCTCACGAAGTGGATCATAGGCATTAAACACATGTCCTACATGGACAGACTCAAAAGAATCCAGCTATTGTCTGTCTTATATCACCTACTTAGAGGTGATCTCTGCTTGACTTACAAAGCTATGTCTGACCCAGCTCTGTTAGAAATGATGCATCTAAAGAAATTCCAATCCCTCCACACCACATGCTACAGAGACCTCAACCTCATTACCGCAATCAGCAGAACATGCTGGAGGGACAGGTTCCTCACCCAGAGACCGCCCATGCTCTGGAATAGACTTCCCATACATGTCAAGCAGAGCACCTCGCTGACCCTCTTCAAGAGAAATCTTGATGAGTGGATGGGTAATAGAAAGTTGACCCTTGGGATCACTCCAGTGGCTCTGTTTGATAGATGCACTGGGAACTAATGTTGGCCGGCATGATGCCAGGGCACTCCTATAGGCTAGGCTTGTAAAGGCTCTAGGGCCACTAGCCTAGTACACACCTATGAACCTTTGAAAGCACTGTCAACATAACAAGGATCATATGATGGTGGCTCTGTTTACTACAACTGATTTCCTCCCTTTGCATCATAACAACTCTGGTTTATAAGTAGTTATTAGGCTTGCTGTCCAGGGAACCATGGAGAAGTCTCTCTCAAATTTCCAGATGCCCCAAAGCACTGCCTAGTTAAGTGGCTTGATCAAGGGCATACAGTAAGCAAAATTAAGGCTGAGGGAATCAAAGCCTGCAAGCAAGGAATTACAGCTCATAGCCTTAACACTCTCTGCCAAGTGCAGGAATAAAACAAAAAGATAGGTGAAGGGTTCAAACCCCACACCGCTGACACAGAAAACAGCAACATTAACCCACTACACTAGATTGTAAGTGGAATGTTGAGATGCAGGAACCAAATATGTATACAGACACTCAAAGATGTGACCATCAGTTATAACTTGCTCAAAGGTAAATAGCAGGCAAATGGAGGTGAAAGGGTTCAAACCGGGCACTTTTGACTACAGGTGTATTAATATACCATTGAACTCTAATGACTGTTCAGTGACTTTTAGCATTCAGTGATTTATCATAAAAAATTAATTTTGTGAACATCTGACAGTTAGTGCAGAAGATTAAGGCTTGAAGCTCTAAAAAAGTCAAAAATACAGGATTTGATTCTTTCGATCTCCATTTCCCTATTGTGTTATCTTGAGCAAGTCACTAAACCAGGCAGTATGCTCCTCTTAAAAACAAATAATTAGAGCATTACACACAAGCACATGCTAGCTAATCATAAACAATAGCCATGCTTTCATGTCCAGCTACAAATTGAATCATGCAGAGGAGAAGGGTAATTTCTATGTCATCAGCAGTTACAAGCAAGCAGTAAGTCAAAGCAGCACCAGCCTTTTCACCTGTGCTTTTGGTTGTACTTCTACTTCCTGTTTGCTGTGTGGAGGTGCAGCACCAGTCTGATCACCTGTGCTTTTGGTTGTACTTCTACTTCCTGTTTGCTGTGTGGAGGTGCAGCACCAGTCTGATCACCTGTGTTTTTGGTTGTACTTCTACTTCCTGTTTGCTGTGTGGAGGTGCAGCACCAGTCTAATCACCTGTGCTTTTGGTTGTACTTCTACTTCCTGTTTGCTGTGTGGAGGTGCAGCACCAGTCTGATCACCTGTGCTTTTGGTTGTACTTCTACTTCCTGTTTGCTGTGTGGAGGGGGCTGCTTTCTGAGAAGGAGACATTGATGATTGCCAGCCTGATTGAATGAGCGAGTGATGATTTTCTGCACTATTGATGCAAAGCCATAGAATGAGGGGGTGTTAGCTAGTTGCGGACCCTGGAAGGGCTACTTGTTTATCCTATATTATAATCCGCCACTGCTGAGAACAACAATTGCCATCCTTAGAGTAGTGAGAATTTATTTGCACATTTTGGGGTAACATATATAGAGTTAGTCACATTAGAGTTAGTCAACATAATTAACAGGGGCAACTCCAGGGAGTGAAGGGGCTGAAGCCAACCTGAAAAAAAAGCTTTTAATCTTTAACAATGGCTTTCAGAATTTTCTGTTTTTGATATGGAATCCCACTTTATTTTTAACAATATCAAGGCTTGCAATACTGACTTTTGTGCTTGTGATAGGGGGCCTAATGTGAAAATACTACTGTATTACCCAATAAATGCCTACCTTACATGACACCACATTACTACTCTCATTTTCAGATGCAAGTGAGTACATAACTTTGTAAACCTTTTGGCACTCTTATGTATGTCTTCTTAGGGTCATGGTTAATCAAGGGATCTCTTCCATTTCACACACAGACACTTCACTACAGCATGTATATTGCAGGTCAGAAAAGCTACCCCATAACATCTTTCTTTCCGCCTGTATTGGTCTGCATTTCATATGTCTTCCCATGGGTTGCATGTTACCAGGTCAGCCAGTCATATTCATACCAAGCGTATGTGCAACTTTCTCTATCTCTCTCTCTCTCACCTGTCTATCCAGTCCTATGTTATCCTATCCTATCTTATCCTATCCAATCATATCCTATCCAGTACAGTTGTTTCACAGTGGACTGACTTATGGGCAGCAACCAGCCATTTACTAATGCATACTAGATGGTCTTCATGTTACTTCTAGTACGCGGTGCAGTTTCCTTGTATGAACCTAGATGCACATATTGATCATAACTTTGACTTTTGCCTGAATTAAACAAAACAAAATCTGAAGAAGGAATTCAAGTACTTTGCTCATTTTGGGGAGTGAATAGGTTCCAATTTATAAGAACTCAAGGATCACAGGGCCTTCTAATAAAGGTAAGGCAGAGCCCCACTGTTTGTTCCTTAAAAAAGGTTGTCTTGCCAAATGGCATGGTCACTATGCTATATGTGGTAGATAGTCACGACTAGTCCGGTTCAGTTTATGTGCCAGCTTGGTAATGCATGTCATCCTTATGACACCAGGAGTCCTGGACAATCATTTTTACTGTGCACATCATGTGCATGTTGAGAATGCCAAACATTTATGACTCTCCAGAGTTGGTGACAATGGCATTCTCTGTTTTTTTAGCAGACCATGATAGCACTTGCTACTGGATGCAGTTCCTGGAATTACACAAGGCATAAAGGAGAGACATGGGGGACTGCCTATACCTTACGTTATCTGTCCGTTTCAGGCTTCACACACCTCATCTGCCCTCAACCTCGCTCATCCCCCCTCCATCTTCATGCTTCATTCTTTTTGTGCAGTAACAGGCATGAATACAGTATGGCTCGGGGTTCCTGTATGAATGCTAAAAGTAGCAGTACTGACACCATTTTTATTTCTAGAAATTACCAACTTGCACAGATATAATAAAACCCAAGCTGCAACCAAATGTAAAGAATGCTGATGTTTAATAACATACCTACATTTTTCTAGCATTTTGCAAATTTTACCGATCTCCATCTATAGACTTAAATGTGAAGAAGCACATTGCAGCTGTACCACTGCAACACCCAGCAACAGAGGTGCACCCTGCACTATGTTGTCACTAGTTCATTGTTCTCCTTCTGTTGGGATGAACAACAAAGCATAAAGGACAGTGAACCTCACAGCTACACATATAGATGTTTTCTTCTATTTGTGCTGTTGTGTTTTATTGCCAGTTTCCAATGAGGACTTTGTAACTTGAAATTTTCTATCCTGTGCTCACCTTTCTGTCTGCATGTCCACTTTCTAGGGACTTTACTCTAGAGTCGCCTTTTTCTGATATGTCCATCATTCTGTCTGAGATGAGGTGAAACTGAAAGTGTGCATATATGTATGTGTGTGTGTATATCTATCTAGCTATATACACACAGACATATATTTTATATATATATATATATATATATATATATATATATATATATATATATATATATATATATATATATCGAGAGAGGGAAATAAAATGTACTATACACATACATATTGTCTTTAAACAATCATTGTACATTGTCGGGTTTATAATATCATTGCATGCAAATGATTGACCATTTGCATCTCATTGACTTTTAGCAGTATAAGCATCTTTGCTTCAGAGTCACTTACACTGCTGCAGATTTGCAGAGACATTTATGTTCTTTGCGAGACTGCAGACAATAAGATAAGGAAATTTGCCTTTTCTCTCTTGATGAACAAATTCAGATTTAGTATATTTAAAAATGTTCCTTTAGTTTTGATGTGGATCATTGTTAGGTCCAGGTATGATTAAACAGTTTTGCTATATTGAAAAGCCAATTTAGTGTAAATATATGTATAGATAGATATAGATATATAAATATGCTTACATTGTTTGAAAAATGAACAAGGTCGACGACGCGAATTTCAACCACAAAGGTTCGACAATGCAAATGTCAGCAATTTACTACACATGTTCTGAGAAAGACCCTCACTCCATGCAAATTTCAAAAAAAGAAAAAAAAAACAAAGAACAAATGCAAGCCCCCCTCCACACCCTCACCCCCACACCCCTTACTAATTGTATATATTAACTCTGAGATCACACAGTCCTCAAGGAAAGGGAATATATCCCTACTTGGGGATTGTCGATCTAGCACACTTGTCAACTATCTGCATTTGTGGACCACTGATTAACAGATGTTGATCATCTAGCATTTTGACCAAATGTCCAATTCCCATAGATATATGTGAGTGTGTGTGTGTGTGTGTGTGTGTGTGTGTATACATTCATCTAGTTATCCCTATAGTTAGTTATAGTTATGTTACTTGAATTATAACTTAAAAAATGTATGCCTGTTGTTCTAGAATTACCTTTATTGTTTTATTCTATAAACGTACACTCTCATGCCCATATACACATACATGCATTGTTCTGGCAATGTTTCTTGTCCACTGTTAAACTGCATATTGCACTCTACAATACAATCAAACAAAAGCAGCAGTCTGGTCCTGGAGCTACTTTAAGGACTGACTGGCTGAAAAATGAGAAATGAGAATAATTGATATTTGTTCAACAAAGACAGGGTTTTTATATTCCATTTGAACATTTATTGAGGGCAGAATTTGCTGAAACAAACCAGCTGCTGTATTGAAGACTCAGGCTGTTTTCCATTGCTAAATAACCCATTGTTGAATACATAACATATTATTAGCAGAGATAACTGTGCAAAGCATCAGGTTTTCCTCCACTCCAGCTGAAACCGTGCCGTTAACCTCAGTCCTCCTGGTGTTGTTTTGATTTTGGAGGGTTAGTGCTCACTTTCCAGTAATGTTCATCTGATGCATATGAGGTCATATTTTGCATTTATCTCAAGTACGCTTATGAATATTAAAGCAATAAATAATAGCCATCATAGCTGAGTGCTGGCAGTCCAGTCTTTATCTGAAACTGATGCATGGACGGTGATGGCATTGTTGTTTCTTTTACTGGCATGTTCAAGCAGTGTAACCTGAGGCTGAAGCAGTATGATTCATCCTACTGGTTTATTTCAGTGCTAAAGGCTGCATAAGGAAATGCAGTTATTTAATGTGTGAAAGCTACTTTAATAAAGATTCAAGAACAGTTTTGGATATTGATGAAACAGTACTGAAAAGAGAAACTATTCACAGTATAGACTTTGTACTACAGCACTAATCAGAATAAATGGTAAGGCCCACCCCCCACACCCCCACTGCAAAATAGTACTGCATCCACTGCCTTAAAACCACATAGTTTTTACAAAGGCTACATATAGCCCCATGAAATAACTCCTTATGTCCTAGCTTCAAACACCTAAATGAAGTTGAAAAGTATAACTGAAATGACCAAGGCAATAATAGCATCCAGAGTGACAGTTGCAGGTCATAGTTTTAACTAAGCAGTTAAACTTGCTTAATGTAATAATTTTGCTATATGCGATGCATGTTTTACAATCAAACTGTGGAAATGGAGTTCAATGAAAATGGTTTGGTTGAACGTGTTTTCTACCAACGTCGGTAATGTCGAACTGAAAATATATGACCTCATATTAGCAAAAGTGAGCATCTGCAGTGGTGGTGCTGCGGTAGCGTTGTCGCCTCATAGTCAGACGCTGACCGGTTCGATTCTCAGCTAGAGCGTCTTCTGCGTGGAGACATGCATGAATGGGTGTATCTTCGTTGAAGGTTGTGCACCAGGGCTGGTAACTCGGCATGTAAAAATCAACTACCAATCATTAGCGGACCGGAGTTCCGCTGTGGAGACCCCTAACCGGGAAAAGGCAAAAAACACAACATTAGCAAAAGTGAGTACACATTCATTAATATGAATTTGATGTTTTGAATTGAGATCATGGTGCAGTGCGGATAGGGAATTGTTCCCTTTTCCTTACTGTACTGCGATCTCAGAGTTGGTATATATAATATGCAGGGAGTGTGGGGGGGGGGCACAGGGGCGCTTTCAGTCCTGCAAAAACCTTAATGGTAACATGGACTTTCAACACTGGAACTTCGAGTGTTCAAATGTTGATTGCTGTGGTTACCATTTCCAACATTTTTGGTAATTTGGTATTACCAAAGTCAGATAAACAATTCAGTAATTTCGTTGAAAACTGTTTTGAGTTTCAACATTTTGATAGTAAACTGTAATGCATCTTTAATTCTGTTATTTTGGATATATACCATAGAAAACATGACTGGGAAAGATTAGTGTATTATTCCAGATGTCACAGATACTACTCCCAATAAAGGAAATCGTAGTCAGCAATACAAGAATGGAATAAAATCCGTCGATACTACTCCCATACAGGAAATGGTAGTCAATAATCCAAATTGAGTAGAAAGAACACAGCTTTATTCACAGGATACATAAAAAAGTAAGCGCTTTCGCCGTTAGGCTTCATCAGACTTTACAAAATACATTCAGTAGCAGTCATTTAAATAGTCCGCCCTGTTCAATGATAGGTGGACACTAATTAAAGCTTAAAGCGCTCCAACAAACATAAATAACAAGCTGTTGAATATAAAACCATATTAATAAATAAAAGAAACTATACTAAAATGTAGCATATAAAGTTTTAACATGCTTATAGACATGTTACAGCTCATTTATAAATAACTACCTTTACAGTAGTGTATTAATATGTAAAAAATTAATATTTAAAAAATTAATTATCTTGGTCTAGGGATCCTTCTACCCTTCAAAAAAGGTTTAATGTGAACTTTATCATTAAGGCCCGGTGGGTCATCAGCTCTCCATCTGATGATCCACCTGAGTTCACATTCCAGGGTCCGGTTGATTAAATCACCTCCTCTATAATTAGATATTAAATGTTGTATAATACTAAAATTAAAAATATGACCAGGACCTGTCAATTTACTGTGCTTAGCTAATGCATTAAATTCTGACCCTTTCCTAATATGGTAGTTGTGTTCCCTAATACGGTCCTTAAAGGCCCTGTTGGTTTTCCCTATATAAAACGAGGGGCATGCTTCACATCTAGCTAAATAGACAACATTCTTGTTACAATTAGTATTGGTACTAAAATAAAATGTATGTCCAGTAACCGGATGTAAAAATGTCAGCTCCTCATTAATGTAGTTACAATGATTGCACATACCACAGGGTACCGTGTTTCTGTACATTCTAGGAATTATCTGCTTATGACCCATATTCTTCGGTTTACATAATAGCCTCTTTAAGTTGGGTTTATTTCTAAAAGTAATTCTAGGTCGAGGTCCCACTATTCTGGCAATATCACTGTCAGATAGTAAGATATCCCAATGTTTAAAAAACATATCTCTAATTTCCTTCGTATCTCTAGTAAAGGAGATTATAGGCCTAACCTCCATCCTGTTGGGTGGTAGGCTTTCATCAGAGTGCCTAGAATGATCAGAAAAATAGGGTCTAGCTCTAGTGGATCGTAGGTCATTTACTTCTAAAACAACCTTCTCAATTAAATTATGGTCATATCCCCTGTCAATAAATCTCTTTCTCAGTTCTTCTATTTCCTTTTGATAACTATCATCCATGGGATTATACCTGGACGCTCTCATGAACTGACCTTTTAATATATTATGAAAAATATGCGTGGGGTGCATACTTCCCCTGTAAAGTAGTGTGTTCCGATGACATAACTTACGATGAACGGAGGTATTTAAAAGTCCATTGTCTAACTTGAACACATCTACATCCAGGTAGGAAATCCTATTATCAGAGTAATTCAAGGTGAACTTCAGAAGTTCAGTGGAAGAGTTCATAAATCCTACAAAAGTCCTAAGTATGTCTATATCCCCAAACCAAAGGAAGAAAAGGTCATCCACAAATCTGCGGTATAAACCTACAAATTCCTTGAATAAAGGTGACTCATATAGGAACTTGTCCTCCCATGCAGCCATAACAAGTATAGTGTGATACCTGGAAATGGTATTATCTAATAATGTATTCATTTTTGGTGAAGATTTTTATCTACAGAAGGATGGCGTGGCTATGGGCACTTCTTGTGCCAATAGCTACACCAACCTTGTTATGGCTGCATGGGAGGACAAGTTCCTATATGAGTCACCTTTATTCAAGGAATTTGTAGGTTTATACCACAGATTTGTGGACGACCTTTTCTTCCTTTGGTTTGGGGATATAGACATACTGTGAGCATGTTACATCCATTCCCATGGTGTAGACATGCTGTATCTTATTCCCATCCTGCCAGCATGCTGCATCCAATCCCATGCTGAAGACATGCTGGTTCTTACTCCCATCCTCCGAGCATGCTGTATCCTGTCCCATACTGCAGACATGCCATATCTTACTCCGATCCTGCAAGCATGCTGTATCCTGTCACATGCTGTATTTGACTGCCATCCTGCGAGAATGCTGCATCCTGCCCATGCTGTAGACATGCGGTATCTTATTCCCATCCTGTGGGCATGCTGCATCTTAACCCGTGCTGGACACATGCTGCATCTTACTCCCATCCTGTGAGCATGCTGCATCCTGTCCAATGCTGTATCTTATTCCCAACCTGTGAGCTTGCTACAGCATTTCCCATGCTGTAGACATGCCGTATCTTACTCCCATTATGTGAGCATATTGCATCCTGTCTCATACTGTAGACATACTGTATCTTAGTCCCATCGTGTGTGCATGGTGCATCCTATTCCATGTTGTAGACTTGCTTTATCTTACTCCCGTCTTGTTAGCATGCTGCATCCTATCCCATGCTATAGACATGCTGTACCTTACTCCCATCCTGAGAGCATGCTGCATCCTATCCCATGCAGGAGACATGCTACATCTTAATCCCATCCTGTGAGCATGCTGCATCCTATCCCGTGCTGCACACATTCTGTATTTTACTCCCATCCTGTGAGTATGCTGCATGCTGTCCCATGCTTTAGACATGTTGCATCTTACTCCCATCCTGTGACCATGCTTGATGCTATCCCATTCGTTAGACATGCTGAATCTTACTCCCATACTGTGAGCATGGTAGATCCATTCCCATGGTGTAGACATGCTGTATCTTACTCCCATCCTGTGAGCATGCTGCATCCTATCCCGTGCTGCACACATTCTGTATTTTACTCCCATCCTGTGAGTATGCTGCATGCTGTCCCATGCTTTAGACATGTTGTATCTTACTCCCATCCTGTGACCATGCTTGATGCTATCCCATTCATTAGATATGCTGAATCTTACTCCCATACTGTGAGCATGGTAGATCCACTCCCATGGTGTAGACATGCTGTATCTTATTCCCATCCTGTGAGCATGCTGCATCCTTTCCCGTGCTGCAGACATGCTGGTTCTTACTCCCATTCTCCGAGCATGCTGTATGCTGTCCCATGCTGTAAAAAATGATGCATCTTACTCTCATACTTAGAGCATGCTACATCAAATCCCATGCTGTAGACATGCTGCATCTTACTCCCACCCTGTAAGCATGCTGCATAGTATCCCATGCTGTTGACATGCTGTATCTTACTCCCATGCTGCGAGTATGCTGCATGCTATGCCATGCTGTAAACATGTTACATCTTACTCCCATCCTGTGAGCATGCTTGATGCTATCCCAAGCTTTAGACATGCTGAATCTTACTCCCATCCTGTGAGCATGTTACATCCATTCCTATGGTGTAGACATGCTGTATCTTATTCCCATCCTGCAAGCATGCTGCATCCTATCCCATGCTGTTGGCATGCTGCATCTCACTCCCATCTTGCGAGTATGCTGCATGTTGTCACATGCTGTAAACATGTTGTATCTTACTCCCATCCTGTGAGCATGCTTGATGCTATCCCAAGCTGTAGACATGCTGCATCTTAGTCCCATCCTGTGAGCATGGTGCATCCTATCCCGTGTTGGGGACTTGCTGTATCTTACTCCCGTCTTGTCAGCATGCTGCATCCTATCACATGCTGTAAACATGCTCTATCTTATTCCCATCCTGTGAGCATGCTGCATCCTATCCCATGCTGCACACATGCTGTATTTTAATCCAATCCTGTCCCATGCTGTACCCAGGCTGCATCTCACTCCCATCTTGCAAGTATGCTACATGCTGTCACATGCTGTAGACATGTTGTATCTTACTCCCATCCTCTGAGCATGCTTGATGCTATCCCAAGCTTTAAACATGCTGAATCTTACTCCCATACTGTGAGCATGGTACCTCCATTCCTATGGTGTAGACATGCTACATCTTACTCCCATCCTGCAAGCATGCTGCATCCTGTCCCATGCTGTAGACATGCTGTATCTGACTGCCATCCTGCGAGCATGCTACATCATATCCCATGCTGTAGACATGCTGCATCTTACTCCCATCCTGTGAGCATGCTGCCTAGTATCCCATGCTGTAGACATGCTGTATCTTACTCCCATCCTGTGAGTATGCTGTATGCTAGGCCATGCTGTAGACATGTATCTTACTCCCATCCTGTGAGCATGCTTGATGCTCTCCCATGTTGTAGACACGCTGTATCTTAGTGCCATCCTGCGAGCATGGTGCATTCTATCCCATGTTGTAGACTTGCTGTATCTTACTCCCATCTTGTCAGGATGCTGCATCCTATACCATGCTTCAGACATGCTGTACCTTTCTCTCATCCTGTGAGCATGCTGTATCCTATCTCATGCTGTATACATGCTATATCTTAATCCCATCCTCTGAGCATGCTGCATCCTATCCCATGCTGCAGACATGCTATATCTTACTCCCATCCTGTGAGCATGCTGCATCCTTTCCCATCCTATAGACATGTTGCAATTTACTCCAATTCTCTTTATTTTATTCCCATTCTGAGAGCATGCTGCATCGTATCCCATGCTGTAAACATATCTGGTGTATTTCTATTCACCTTATAATCTTGATGTAATATCGCTATTTCATTTGATCTGTATTCTCTGTCATAAAGCTCTTTATGTAGCATATCTACTGTTTCCTTAAACCTAGTGTCATCACTGGTAAGTCTGGAAGCTCTTAGAGCTTGACTCTTCACTATATTATTGTAGACGTGATGAGTATGCATGCTGGTATGGTGCAAAAGAGAGTTCTTCTTGCATTCCTTCCTATATAGCTGTGTCTGTATATCTTTCCCTTCTTTCAACAACAGAACATCTAAAAATTCTATCTGATCAAAGGACTATTTTCCTTTAAAAGACAAAGTCTGTTGTCCCATTAATATACTCTATAAATTCTTGAAGTGCTTCTACACTTCCCTTCCTAATTAAATAAATGTCATCAACAAAACGCTTGAATAATCTAATGTTACTACCATAATATACACTCCGTGTGATGTAAGTATGCTCCCAATAGGCCATCACTAAGTTAGCGTAGGAGTTGGCACATGGAGTGCCCATGGCCACTCCTTTCTGTTGCAGTAAATATTGGTCCTTATATACAAACACATCGTTCTTCAAAACTATATCCATTAACATCGCACATCTCACTGTTAAATCCCTTGGCATATTTTCGATCAAAAATAATCTCATGTACTCCACACCTATAACATTGAGAATGGAAGTGAACAATTAAGTAAGAAGTGTCACCATATAATCTGGTTCTTCATCTTCAATATTTATAGAGATCAAAATCAATAACATTGCATAAAAATAAATCATATAACTCATCTTGTGGGATATAAGTAGAAGGTTTCTTAAAAACATTTACATCTGAAATTGATGCTTGGTGATACGAAGAATGACAATGTAAATGTTTTTAAGAAACTTTCTACTTATATCCCGCAAACACATCCATTGATAGAATTATTTGAAAAGGCATGTGAAAGGGATTTGTTAACACAGTATAATGATGGCAATAGTAAAAAGAAAGGTTATGTTTACAATTTAGATGGTAATGAACAAATAGCTCTCAAAAGGCTACAAGAGAACAGTGATATAGTGATTAAGGCTGCAGACAAAGGTGGAGCTATAGTCATTTTAGACACCAGTATGTATGAATTGAAAATGCAAAGTCTTTTAGATGATAAAGATACATATGCAGCCATTAATTTTACACAATTGAATAGGATTATAAATGGTGTACGAGATTAATTATATGATTTATTTTTATGCAATGTTATTGACTTTGATCTCTATAAATATTTTCTCATTGAGAGACCGACAGTTCCCACCTTCAGAGGATTTCATAAAAATATAGAAAGTCCACCAATGAGATCTATTGTCTCAAGCAAAGGGTGGCTAACTGAGACAATATCAATATATTTAGAGAAACAGCTCAGGAAGGTGGTAGAAAAGACATCCACTATCATTAGAGACACACAGCAGTTTTTAGAAAACCTCACTGATTATAGACCCTTAGACATAGATGAAGAACCAGATTATATGATGATACATGATTTTACTTCATTGTTCACTTCCATTCCCAATTATATAAGTGTGGACTACATGAGATTAGTTTTGATCGAAAATAATATGCCAAGGGATTTAACAGTGAGATGTGCGATGTTAATGGATATAGTTTTGAAGAACAATGTGTTTGTATATAAGGACCAATATTTTCTGCAACAGAAAGGAGTGGCCATGGGCACTCCATGTGCCAACTCCTACGCTAACTTAGTGATGGCCTATTGGGAGCATACTTACATCACACGGAGTGTATATTATGGTAGTAACATTAGATTCTTCAAGCATTTTGTTGATGATATTTATTTAATCTGGAAGGGAAGTTAGAAGCACTTCAAGAATTTATAGAGTATATTAATGGGACAACAGACTTTCTGTCTTTTACAGGAAAATGGTCCTTTGATCACATAGAATTTTTAGATGTTCTGTTGTTGAAAGAAGAGAAAGATATACAGACACAGCTATATAGGAAGGAATGCAGGAAGAACTCTCTTCTGCACCGTACCAGCATGTGTCCTCCTCATGTCTACAATAACATAATGAAGAGTCAAACTCTAAGAGCTTCCAGACTTACTAGTGATGACACTAGGTTTAAGGAAACAGTAGATATGCTACATAATGAGTTTTATGACAGAGGATACAGATCAAATGAAATAGCAATATTACATCAAGATTATAAGGTGAATAGAAATACACCAGGAAAACCCTATATATGTAGAAATAATGGGAGACAATATTCCACTATAAGAACAAATAAGGGTGAAGCATTGAATAAGGTAGTAATGCCAAATACTAACAACAATGTAAAGATTAGAAACATTTTTTTAAAAACTGGAATATTCTTATAGCTGATACTAAACTACAACAGTTAGTAGGAATTCTTCAAAGCTTCACTTATAGGAACACTAAATCCCTAAAACGTCTACTGTGCTATGATAAAGCTAAGATACAACAGAGCCCTTCAGACAGGAAAGGGACTTTTGCCTGTAGAACATGTAATCAATGTAGTTATATGTCCAACAGTGATCACTTCACCCATCCAAAGACTGGACGGAGATATAGGTTTGATTTGTATGCTGACTGTAAAACCCATGACTTGATCTATCTAGCAGTCTGCGCAGAATGTGGACTGTTTTATGTAGGGAAAATGAATAGGACCCTACGTGAATGTGTTAGAGAACATGTCTATGCCATTAACAGGGAAGATGATAGCAATGCTTTAGCAAAACATGTCATCACCCATGGCACTAAATAGAGCCTTAAGTTCACTGTTATAGAATTAGTATGGAAGAACAATAGATTAGGAGATCATAGGCACTATACAGAGCAAAGGAAACCAGATGGATCATGAGGCTGTAAGCAGATGGATCCTCGGGCTTGAATGACAGGCTTTCATTAAAGCCTTTTCTTATAGCTAGAACTATTAATGGTTAAGAATAAATAGATATGTATATAAAAAACACATACATATAAAATGTACATAGTTTCATATATTTTATGTTATGTTATTAGCTATATATTCAGAACTTCGTCGTTGCTATTAGGTGGAGTTAGTCGTTAGGTATTTTATATTTTATATTGTATGTGAACAACTGCATGAAATCAATTTATTACATTCACTTATATTTAGTTTCTTATACAAAAGTGGCCTTTCAGAATCCATTTGCAATCTACAGTAATTAAATGTTTCATGAATAATTTTTAGTATTGAGGATATTTATTTATATATATATATATATATATATATATATATATATATATATATATATATATATATATATATATATATATAAATATATATATATATACATATATATATATATACACACACACAAACACCACTCATGGTTTCTGCTTAAGCAGTATTATGTGTTTGCAAATGGTGTTTTACCTTTAAGCCATTAGTTTTTAGAAGTGAGATCACTTTATATTGGGTTACTTATCAGTGATTGGTTAGTGAGTAAAGGAACTGCTATTTAAATGTAGTAACACATACATTGTTAACAGTCTGATTAAGCATTTGGATAAATGTGAAAGCGCTAACTGATCTGAATTTATTTGTTTTTTTTCGTCAGTTTTTTATGTCAGTTTTTATATTAAACTGTTCGCTTTTATAGTCGTGGTGTGCCTCAGAGAGTTTTTCATTGGGTATGCTGCATCATAACCAATCCTAGGGACATGCCGTCTTCTGCCCCGGCCTGTGAATGTGCTGCATCCTGTTCGCACAAATTCAGCATAACAGAATGAATGGCAGATACTATGAATAAGAGTGCCGCTATCTTTTTGTACTTCCTAATAGGTCACATTAACTCTCATGTTCCTAGCTGGGAGAATTGGTGTGATGAAAAATGTGATGCCTTTACTTTAAGGACTTTTCAATTGTATGATTCCTACTAAACAGGTAGTATCTTGGACCCTTGTCTTCACATATTTTTCTACATATGAATGTTTTCTTTAAGTGCTACTTAGTAGCTCAGTCCACTCTGTTATTTGTACATTTTGTTCATTTACAAATTAATATCTACATGTATTTATACTTAGAGACTTGAATATGTATAACTAATCTTTGATGAATGAAACTCTGTAATTCTGGAACAATTCTGATTATCTATCTACTTTTACTATCTACTTTGACTATCATATTGAGTTAGCCAATAGTTCTAAAATAAATTATGCTATGTTTAATAATCATACTTGTGCAAAAAGTGTGTTAGTAAATACTTGGAAATTTAGAACCAAACCACTGGAGCAAACCTCGCACGCAAAAATAAAAAGCAAAACAAAAGTGAGGAATCACCAAGTTTCCCCAAGCTCATTTTGGTACTCCAAGCAACCTATTTAAGAAATCTAATAAAAAGGATTATTTCTGATTCATGTGAATTAAACAAGAAATGTGTTTGGCTAGGTAAACATTAAGATAATCCTGTGGGAGGATGTAGCAAAAATCTGGAACATCATACCCCTTAACATAAGAACTACAGCCAATAAATACATTTTCAAAAACCTCCTCAAATCCCATTTAGCTAGCTGTTGGGTAAGTAACTGCACCGACCCAAGATAACCTACATACACTACCTTTTATAACACAGCATCCACTAGAAATAAGCAAACCTAAGATCCTACCCATAGAAAGATGCTTACCTATACCCCATTACAACAGCATTTCATTTCCCTTAGGAAACCTGACTGTTATAACTATCTATATTACACTTCATGCAAATATATAGGTAAGGCACTGCTTTTACTACTATTGTTTCTATATGCTCCTCAGCACCCTCACTATTTCTTCCATCTCCCTCATATGGTAGGCTTCCAGACAGCACCACAACTCACAGAATAATGATGACATACTACTATATAACTCACATTTTTACAAAAGCAGCAGACTAGTCAACAGTGTCTTAAGTTCCACTTACTAAACAATCCTCTACGTACAACAGAATGTACAGCTGCAGTATGATTCAAACTATGTTTTAAGATTTCATTATATTATCCAGTGATAATGTGTTTTTTAAAATCAATTTTCCTTTTCTCCCTTCTGCATCGGTGAATAAAATATATTTTATGTCATGTTTCGCTCAGCTTCTACTTTTTGATTGTCACATTGTTTTTTTCAGGCCTTCTTAGTCTATGTTGATATACTGTCTTAGATATTAAGTGTTACTTCTATTTTTGTATTCTACATTTTGTATTTTGGTATTGTATTGCATTTTTTTGTTAATGGAGCTTTTCTCCCCGGGCCTCCTCTTGGGCAACCTGCCCAGTCGGACTTCCCTGAAAAACAAATGTAAAATAAAATAAAATAAAAAATAAATTAATTTTCTTTTGAAGTACTAACTAATGACAACATTTTGGAGCTGGTTTCATGAATGATTCTAAGAGTTTTAAATTTTCTGTAGAGACAGTTAACAGAAAACAATCGTATATCAATTTGTTGTGTGCTGAAAATACTGAGATCTCTAAAATCAATAAGTTCTTGTGCATTACCTTCATGACGTTGTAATCAATTCACTACTAGTATGAGACCTGACAATATATTTGCTTTCTTTTTAACTTAACTGAAAAATTTCCAATGCCCATCCCTAACAATGATATTTAATTAAATGTTTTCTAATCTACATGTCCCTGAATCATTGATAACAGCCCACATAATTCCAGTTTACATAGGTAAATTCAATTAAGACAGAAATGGTTGTAGAAATGGCTTCATTAATTTATCATTTTATTTCTCTCCCTTGAGCAGGATTGTCCTCCTGCACTGAAGTCTATTTTCAGAGGATGCCCAGAAAGAAAAGCTCTTAGTAACAGAGTACAAAAATCAAGATGAAAGTAATATTTTAAAACAATTACAATAATTTTACAAGCAGTACTAGAAGTAGTCAAGACTTAGGTAAGAAATTATTACCAGGCAAAACAGATGGGACATTTATAGAATGGGGTTGAAGAATAGTCATTTAGAGTTCAGATACAGTTGTGCTGGGGCAAAGAAATAATAGAGAGCTTATTGTGATTGAGTGCAATGACTACAGTCTGAATAGAGGAAAGTGGACTAGGTTCTATGATTATCATGTGTAGCATGACTGATTACCCATGGAAAGCCTTTGAATAAATGATTATTTTGTTATTGGCAGAGACAGAAAAATGTACCACGCTGATTGATAGTTAGCAGCATGGTTTAATTCAGTATAGTTCATGTTAATCTATGATAGCTAACAGTTATTGTATAATCAGTAGAAACACAGCTGTAGGACTATTAATACCATGTTTATATTGGCTTGTATGCATGTACAAGCAACACATTACTCAGTATTGTTCCTTTTTCAGGAAGTATGCAAAAGTAATCAAAACTTCAAATGGTTGAACATATATAACTGATGTTGAAATTAAGAGATATGCATTGCAACTGTAGCTTGAAATGCATCTTTCAGTACTGATAATGTTAAAAAAAACTGTAATAGGTTTGAGGACTGTGATAAGCAATAGTGCAACAGTACAAATACAATTATCATCAATATTAAAGAAGAGGATTGTTTTATATTATGAAGTTAGTGGGAAAGGGACTGCTAATGTATTTCTTTTTTTTTTTTAAACAAGTTTATTGTTTTAACATATAAGAGAAATATCATAACAATTTTATACAAATAATTAAAAATAGGTATTATTATAATATTCAACAAAACAACTAAAGTATTTACAAAGACATCCACTACAATCAGATCAATTAATTAAACTAAAATACTGTGCTATTGAAATTAGAATTTTTTTAACAAATTTTGTAAATTATCCCATACAATAAAATGTGATGTTTTTCTAGTTGTTCTCATTCTAATTGTGCTTATTTCCATATGACACATTATATTCATAACATTTTTAAATTCATTGAATGAAGGAGGTGTATCTGAAATCCAGTTTCTAGTTATTATTTTCCTAGCCACTGCTAGGATAGACCATAACAAGGGAAGCTTAATCTTTTTAACACATTGAGGTACAGGTGTGTTGAATAATATAAGAGACTTAGAAATAATGAAATTATCTGTAAAAGAGTCTGCAAATATTCATTAATTGACTTCCAGTATTCTTTCAACTTCATACAGTCATAAAACATATGAGCCCAGTCAGCGTTAATTTCTACATTACATCTCTTACATAGATTATCTTTATTATTAATTTTATTCATCATCAAAGGTGTATAAAAAGATCTATGTAAAAATTTCCATGTATAAAGTCTCCAGACAATGGAAGATGTAGTTCTATAAGCAGATTCCAATATATATTGTTTATCTTGTTGAGTTGGTGGGTCCCCATTAATAGAGGTGAAATAATTCCAGTATGAATCTACATTGTAAAAAGTTTCTTGTCTGATAATTTTATGTATATATGAAAGTTTACCTTTATCAGAAACTTTATGCTGTAAATTTATTATCAAGTAATCAATCAGTTTTGGAATAGATTCTTTAACTGTTATAAACATTAGATCTATTCTATCAATGAGATGTTGTCTAAAGATCTGAACCTCTAACCAGCAAGTTTCTCTTAGATCAAATTCTTGTTTTAAGAAATCTAGATTTTAACTTTATTATCAGATATCAGCTGATACCAGTACTTTAGATTATTATCTATAGCTAAATGAGCTCCTTCAGAAGTAGATGACATAAGCATACCCTGAGTATAAATTATAGGAATACAATAAAATTCCATTCCCTATACTTAGGGTGCATGAATATAAAGTTACGATAACTAATAATAATATTTAATGGGTAACAGACCATATGTTTAGGTGTAATAGGTGAAGTACAAAATTCCTTTAGCAACCACAACATGGAGTTATTTATAATCATATTTTTATGTGTTAAGGAGATTTTCATGAAGTGCATACTAATTAGCTCCCAATAATCTTTCCATTTTACGACATATGACCGATCTATTAATAAAGTAATAACTTTTATAATAGAAGAGATAATATATAAATTAAAGTCTGGAAAAGAAATACCCCCTTGAGACCAGCTATTAGTATGTTTCTTTAATGCAATCCTAGGTCTATTAGGTGCCCATAAGAAATTTAACATTAGTGTATTCAGTTTCTTGATAGTTATTTTTGTAGGTGAAAGTATTATTGATTGTATTAAATATAAAATCTTGGGGAATATTATCATTTTAATAATTGTAAGTCTCTCCTCCATAGTAAAAAGCATATTATTCCAGGTATTAAAAAGATTTTGTATATTAAGAAAGCATGTATTATAGTTATTATATATAATAGATTTAATATCTTTAGATAGTATTATACCTAAATAAGTTATCTGACCTGAGTTGGGTACATATTTAGTAAAATCACTAATGAGAGTATTTTTCGTGTATATATAGGTAGTATTTTAGTTTTTCTTCATTGAATATTAAACCAGAAATACTTTTAAAATTCATCATTTTATCAAATAAAGACTGCATAGAAGAATTAGATCCTGCTGATGTAATTAGAACATCATCTGCAAAAGTTGAATTTTTGATGTTGTATTTTCTTCTATTTCAAAACCCTCTATGTCAGTACTGTTTCTAATCAAATTAGCCCAAGGCTCCATTACTAAAGTGAATAATAGTGGAGAAAGTGGACATCCTTGCTTTGTACCTTTAAGAATGGGTATTTTTGTGAAACATATGTTCCTACCTTAATATAAGCCAGCGTTCCTTTGTATAAATGCTCAATTAAATTTACAAATGCATCAGAGAAATTTGTGCACTTCAGTAAGGTAAACAGATAGTCCCAACTTACTGAATCAAATGCTGAACCTATATCAAGACTAATAAGTGTTAAATCTTTCTTTTTCCTATTTGCAAAATCAATTAATGTTAAAGTTCTTCTTATATTATCAAAAGTATTTCTATTTACAATGAAGCCCGTCTGATCTATGTCTATAATGCCGGGATAATTGTCTTCAATCTATCAGCAAAAATACTCATAAACATTTTATAATCAACATTAAGTAATGAGATGGGTCGATATGAAGAACATCTAGTTGGATCTTTATTAGGTTTTAAAATTGGTGAAATAAATGTATATTGCCAAGATGGGGGTTATTAACTCAGTTTGGGCCAGAATAAAACCTTATGTATTCATGAATATGTAGTTTTAGAAAGGATTTTATATATCTCTGGTATAATACCATCATTACCCGGTGCTTTGTTTGATTTAAGCTTATTTATTTGTGTAATAACTTCTGTATATGAAATACTCTTGTCCAATAGTTTAATCTGTTGTTTATTAAGCTTTTTATTCATGTTTGTGGTTATAAACTCCTTTATTTTATCTTTAGGTTCCATGTTAATGTTGTTATGGTTAATCTTGTGAAAGTGATTTCTAAATTCATCCAGTATTTCTGGTATACTAGAAACATTCTTCTTTTTCCTTAGAGAAAAGATTTCTTTGATATGGTTTTGTTTATTCAATCTTTTGTTTTATTTTTAAGTCTATGTAAGTATTTGGGGCTTATTGAATAAGACAAAACTTGTATTTCTCTAAAGTTATTTTAACTTTATGAGTTAAAATTTCTTTGTATTTCTCATTTAGTTTGTTTATTTCTTCAATAACTTTCTTGTCCATAATATTTTCTTTATTATTATGTTTATAAGAGTCTAGTTTACTTTGAATATCTAACAATTCCTTATCCCAAGATTTCCTTTTGTTATTATACCATCTGATACTTTGTCCATATAGATATGATTTTAAGGCATCCCAAACATAGACAATGGAGACTTCAGGAGTATTATTTATGTCTAGAAAATGTTGTACTTCTGAAAGTATATATTCTTTATAGTCTTTTAGCTGAGTTAAGTATGCTGGTATCCTTTTGATCTGAACATTATGAGTATTTTTATCATGAATTCAAAAACAATTGAGTTATGATCAGATATAGGACATGAAATGATTTTGGAATTAATTAAATCTGTTACCATCTGGTTAGAAATAAAGACCCTATCTATTTTTGAATAAGTTTTGTATCTGTTAGAAAAAAAGGTGTATGGTAATGATTTTGACTCTATCTGATTATTAATATCATTCAAATGATAAGAATTAGCAAAATCATTTAAATGTTTTGCATTAGATGTAATTCTTCTTTTCTTTATAGTGGTAGTATCACTTTCATGTAGTATACAATTAAAATCACCAGCTAAAATAATATCCCCTATAGAGAATGATATGATCTTATCAATATGATGTTTCACTGTATTAATACCAATTCCAGGTATCCAGTATACATTAATTAAAGTGTAAGTCTTCCCATTAATTTGTATTGTAACCATACAAAACATTCCTTTGTCATCCTGATAAGACTTAATGGTTTTAGGAATGGGCATACTTTTATTCCATAAAATAGCCACTCCTCTTTTTCTGAGTGTGCTCTGAACTAACCAATACTGCATACTTATTAGTGGCTAGTTTATCAATATCTTTTTTCAAGAGATGGGTTTCTTGCAGGAAGACTAGATTGGCCTTGTGTAGATTAATGTATCTTATTAGGCTTGCCCTTTTACACGGATTATTCAATCCATTAATGTTTAAAGAAATTCCTTTTAAAGATGTCATTTGGCATTTTTAAAACTCAAGAATCTTATGATCGAAATAACAAATAACAAGATAAATAATGTTACATCTCCTCTTTTAGGTGTACCTTTAAATATAGCTGTATTTATTAAATCTCTTATGGGATTTTGTATAGGATTCAATTTTGTTTGTAGTGACAATGAGTGTACAAAATATATTGTGGATGTCAAAACTATATACATATAACAATGAACAAGTGAAAATAATGTAAGGATTAAACCTTGCATCCCGCCTGGAGTTGAAAACTCCAACTTAGAGCAGTATTTACTACTCAAGTTAACCCCCTACCCTAAGCAGCAGTACCTCAGCTACCACCTTATCAATTTAATACTAGTTATATTTAACTGAGGTTGTGAACGACCTGAGACGTACCTCCCTGGACTGCATGAAAAGAGACATAGAGGAGCTCTCTGATTATGTAGCCCAGGCAGGTATGACCCTAACCCTGAGCAGTATCCTTCCTTCACCAAGAATGATGCCACAATATAGAGACAAGATGATCAGCTTTAACAATTGGCTTAATGTCTGGTGTCATTCAAAGGGGATCCAGTGTCTGTCTGCCTGGGATGACATGCTTGACAAGCCACGCTGCTGCAAGGGACTTGCACCTGTCACCCTGGGATTCGGATATTGGCTAAGGCTCTTGCCACCCCATAGTGCCTTTTTAGGCAAGGCTCAAATTCTAAACCTACCACCCTAGAAAACAAAAATGGGAAGAAATTGAGGGTAATGCTGCTCAATGCCAGAAGTCTAAATCTCAAAATGCACACTCGAGGCCCTTCTCAGTATGGAGAACATTGATGTCTGTGCTGTAACTGAAACCTGGTTCAAGGCTCCTGAGAGCACCCGGCACTATTAGGTTTTACCTCATATCATGCGTTCCGCCCCAAAACCCGGACCACTCCACAAAAGGAGGGGTGTATCCATATTCATAAAGGATACTCACACCTCCAGGTTGGTGGCAACGCATGAAGCTGAAACCATCCAGGTGCAACTAACAATAGGCAAAACTGCTCTACAAATTGTAGCATGCTACAGGCCACCCTCTCAAACTCAGGAACCCCACACAGCCTTCCTGAAGACACTGGAGGGTATAAATGTATCTCCAAACACCATCATATTGGGTGACTTCAACTACCGAATATAGACTGGGAACATTACTCAAGCCCTAACTTTCTAGCCCAACGGTTCCTGGAGTTCATAAATTCAAATGCCATGGAACAGCTAGTCACTGTTCCACGAGAGGAGAAAATATACTAGATCTCATTGTCACAAACATGGGGACAAAATGCTCCACACAAGTATATCCCTCATTGGTGAGATCTGATCATAAACTAATCTCACTGGAAATCCACATACGCCCCCACCCCAAACAAAAGACCATAGTGAAGAACTTCTCTAAAGCAAACTTCACACTACTCAAGACTGGTGTGGTATCCTTCAAGGCCCCTGAGTCAGAGGAAACCACAACCCAAGCTGCGGAAGCCCTTACAAATGCCTTCTATGAACACCTCCAGGACTGCATGGATCAGGCAATCCCAAATAAAACCAAGACTCTTTCCACAAAGGGCAAACGTCCAGTCTGGTGGACCCCAGCCATTAACAAACTTTACAATAAGAGGAGAAAGCTATTACATGATAGAACAAAATCCATAAAAGGGAAGTCACGCCTGGTCATTATTAGTAAAAAATCGAGCACTCATAAAATCAACTAAGGCCAATTTTGAGAGAAAAATTGCCATGGATTCAAAGGACAATCATAAGGCCTTTTTCAGCTATGTTAGGAACCTGGGTGGAAACTCACAGATATGCTCAGAATTAGTCCAAAATGATACAAAAATCACTGAACCCACAGACATTGCCAACATACTGGCAGACAGGTTCAGTGCAAACTTCACCCCCGTCTCCCCCCCTAAAGGAGAGATAACTATCCCAGCCGAGTGTAGCCTCCCGGACATCTCAAATGCGCAGGTGAAGGCTGCTCTCTCTAAAGCTAAAAACACAGCATCAATGGGACGGATGGTGTCCCCGGCTGTGTGCTACGAGCTAAATGAGGAATTAAACCCGCACATAAGGCAGCTGTTTAATCTCAGCCTTACCACAGGATACGTGCCCAAGGAGTGGCGTACGGCAACTGTGGTCCCACTCCACAAAGGTGGCTCTACGCACCCTGGTAATTACCCCCCCATAAGCTTAGCAAGTCTAGTCTCCAAAGGTATGGAGAGGATCATAATGGAGCTCATAAACAAAGATATAGGGGACTTGCAGACATTGGACCCGACCCAGTTTGGCTTTGTCAAGGGAAGATCATGCCTTTTGAACTTGGTCGACTTCTTGAAATAGTCACCAAGGCCATTGATGAGGAAAGGCAGTCCATACAGCCTACCTTGACCTTGCAAGGCTTCGACACAATACCCCACTGGGTATTGTAGAAAAACTACCAGCTTAAATGTAAACCCATATGTCACAAGATGGGTTGCAAACTGGCTTAAGGACAGAACCCACAGGGTTAGAGTTGCTGGCGCTGTGTCAGACTCCAAGCCGGTCACAAGTGGTGTCCCACAGGGCTCGGTCCTTGGCCCCTATTGTTTGGCATCTACTTCTCAGAAGTACAGGCCAACATGGGAGGACTTTGGCTGACAAAGTTTGCAGATGACTGCAAACTGGGCCATAGTGGAAAGTGCATCGGACACTGATATCCTTCAGAAGGGACTCACGGAAACAGATAGCTGGTGCCAGAGCCATGGCCTGAAGTTAAACGCCAAAAATGTATAGTCATACCCGGGAAAAACAAGGTAACCCCAAGCTACCATATAGGTGGCAATCCACTAAGCACAGAAGAGGTTATCAGGGACCTGGGGACCCAGGTTGACAGTGGCCTTTCTTTTGACACTCACATTGCTAAAGTGGTTAGAAAGACCTTCTACATTGCCCACCTGATCATGAAGGGATTCACATCCAGATCTAGTGAGGTCATTGTTCCCCTGTACTCTTCACTTATCAGACCAATGATCGAGTACAATGCCCCATTCGGGATGTATCTCACCCGACATCTGCAGCAATTGGAGAGACCCCAAAAGTTCCTCACCAAAAGGATAAAGGGACTCCAAAATCTGTCATATGCTGCCAGATTGAAGAAACTCCAGCTCTATTCAGTCGCATACCGTCTGCTCAGAGGTGACATGTGCCTGACATACAAGGCCATGTCCAACCCGAATTAATGGACATGCTCCACCTCAAAAATCCAAATCCACCAAAACCACTAGAGCAAGCGACTTAAACCTTAGCACGGATATAAATAGGACGTGCTGGAGGGATAGATTTATCACTCAGAGACTCCCTATGCTGTGGAATAAAATCCCGGTCCATGTGAGGCAGAGCACCTCGCTGACTCTGTTCAAGAGAAATCTAGACCTGTGGATGGGAGATCGTAGGTTTACCCCGGGAATCATCTCTGGGTCACTGCTGGACAGAGGCACAACAAACTAATGGGCACAGTATTTTTTCATATAAGGGGTGGCGTAAGCCACAATAATTTGGGCTAGGCTTATAAATGCCTTAGGGCAGATAGCCTAGTATAAACCTATGAAACCTATGAAACAGTTTTCAATTCAATTATCTATCAAGACAAAACTACACATTTGGTAAAACAGCATCATATAAACTAAAATAAACTTTTTTTTTTTTTTTTTTTTTTTTTAAACTGTTCATACTATTATATAGATCTATGTAATATATAACACTTGAATTCTAATAGCATTCAAATAATCTTAATGTTAGAAATCAAGAGGAGAGAAAATTATGTTCTAACATTCATTTAAATCAAAAACTTTGGCTAATATGATTCAGACATTACATGCATTAAGATGCATCTATTTTCTGTCATGTGAATTCTATCAACAGCTTCCACCAAAATCTTGAATTGTTTGTATATGAGCATTTACTTAAACTCATTATTGTCAATAGAGTAAAATATTGTATTCATAAAAATTATTATAAATCATATTGCATAGTTATGCAGATTCTCAGAAACACCTGCGTTATTACCTAAAAAAAAAAAAAAGCCATCACACACATAAACACAGACACACACACATACATATACACACACACATATACACACACATACATATACACATACACATATATACATAGATACACACACACACACACACACACACACACACACACACACACACACACACACACATATATATATATATATATATGATCTCACTGAGTTGTGTGTTAGTAGAGCACTATCCTACTTGCTGTCCCTAGAATAAATCTGTCTGCTTTATACAAAATAATGCACAGCAAACACATATTAGTAACCAGATTTTACAATCATGCTAACCTACTGCTTTAAAATATATCACATGACATTTCTTCCAGAATAGAGTTATAAGATTATTTATGCTTGCCAATCAGATGAATTGAATGAGTTATAGCAAAGTATATGTTTGGGACACAAGTTTTTAACACAGATTATTATGCTACTGTTAAGTAGATTTTCAAAACCATTTAAATAAATGTTTCATTTTCTATGCCTTCTAAAATAAGATATTTACTTGCTACAAGAAACTACATCATCCAAACTCATCATAACTGACATATTTTATGAATAGAGTATTTTTCCTGAATCTGTGGTGTGTCAGTGTGATAACCTTGTCAATGTTTATACTAACTGCTTTCAGTTTCTCTGTGAAAATTCTGTGAGTGAAGCTTCTGAGGAAACTCATGGACACTATGCATGAGACAGCCCACATCCCAGATTGTCTACATTTTGGCGGAAACTTATTAAAACTTGTGGCAAACATTCATTTTGTCAATAGAGTAAAATATTGTATTCATAGAAATTATTATAAATCATATTGGATAGTTATGCAGATTCTCAGAAAAAAAAGCCATCACACTCACACACACACACACACACACATACACACACACACACACACACACACACACACACACACACACACACACACACACACACACACACACACACATATCTGATCTCACTGAATTGTGTGTTAGTAGAGCACTATCCTACTTGCTGTCCCTAGAATAAATCTGTCTGCTTTATACAAAATAATGCACAGCAAACACATATTGGTAACCAGATTTTACAATCATGCTAACCTACTGCTTTAAAATATATCACATGACATTTCTTCCAGAATAGAGTTATAAGATTATTTATGTTTGTCAATCAGATGAATTAAATGAGTTATAGTAAAGTATATGTTTGGAACACAAATTTTTAACACAGATTATTATGCTGCTGTTAAGTAGATTTTCAAAACATTTAAATAAATGTTTCATTTTTATGCCTTCTAAAATAAGACATTTACTTACTACAAGAAACTACATCATTTAAACTCATTATAACTGACATATTTTATGAACAGAGTATTTTTCCTGAATCTGTGGTGTGTCAGTGTGATAACCTTGTCAATGTTTATACTAACTGCTTTCAGTTTCTCTGTGAGAATTCTGTGATTTGAAGATTCTGAGGTAACTCAAGGACATTGTGCATAAGACAGCCCACATCCCAGATTGTCTCTCTTAACATTTTGGTGGAAACTTATTAAAACTAGTGACAAACATTCATTTAGCAGTGTAAATGCATCTAAACATGACAGAACCTCCACAATGTATTCCACAGATCATCACAGCCTCTATGCAAGTGAAATTAAACTCAAAATTACCAACAAGCAATAAAACTCAGCATTCTTCTCCCAACTCAATTTTCATACAAATCCTATTATTCACTGTGCCCACACAGTCTAAAGCATTTCTATATAATAATAAAGAAAAGAAAAAGAGAGTAGAAAATAAAAGGGAGTGAGGCAGAAATAAAAAATGTAAGAGAAAGCTGTAAGAAGTATATACAATGGAATGTTACTTACTGTTTATATTAATAGAGTTAAAAATAAAACATATTATTTACTCTTATTTAGTTCTGATTATTATTAGTTAAAGCATGACAGATTATTTACAAACAAGCATAAGCAGTATAATCAAGAAAGTATAATCAGAAATAGCATTTGAAGAACTTATAAACTTTTACAAGAAATAAATATGTTATTATTCTATTAATGATATTTTCATTACTGTTCTCTCCCTGCCCTCGCCCACCCTTTACCCACTACATAATCTAAATAGAATGTCATTGTTTAAACAAAGAAAATAATAAAAAGAAGGAAAAAAAAAGGTAAAGATAAAAAAATGTATCAAATTACTAACCTTACTTTTTTCAGAAAGAAAAACAAATAGTCACAGCCTGCCATTAAATCCTCAGGCATTTTGACTGGTTATGAAACAAAACATTTCTTTGCACATAGAGAATAACTTTGATTAAATCTTTACCAAAATATTTGTGGCTTTCTGGAAATGCAGGAACTATATTCAAAAAGATTAATAATGAACTAAAATGATGAGAGAGAAAAACATATAACAAATCATTTGTTTTAGTCTCTTCTTCTTCTCTGAAGTCTTCCAGGAAGCTTCAGTTGCCAATCTCTTTAATGAAGAACTAGCCCATTCTATTTCTTCTATTTTATCCAAAATCATTTTTTCTTTGACAAACAGTAAAGCAGAGTCTAAATCATCGAAGACCTTAGGACCATCAGGAAGGAAGATTTTAAGCTTGGCAGGAAACAGAAGGTATGTTTTAAACTGTGCTTTTTAAGCTCCTTATTAGTGGCAGAAAAACTTTTCTTTTAGCAATTACCATGGAAGAATAGTCATTGTCAAAACGCACAGTTGTCTCATTAAACTTAACAGGAGCTTTAGCCCAAGCAGATTTAAGAACCATCTCTTTATCAAAAGATGATAGAAATCTAACTATAACTGATCTAGGATAGTTTTTGTTATAGTTAGTATTAGCTATAGATCTATGTGCTCTTTCGATACCAAAAGAGAATGATTCTGGTAAATCTAAAGTTTTAGGGAGCCATGTTGTTAAAAAGAAGTAATATTGTTACCTTCAATATTTTCTGGCAGTCCAAAAATCCTAATGTTATTGCACCTAGATCTATTTTCCAGGTCATCCAGCTTTGTTTGTAAATGTGTATTTTGTTTCAGCAGAAACTCAATGTTGATTTCCTGTTCTTGTATTTTATTTTCCATGTCATTCACAGCTTCTTCTATGCCTGTCATCTGGATCTTCTGTTGTTGCAGGTCCATATGTAACAAGTCTATTTGTTTTGTAGTTTTTCTATGAAAGTGTCTATTTTAGTATCCATTTTATCCATCTTAGCAGTAAGTTGCTGGACTATAATTATCAGAGACTGAAGTTCTTTCTTGATGCTGGAGTCTTGAGAATTTGTCTTACTGGAACTCATTTCAGACTGATAAACTGACAGGAAAATTTCCAAAGTAATTTCTGAGAGGAATATTATTAAGATTTCCTTTCTTTTTTAGATATAGTTCAAGAACTATATAAAACAAACATATTTAGAAAGAAAATTACTTCAAAAATTAATTTTTTAAGTAATTAATTCCTGTCAATGTAATGAAATTGGTGGAGCTGAAGAAATCTGCTGCTATCCTGTGTTCATCCTTGGCCATGCCCCCCTGCTAATGTATTTCTTGATAACAGTATGCATTTGCATTTTTTAATTCAGCAATATTGAACTAAGTATTGCTTTCTGGGCATCAGTTCAGAGTCATACATACTGCTTCCTCATCACAGTAAAGAGCAAAGCAAAATACCACAGCCCATGATAGGAATCCTCCACTGGGTATTTCTGAATATGGACTGTGTTAATAGTACCATGTGCCCCATCGTTTCTATCACTCAACAGTACAGTGTAAAATGTTGGTTTGGACAAACATTGTAATATGTTGCATGTTACCAACTCCCTCCATTGCATAAAGGGGTAAAGTCTTAACTGTCATGCAGATGACCTGAAACAGAATAGCAGCTCAGTCGCTACAGGTTGTAGAGATAGTGAGGTATGAAGGAATGTCATTTTGCCAGCTTGTCCACTCTAAAACAGAGAATAGAGATTTCTGTCAGAGTGTGTGCTTCCTCGGTGATGGGACATACCATTATTGCAAGGTAGTTTGCTGTTAAGAATTCCACATTAAAGATTAGAATTGAAGCTGACAGATGTTATCTACAATGATGCACATGATGTCAGGAACTCTGCCCAATTAGGGCATTGCAAAATGTGCTGCACATACATAACAGCATATATGATTCTGTGGGAGCCACCACTCTATATTTCCTATCTACAGGGGACAGTACTAGGGACATTAAGGATAGGAATAATGGTAGAAAGAAGATGGGCAATGTGGCTTAGCTACTTGGTGGTCTCCTTAGAGCATAGGCATGGTAAAAACTATGAACCTATAATTTGGTGAGCTAAGGGTATGCAATGAGGGGGTCTATATTAAAACCACGAAAGCTGAAATCTGCGAATGCAATTACATCGACACATAAACATCGATCTACTAAAACAGCAAACTACGGAAACATCGAAAATCAGAATGCTGAACATATTTCTGGAAGCAACAGCACCATACAGGCAAGTTAAACCTAACTAAACAAACCTAATGTAACACACTTTTCCAAACATTTTTGCAGGGGAGCAAGCCCCCCCCTATGTGGGGGATGTGCCTCCCACACCCCCTTACTTAAATATACCAACTCCAAGATCACACTACAGTGGGGAAATGGATATATTTCCTCATACCCACGATCACCCTGCTGGCCAAGGAAATTTGTTTGGCATTCTGATTTTCAACATTTCTATAGTTCGCTGTTTTAGTAGATTGACGTTTATGTGTCGATGTAATTGCATTTGCGAATTTCAGCTTTCGTGGTTTTAATATAGACCCCAATGGGGGGGGGGTAAAATCATAATGTTACAAGTAGCTTGTCCATTATAACATGTAAAGCAAACAGTTTCAGCTTGGGTATCTTTGAGCAGAAGCTGTTACTAAAGAACAATGTATGTTTTTAACAATGTATGTTGTCTTATAAAATGCAAAGCAGAATTATTCACAGCTTTAAGTGGAAGATTACTGTAATGCTTACTGCTGCTGTCCAGACTTCTTTCTTTCACAATAGTGCAGTATTAAATGTCGGCTTCTACAAACATTAAAAGAGTGAAGAAAAATGCGACAATCCAGTCAAGTATTCCCTGATGGTTATCTGAGTACAGATTGTCACCAGACAATAGAATTGTATTGTTAGCAATCTGTTTTCCATAATTTAGTCAGCTCTACAGCATCAATAAACTGATGCATGTTTTCAGTTTATTATAACAGCATGCAAAATAAAATGTTGCAGATAGGTTCTTAATGTATCTCTCACAAAATACACAACAAACAGCATGTCACAGCATTACAATGCCAACTTTTGCTTTGTAGATTTTTCTTTTAATTCAACAGTATATTGTCAGATTATACTTTTTTCAGACATTTTAAAATGCATGCCACTTGTTCATTATAATAGTATATGTCACAACACGTATTTCAGAATATGGATTGCCACAAGGCATGAGTATGTTCTTAAATAAAGTATGTTAGTTAGGTTTTTCTAAAGGTTATGTTGGGGAAGGGTATTTAATTTGAGCATTACTGTCTGCCTCTCTCTATCAGTGACATGGGGGCCAGATTCACAGTGAATTTCCAATTTCCCATCCATTGGTCAAGGTCATGCTAAAAGGGGTTAAGTATGGATTTTGCTTTACTTGGGAGCCTGTTCCAGAGCATGGGGATCCTCTGAGACACATTTGTCTCATCAATATGTCCTATTTATGTCACAAGCAAAATTTAAATCATTGTATCTAGTGGTTCTGATGTTGTTCATTTTGTAGATGCACAAAAGGTCCAACATACCTAGATCCGAGCACCCCTTGTGTGCCGGGCATAGATCGCTTCTCAGTAAACTCAAGGAGAGATTGGGCTTTAAGGTGATCCATATAGGACAATGTATTTATTCCCTGGATTTTCCTGGTAAGGAGCCTTTGCAAATATTCCAGCTGTTGCACACATCTGCTCAGATGGTTTACTATCAAAATGTTGAGGTGACTTACCTAGACAGTGAGAAGGATGAACACGGAGTGGCAGAGAGGCAAAACTGTGAACACAATTCTTGTTGACTTTAAAACTTCGATATGGAGACTGTGTTCGCAGTTTGGAGTGACAGTGTTTGGAAGTGCATCGCACTACAGTGGGGATAAGGAAAATTACTCTTTTCCTCACTGTAGTGTGATCTTGGAGTTAGAATATATGTTGCAGGGGGTGTGTGGGGTGCAGCCTCCCACATGGGGGGTGCAGGGGGGCTTACCCCCATGCAAAATGGTAGGAAATTTTCTGCCTCTTAGCAGATATTTTTTTCTGGATGGTGAGTGGTTGAATGTCAAAAGAATTGACATTCTAAGCAATCAGCGTGATGCTTTTTCATTGTTCTGGGTCGGGGATGTGAATAGTTGAGGTAAATCACCTTGACATTTTGATAGTAAACCATCCAAATATTAATATCTTTCAAGCCTGAATCTTTATTCCATGTTAGTTAGCTATTTTATTAACAGTTTGTTATACATGGGATGGTTGGTATGAAAAGCTAGTGCCCACATCAAGGATTAGTTGTTGCTGCATGTTGGCATGCAGGGCACTAGTAATTTAGCATAAGGTAAATAAAGGTTGAGAATGTTCTGAGGGGTATAATAAGTACACTTTATAAGTGGTGCACCGAAAAACATCATGATGTATGCCAGATCTCTGTAGTGTATTCCCAACAAATGCTGTGAGAGGCATTGTGCACCATGAAAATCATGTTGTATGCCAAATCTCTGTAGAGTATTCCCAATAAATGCTGTAAAAAGCATGGGCTGTTACAGGATTTAAATTACACTCAGTATGTTGGGAACTGTGACATTGCGCATTGCGTTTTATCATGATGGGATGGCAGCACAGATCCCTTAAGAAACATGCAAAACACAGCATTTTACATTGTATTCTTGAAGAAAAAGACACACTGAAGGTACATTTGCAGCATCATAGTATTTTGTGTGAAAGGTGATGGAGGGATTGTGGAAGGGGTCCCAAGTGCAAGTGTTTACTCTGTATTGTATGGTGAGAGTTAACAGTGTACTGTTAAACTAAATCAATAAACAAATGAAAGACATGCAGTGCTTGTAATGTAATGTTCAATTTGGGGTTTTGGGGAAGGGGTCCCAAGTGAAAGTGTTTACTCTGTATTGTATGGTGAGAGTTAACAGTACTGTTAAACTAAATCAATAAACAAATGAAAGACATGCAGTGCTTATAATGTGTCTGCACTGAAGATCCATACTGTGAAATGTTCAATGTGGGGGTTTGGGGAAGGGGTTCCAAGTGTAAGTGTTTACTCTGTATTGTATGGTGAGAGTTAACAGTACTGTTAAACTAAATCAATAAACAAATGAACAACATGCAGTGCTTATAATGTGTCTGCACTGAAGATCCATACTGTGAAATGTTCAATGTGGGGGTTTGGGGAAGGGGAAGGTGGGTAACTTCCCAAGCAAAACAAAGGTGGTATGCACATTGCTGTCAAGTTGTCAGACTGTAGAATGAGAATCCATAAAGCAGCACATGGAGACTCTAAGTAACCTACTGCACTAATGCAATGCTGAGCTGTAATGTTTGTCTTCCTTATTTTATTTATCCATAACCCAGGGACAGTACTAGTGCTCTGCAGAGGACTGATATTAAAACAATGTAGTACTATTTTATGATATCATTTTTCTCAACAGACAGTTAAGGGAGCAATGATTTGTGCAGTAGATATTAAAACATACTAGGGATGGATGGCTGAGTGGTGCTTAGACAATGCTTGAAATGCTGTAATTATGTTAATGCATAGTGCACCACTAGAAAGGGCCCTTAGCACTTTTTGCAGGCAATGCCAAATTAACAAACCTACTGACATAGCAAATAAAATCCCAAGAAACCTGAAGGTGTTGCAGCTCAGTGTTAGAAACCTGAACAAGAAAGGCTAATGTAATGCACCTTTAGCTGACCAGGTTCATAGATGACTGCAAATTGGAAGGTGGCATAGATTCTCCCCATGACAGAAATATCTTATAATAGGGTCTAACAGACAAGTGACTGGTTCCAAACTCACAGACGGAAACTCAATGTCAAGAAATGCATTATAGTGCCTTTTGGGAAACTCCACACAGGCTAGTGACTCCATCAATAAGGCATCCCTAAGAGTTGACCCAATAGTCATGGATCTTGGAACATATGTTGATGGTAATCTGGCCTTTGACCAATGTGTGTCCAGGGTAGTAAGAAAATCATTCTACGTTGCCCAACTTATAAGTAAGGGTATCTCATCCATGTCCAAGAAAGTCATAGTGCCACTTCATTCAGCCCTTAAAAGACCAATCATTGAGTATAATGCCCCCTTGTACATGTATCTGACCAGGGTTTACTATCAAAATATCAATGTGACTTACCTCAACTATTCACATCCCTGACCCAAAATGAAAAAGCATCATGCTGATTGCTTAGAAAGTTGATTCTTTCGAAGGAAAGAATAAACATTCGACCACTCACCATAGACATTCAACCCCTCACTATCCAGAAAAAAAGCATCTGCAAAAAGGCGGAAAATTTCCTACTGTTTTGCAGGGGGGCAAGCCCCACCTGCACCCCCTGCTGCTTCTGCTGCTTAAATATTCTAACTTCAAGATTGCATTACAGTGAGGATAAAGGTAATTTTCCCAACTCCCACTGTAGTGTGATGCACTTCAAAACACCAACGCTCCAAACTGCGAACGCAGTCTCAGTTTCGACATTTCAAACTCAATAGGAATTGTGTTCACAGTTTTGGGACATACCTCTAGCTGCTTTTTCTGCTTCTACCTTCCCCCATTTTGTATCTCTCTTCCTCTGACTCCTCCCTTCCCTATGCACATTAACTAGTCTATATTAGTGGGTCATCTTGAGTGGCACCATTTTGAAATAGTTATTTTTGGCCTGCTCGTGGTGAGGAAGCTCTTTCCATTCCCTTTTCAGTGTGCACACCTGCAATTGCTTAAGCTATTCTCAAATATTTGTGGTGCACCTGGGTTAATAGGCATTTTTATGATTTCCAACTGAAGTACTTAGATAACTTTATGTAGTCTAGGGAACTAGCTGAACTTGTGACTGCTTTTACTACATAAACTGTTTGCTGTTAAATATGCTGTCATGCTTACAATGGATTTGGGCAGTAGACTTGTGTAATGTAATGTTCCTTAACTGGTTTTGACTTTTGTGTACTTGCCTACAGTATCTTTTCCCTAGTTATTTGTAGAAGCTGGAACCACACATATTCCATTTACTAAAGCAGTGTTTTAAATTGCAAGAGACAGAAAAGCTTGTTGTCAATGGGCACGCTTCTTCGGCATCTAGTGATCAGTGCTACATTCTGTATTACTTAATATTACAGTCCTACATAAGTGTGTGTTGTTATCCTCAAATGTGTTCTAACCAGTTATTACCTACTGCACTGTTATTTTGAGAAATGATGACTGCATAGATATGTGTTTTACTATTACTATGGTATGATTTGTGCCTGTTATCTAATCCACTACAAGCCCTGAGGTTAGCAGTCCATATATTATGGTCTGTTGAACTTCTCCCTGTCCCAGTCATTGCACACCCACTCCACAGACACCACGGGTCCCCTTACAGCCTCTCTAGGTTCCTTTGTACCTCTCCTAACAACACACATCCACACTCAGTCAGCTCATCCTCATTCCTCTTACTTTACTGCTCACTGAGGTGTTCTGCACTTTGGAATAACTAGACATATTCATAACATCACTTATTATCTCTTTTACAGCACACTTGGCCTTGACCTCGGGTTCCTCCCCCACCCCACCCCCAGCAACTGCAACATTAGCAAATAGAAACACTGCTATGCTCCAGTTTCTCCCTACAGTTATTGCAAGCCAAGAGTAACACCTTTTAATAAGGATACCCAACAGACAAGTCTGTATAGGTAAAATGAAATAAAATGCACCAAGTCAACACACAAACATACGTTTACTCAAACCAAAAATAGAAAAAAAAAATGGTTAGTGCTTTCACAACTACACTACTTGTTTCATCAGACACAGTAGTTTAACATAATAAAGCTTATATAGAAGATGCAATAAATTCAGCTGACAATCCAGTAGTCACATGTTCCAATGCTTATAAATGTGTAACATTAAATATACGTAAATGTAAATATACATAAAAACATAAATAAATATGCATTAATATACTAATAAATGATTAAAACATTACTATAAATATATATATATAAAAGACTTAGTTAAAATTTTGAGTTTCTGACTTCATATCCTTAAATATAATAATGCAAAATCTGTCATTCTAGCAACTTTCTACTTTTATAGAAACAATATTTAAAATCCAAACAAAAATAATACGGACGACTCGGTAAAAACAAGGTGCATAAAACAGATAAGTAAAATGCTTAAAGAAATATAATAATATAATAATTCCAATGCTTCAATGGTCTGTCTTTTAAAAAAGGTTTTAAGGAACTATTTCCATTCAAGCCAGGATATTTCTCAGCATTCAACTTAAGAATCCATTTTTGTTCTATGCTTTCTGTAGTATTTTCTAAGTCACCTCCCTGTATATTTGAGAGGACATGCTGAATAACAAAAAACTTAAAAGTATGAGACAAATCAGTTTTTCTAACATGATTTGCCAGTGTGCTTGTCTCTTTACAATTATTTACATCTCTAACATGCTCAAGGATCCTGTCTTTCAGGACCCTGTTAGTTTTTCCTACATAATATGCAAAACCTTTTTGACAGAAACAAAAATACACAACATTAGCAGTCCTACAATCAGCATAGCTATAACTGGTTATAGTAAATTTACATAGAGGATGAATAAATGTCTTGTTGCTATGAATATATTTACATGCAGTACAACGTCTGCATGGAAAAGCACCAACATGTGTAGAAAAATCAAGTCTATTAAGTTCTGTTCTATAACATAAATGTTACTTTAAAGACTAGTTATTCCTGAAAGAAAATAACAGAGTTTCACTGATTATATTAGTCAACTCTGGTACTTGATGATGTAAATGCTTGTAAATCCTTGATCGAGGATCTACAATGTCCGGTGTGTTTGGAAGTTTTGCAAGATCCAGTATCCCAGGGCTGTGGTCACAACCTCTGTAAGCTCTGTATGGAGAAAGTTTGTGCTGGAAATGCTTACGTCTCCTGTCCAGTTTGCAGGAAGACATTTCCCGCCAAAGATTATGCAGTCAATAAACTGCTTACCATGTTATTGGAAAATGTTCAGAAGTCGCTACTAGACAAGTCCGAGAACCCGCTGCCGTCCAACATGTGCCCGGAGCATATCGAGCCACTTAAATTGTTCTGCAAAACCGATGGCAACCTGGGTTGTGTTGTATGCATGGTGTCCTCTGTTCATGAGGATCATATATTCATTCCAGTACAGGAAGCAGTTACCACGTACCGGGTAGCCCCCTCCCTTGCCTAGCTTCCTGTGGTTCCCAAGACCTAACAGCAGCCCATCAGGACCATAAAAGAAAACTAAACCAGAAGCCTCAACTCTTCTTAAAAATCAGGGTAGCCCCCTCCCTTGCCTAGCTTCCTGTGGTTCCCAAGACCTAACAGCGGCCCATCAGGACCATAAAAGAAAACTAAACCAGAAGCCTCAACTCTTCTTAAAAATCAGGGTAGCCCTCCCTTGCCTAGCTTCCAGTGGTTCCCAAGACCTAACAGCGCCCATCAGGACCATAAAAGAAAACTAAACCAGAAGCCTCAACTCTTCTTAAAAATCAGGGTAAATACAAAACATTAGTACCCTATTCAGAGAGAACTATACTGTCCTTGTCAAGAACCTGACACTCTATCTTGAGGACTTTAACAATACAAAGCCTGTAAAAATTGTATCTTTATAAATTCAGCACTAGTAACTCCATTGTGTTGAATTATACTACTGGAACTGTTACCTTTAAAACCCTGTAAAGTCTCCTGGCGGTGTATGTGAACGCTATTCTAAGTATCTGAAGGCAACTGAATCTATTTTAAAGGAACTGAATGTGTTTTACTGCTTATGTAAATGCTCATAAATGTTACTGACTTACATTTAATGTCTTTGTATCATAAACCATATGCGACCTAATTCTGTAATCATTTAAAGTAACTGGATGCTATTTTATATACAAGAATGTGTTTTAAAGACTATGCAAAGGCCTGCACATGTTCCTGACTAACTCTAGGCATCTTTTAAGCATAATGCATTAGCGACCTAGAGCTGAACTCATTTAAAGTTATAATTTCAGTATCTGCTGTCTATTTAACAAAGCTGAAGTCATTAGATGCCATCTCATAGTATTTGAATGTTTCTCTTTAACTGCATACTTTATGGATTATGAAGACATTTGAGTGTGTTTGTGTCTAAAAAGGATGGCTGTTGTAGCCTGCTAGTTCTATTTTTCAACCTTTATTAACACTAATACTCATATCTCTCTCCCTCACTTGTATCACAGGTAGCCCCCTCCCTTGCCTAGCTTCCTGTGGTTCCCAAGACCTAACAGCGGCCCATCAGGACCATAAAAGAAAACTAAACCAGAAGCCTCAACTCTTCTTAAAAATCAGGGTAAATACAAAACATTAGTACCCTATTCAGAGAGAACTATACTGTCCTTGTCAAGAACCTGACACTCTATCTTGAGGACTTTAACAATACAAAGCCTGTAACAAATTGTATCTTTATAAATTCAGCACTAGTAACTCCATTGTGTTGAATTATACTACTGGAACTGTTACCTTTAAAACCCTGTAAAGTCTCCTGGCGGTGTATGTGAACGCTATTCTAAGTATACGAAGGCAACTGAATCTATTTTAAAGGAACTGAATGTGTTTTACTGCTTATGTAAATGCTCGTAAATGTTACTGACTTACATTTAATGTCTTTGTATCATAAACCATATGCGACCTAATTCTGTAATCATTTAAAGTAACTGGATGCTATTTTATGTACAAGAATGTGTTTTAAAGACTATGCAAAGGCCTGCACATGTTCCTGACTAACTCTAGGCATCTTTTAAGCATAATGCATTAGCGACCTAGAGCTGAACTCATTTAAAGTTATAATTTCAGTATCTGCTGTCTATTTAACAAAGCTGAAGTCATTAGATGCCATCTCATAGTATTTGAATGTTTCTCTTTAACTGCATACTTTATGGATTATGAAGACATTTGAGTGTGTTTGTGTCTAAAAAGGATGGCTGTTGTAGCCTGCTAGTTCTATTTTTCAACCTTTATTAACACTAATACTCATATCTCTCTCCCTCACTTGTATCACAGGTAGCCCCCTCCCTTGCCTAGCTTCCTGTGGTTCCCAAGACCTAACAGCGGCCCATCAGGACCATAAAAGAAAACTAAACCAGAAGCCTCAACTCTTCTTAAAAATCAGGGTAAATACAAAACATTAGTACCCTATTCAGAGAGAACTATACTGTCCTTGTCAAGAACCTGACACTCTATCTTGAGGACTTTAACAATACAAAGCCTGTAAAAAATTGTATCTTTATAAATTCAGCACTAGTAACTCCATTGTGTTGAATTATACTACTGGAACTGTTACCTTTAAAACCCTGTAAAGTCTCCTGGCGGTGTCACCCCAACCCCTGAGAAACTCTTAGAGAAAGGCCAAGAAGAAGTAGCCAACACCTTTAACTCCTTCTTCACTGAGACTATCCAAACCTTAGCCAGTCACCTTACCTCCACTTCCCCACCTGCTGCTAAACTGCGACGTGACAACCCTACCCCCTTTAATTTAAAGCCAGTCTCTTCCTCCTATGTACGCTCCCTCCTAAAAAAACTCAGACCAACTACCCTAGCGGCTGACCACCTTCCTGCGGAATTCTTACAAATTGCATCTGATGAAATAGCCTACCCCATATCAATCCTAATAAACAGATCTATAACTGAGATGAACATTCCCTCAATCTGGAAGACTTCCTATATCATTCCACTTCACAAAGGAGGTACCTCCTGGAAATGTCAAATTATAGACCAATAGCCATCCTGTCCCCCATAGCGAAAATCATGGAAAGATGCATCCACAAACAACTTCTTCACTATCTGACCTCTAATAATCTCTTGTCCAATGCCCAGCATGGTTTTATCCGCACCATAGTACAACTACTGCCCTCCTTTCCTTTATTGACTCAATCAACAACAATCGCAATAACAAACTCATATCATCTTCCCTCTTTCTGGACCTATCAAAAGCATTTGATATGGTCAATCATCAATTCCTTCTCAACATCCTTGAAACCCTACGTCTGGACACTCCAGCACTAAACTGGTTCAATTCCTACCTCACTGGTAGGCAACAAGCTGTCCTATGGCAAAACAGAATATCGGGACTGCTCCCGAATACCATAGGTGTTCCTCAGGGCTCAATACTGGGCCCACTTCTGTTTTCCATCTTCATAAATGACCTTCAATCAATCATCCCTAAATCCACCTGTATACAATACGCCGACGACTCCACCTTAATCTGCTCCGACGTCTCCCTCTCGAATCTCCAAATGACCACACAACATTGTTTTGCACTAGTTGAAAAATGGTTCACTGACTTAAAACTTCTACTTAACCCATCTAAAACCAAACTATTACTTTTCTTCCCCAACGTCTTCTCACCTCTAGGTAAAGAACTCCCAAACACTAACAACACAACCTTTCATATTAAATCCACTAATGGGACCCTCATAACCCCTGTCACCAGTACCAAACTGTTAGGTGTCACTATTGATCATAAGCTCAAATCTGACATACACATTACCCAAACAGTAAAGTCTGTTAACAAAAAACTAGGATCTATGTACAGAATTAAAAACTTCCTAACTCCCACTACCAAATTAACTATTGCTCGTACCCATCTCCTCTCTTCCCTCCTCTATGCTTCCCCGATCCTCTCTTTTCTCAATAAACGTGAACTTAACATGCTCTCTCTTGCCTATAACCACATTGCCAGATTTATTACAGGTTCCCCTTATCGAACCCATCATTGCCTTAATCTGCGAAGACTTGGCTGGTTGGAACTGCCAAATCTCCTCAAACTTAGCCAACTCGCCGAAGCTTATAAAATTATCAACCATCCTGATAGAACTCCCTCACTGTGCAAAATTCTAACTCCATATACTAACCTCAATAGTCTCCGATCATCAAACAGCATCCAGATCCTAACCATTAAAGCAAAAACTCAGGTGGGGATACCCTTGATACAAATGCTACTGGCAAGCAGTGGAACTCCCGCACAAACAACCTTAGACTTACTTCTTCGCTCTATCATTTCAAAGCTAACCTTAAAGAATATCTCTCCACACAATGGACATGCCCATGTCGAGAACCTGACTAACTACATATCTCTTTACTTCTAGGTCCACTTCCCTAGCCCATTTCCCTAATTGCAGATCTCTAAAATTTCTCTTTCCTTTTAGTAATAAGGAAAATCTCTGATTTCAGTTTATTTTTCAGTATCTTTAACGAAATCAATGTTCTGTATATAATTTCCTGTCTGTCCTTTAGTCTTATATAACATCTATGTAAATTTTCATTCCTGCATATGTAAGCTGTATTCTCTTGTTGTAACAATACTTTGAATCTTGCAATTTAAATATGTACTTCTATTGTGTATTGGAGCTTTTCTCCTCGGGACTCTACTGAAAACGGATATGTATCCAGTTAGACCAGCCCGGTTAACAAATGTAAAATAAAATAAATAAATAAATAAATAATAAATAAATGCCAATTTCTCTTTATAATCTTCGTATTTTCATTAATATTGCTAGAATACTGAAAAACTGCTTGAAAATGATTAGTGTCTGAAGTATGAGTATTTCAGTCTTCTCTATCTGTCATAGTTATAAAATAAGGTCTGCATCTGCTACTTCTTAATTTTCATGCTTCAGTGATAGTCTTGTCTATCTCTCCTGCCACATAGCCCCTGTCTAAAAAGTCTAACTTAAAATTTGCAAGGGCTGCCTTAGCATCATCGTCCTTATTATGTAGGCGCAGAACTCTAAATACCTGTCCTTTCAGTGTATTTCTGGGAATATGCCTGGGATGCATACTTGTTTTGTGTAATAATGCATTCTTCCTAGTAGGATTTTGGTAAATGCTACTAATAATTTCATTACAATCAGATTTTCTGACTTTAGCATCAAGAAAGTCAATTTCTAAATCTGAGCTATTAAAAGTAAATCTTAAAAACTCAGTAGTGCTGTGCAAATAATCTATAAAATTCTTAAGTTCATTGTCATTTCCATTCCATAACATAAAAAAATCATCAACAAAACGGACGTACCACAACACTTGTGCAAAAAAGGGGTTACGGTCAGTAAATATAGAAAGTTGTTCCCAGCACACCAATGCCAAGTTGGCATAACTATTTGCACATGCAGTGCCCATAGCTACACCAACCTTTTGCAAATAAAATTTATTTTCAATTACACATACATTATTTTCTAAAATAATCTTCAAAAGACTACATATTAACTGAATGTTCTTATTGTCACAACATCTATTCACTGTTAAAAATTCTCTAACTTTGTCTATTCCCCATAAATTAGGTATACAAGTAAACAAAGATTCTATGTCCATGGTAACAAAAATGAAGTTATCTCCCTGTCCCAGAGTCATTATTCTGTTATGTAGATGTTCTAAAAATATCTTAGTATCTCGAAGAATAGTGTAGCATTCATTTAAAAAAAAACAGGTAAAGTTCCTTCTACAAAAATGGACAATGGCTCAGTGCACCAGCCAGTTCCAGATACGATAGGTCTTATGGGTGGAATAACAGCATTTTTATGCATTTTCAGTAGACCATGTATTTTTGGCATAACAGGGTTCTCAGTAGTAAAATATTTAAATAATGATTCATCAATCAAATTAGTAATTAAAAGATCAAAAATTAAAAAAGACACCATCCCAATGACCATCTTTCTGTTAATACATTGATATACTTGTGTATTCAATAACACATTTCTCATTTGAGAAATATAAAGGTCTCTGTCCAGTATTACAATACCCCCACCCTTGTCCGCTTGTTTAACCTCTACAGAACGCATATTCTTTAGTTGCTGCAAAGCTCTATATTCATCATTAGACAAATTGCAAAACCTGTTTTTAGTTGTCTGCATATCCAATTCTCTAAAGCCAGTCTCACAAACATCTATGAAAGTTTGTATCCCTGGTGGAAACACAGGAATGAAAGTACTAGGTATTTTATAAATCGTAACAGTTACACTCATTTGAACCAGAAACATAGTTTTTAAAGTAAAGCTTCTGCCCAACAGTCTTAATTTTTTCAGCATTTCTGCTTAATCTGCTTTCTTAGCAGGAATAAATGTTAATCCCTTATTTAAAAGGGCAATTTGTTCTTTACTTAAAAAAATGGAGGAAATATTTGTTACCAAACCTGTATTCATGTTCTTCTCCATTTCATAAACTGCATGTTCTCTTCCTGGTGTTGATTACTTCCCTGTTTCCTTGACTGTGACATACTCCTCGACTCTATGTTGTAAGGTAGGGGATTTTTCAAAGAAAAATTCCCTTTCATATTCTTGTCCAAAAAAACATTATTTACTTCCTCTCGTTGATGTAAAACAGCATTCTGTGGACTGCTAACATTCCCAGAACTTGTGGAAGCACTTGTAGTTTGTATATTGTTACTAGCAATATCTGCAGCTTGATTTTCACTTAAATAGTGCAACTGTGAAGCTGCTCTGTTGTTTGCAGAGCTTTGCTGTTCACAGTCAGATAAAGTAATAACACTACTGTTCGCTGATGTTTTAATACACTCTGCAACAACTTCATTTGATATTGTTCTGCTTACTGACATAGAAAGACTGCCAGCAGGCTGATTATGTTGAGAGCTTGCTGCATTTGATTCAATAGCAGTTTCAGGTAGCATAAACTTTCTTCCTTGAGGAGTGGAAGCAGCAACAGACTGATCACTCTGTAAATTAACATTCTCTTGTGGTGACGCCCTCATGTGTTCTCTGGGCCAAGAGAAAACCTGATTTTTCATAAAATTAAGTTTATCTTGATTCAGTTTATTCAATTTAACTGTTTAAAGTCTTTTCTCATATGAAACTATATTTTCTTGAAGTTGTTCCATTCTGTTAAACACAACATCATTCATGTGGCTTTCAGAGATCTTTCTTTCTAGTAAAATAATCTGGCTCTTCAGCTCTTTTTCAATGGGAAAGAAAAAATCTATCAGTAGCTCCATGTACCTAGAACTGAACTGTAAGTTTAATTCTTGCCACCTATGTAGCAACTCAGGATATGTGTCCCCATATGTAGGCATATTTAAAATCCTGAGACCACGTGGAATAATTTTACTGTCCAAAGATGCTTGAAGATGTGCGCCACTGAAGTCCTTTGTATTTATACAGAAGATTTTCCATCTCCCTATAGTTCTTGTAAAATTCAGGCATTTGTTGGTTATTAAAATTCTCTTGATTAGCAGCACTGTTTAAATCTGCATTCAATAAAGGGTTCACAGATACATCCAAAAGCTGTAAAAAACGAACACTTGGCAAAATTTCTGCATCCTCAGGAGTAGATATATCCATTGTTCGTCGTGTGCCCCTTATGCCGAACAAATGAAGAATCCAAACAAAAAGAATACGAACAACTCAGGGTAAAAACAAGGTGCATAAAACAGATACGTAAAATAAAATAAAATGCACCAAGTTAACACACAAACATATGTTTATTCAAATTAAAAATATAAAAAATAAAAATGGTTAGCGCTTTCACAACTACACTTATTCCTACATCAGACACAGTAGTTTAACATAACGCTTATATAGAAGATGAAATAAAGTCAGCTGACAATCCAGTACTCACATGTTCCAATGCTTATAAATGTGTAACATTAAATATACGTAAATGTAAATATACATAAAAACATAAATATGCATTAATATACTAATAAATGGTTAAAACATTACTATAAATATATATAAAAGGCTTAGTTAACATTTTGAGTTTCTGACTTCATATCCTTCAGAAAATATAATGCAAAATCTGTCATTCTAGCAACTTTCTACTTTTATAGAAACAATATTTAAAATCTAAACAAAAAGAATATGAACGACTTGGTAAAAACAAGGTGCATAAAACAGATAAGTAAAATGCTTAAAGAAATATAATAATATAATAATTCTAATGGTTCAATGGTCTGGCTTTTAAAAAAGGTTTTAAGGATCTATTTCCATTCAAGCCAGGATATTTCTCAGCATTCAACTTAAGAATCCATTTTTGTTCTATGCGTTCTGTAGTATTTTCTAAGTCACCTCCCCGTATATTTGAGAGGACATGTTGAGTAACAAAAAACTTAAAAGTATGAGACGAATCAGTTTTTCTAACATGATTTGCCAGTGCACTTGTCTCTTTACAATTATTTACATCTCTAACATGCTCAAGGATCCTGTCTTTTAGGACCCTATTAGTTTTTCCTACATAATATACAAAACATTTTTGACAGAAACAAAAATATACAACATTAGCAGTTGTATATCTGCATAGCTATAACTGGTTATAGTAAATTTACGTAGAGGATGAATAAATGTCTTGTTGCTATGAATATATTTACATGCAGTACAACGTCTGCATGGAAAAGCACCAACATGTGTAGAAAAATCAAATCTATTAGGTTCTGTTCTATAACATAAATGTTGTTTTAAAGACTTGTTATTCCTGAAAGAAAATAATGGAGTTTCACTGATTATATTAGTCAACTCTGGTACTTCTTGATGTAAATGCCAATTTCTCTTTATAATCTTCGTATTTTCATTAATATTGCTAGAATATTGAAAACCTTCTCAAAAATTATTAGTGTCTGCATTGTGAGTATTTCTGTCTTCTCTATCTGTCATGGTTGTAAAATAAGGTCTGCATCTGCTACTTCTTAATTTTCATGCTTCAGTGATAGTCTTGTTTATCTGTCCTGTCGCATAGCCCCTGTCTAAAAACTCTAACTTCAAATTTGCAAGGGCTGCTTTAGCATCATCGTCCTTATTATGTAGGCATAGAACTCTAAATACCTGTCCTTTCAGTGTATTTCTAGGAATATGCCTGGGATGCATATTTGTTTTGTGTAATAATGCATTCTTCCTAGTAGGTTTTTGGTAAATGCTACTAATAATTTCATTACAATCAGATTTTCTGACTTTAGCATCAAGAAAGTCAATTTCTAAATCTGAGCTATTAAAAGTAAATCTTAAAAACTCATAAGTGCTGTGCAAATAATCTATAAAATTCATAAGTTCATTGTCATTTCCATTCCATAACATAAAAACATCATCAACAAAACAGATGTACCACAACACTTGTGGAAAAAAGAGGTTACAGTCAGTAAATATAGAAAGTTGTTCCCAGCGCACCAATGCCAAGTTGGCGTAGCTATTTGCACATGCAGTGTCCATAGCTACACCAACCTTTTGCAAATAAAATTCATTTTCAATTACACATACATTATTTTCTAAAATAATCTCCAAAAGACTACATATTAATTGAATGTTCTTATTGTCACATCTATTCACTGTTAAAAATTCTCTAACTTTGTCTATTCCCCATAAATTTGGTATACAAGTAAACAATGATTCTATGTCCATGGTAACAACAATGAAGTTATCTCCCTGTCCCAGAGTCATTATTCTGTTATGTAGACATTCTAAAAACATCTTAGTATCTCGAAGAATAGTGTAGCATTTCTCTAAAAAAACAAGTTTAATAGAGCATGTATTATTGAATATGGCCCTCACTCAAATGCAGTAAAAAATATTATGAATAAGAATTGGGATTTGTTTTATATTGACAACGATATAAAGACTACCCTTGGCTCAAAACCAAATTTTGTTTATAAAATGGGTAGAAACTTGAAACATCTTTTTGAAAGTAACATTAAAACTAGTTTGACCACTGACACCCATACCAAAAAATGTGGGGCATGCAATCAGTGTAAGGACATCTTAGATGTAAACAACATAATTTTGGATAACATCAACAAGACATGCGTCAGTTTTAGAAAAGGAAACTGTAACACTAGTATGATTATCTACATGGCTAAATGTATGTGCTGTCCTGCTTTTTATATAGGAAGAACCCAAAGACAGTTCAAAAAAAGAATTTATGCCCATGGTTACAGCATTAAGACAAAGGATAATAAAAATGCTCTTTTTAGGCATATCAACAAGGAAGGTTCCACACATTATTTTAAGTTTGCAATATTGGAAACAGTCAGTGTTGATCCTAGGGGAGGCAACATTAAAAACATGTTAGCCTATAGAGAATACTGGTGGCAGTTGTTCACAGATGCTATGACTGCACCAGGTATCAATGATTATGTTACAGTTAAACCTGATTTGATGTTGAGATATTGAATCTTATATTATACAAATGTATATGTATTATAGATTTTTCAAGTCATGATTTTTTAAATTTTAAATTTAGTGTATTTATACAGGATGATGCATTTATCACAAGCAACCTTTTTTGATTTTAACTGCATACATCAATATGTGTACATAGTTTATAGTTTATTTTAAGAATGCTATGGCTTTAAGAAGTTTTTGGCGCCAATTTATATGTATTTAAACAGTTTCTTGGGGATTGTATTTTGTTCTTATGAAGCTCGTGTGATACGAGTGAAAGCGCTTAACCTTGTTGGTTAATAAAATAACTTGTGGATTTTAACAGCAGGCTGGAATTGTTCCTTGGCTGTACAGTGTGTAGTTTGCGAGTGGTCATTTGCGTTTGATTCTTTTTTGGTATTCACTAGTTGACCGTACAAACGCTGTTTCTGTAGTCGTGGATGGATACCACTCGCAGCTCTACCGGTTCTGCCTTGCCCAGTAATAGTAGTGAACTTGCGGAGCTTAGAGTCGATTTAAACGCACTACGTGGGGAGGTATCAAAGCTACTGGCACTGTTTTCTAAGAATGTTATCAGCAATAAGCCTGAAGGAAGTTTGTTAGGTAATGAATCGCATTGCCTTTTAGACTGTAACACCGGCAAACATATTGCACTCACGGAAGTTGGCGTTGAACAAACTGAAGGAGAATTACGAACAGTTACACCTACCACTTCTTCTCCGGATATTCCAAATGGACAAGAAGAAAATTTTAAACGTGGGTATAACATTGATTTACCGCGCTCTGTGGGAAGAGTGGATAATAACAAACTGGATACAAAAGACTTCACGTTTGATTTTTCTTTTACAAATCTCACTGAGGAAGCGAGAAGGACTGGCACTAAGCCCAAATCGACTCAACCTGTGCGTACTTACAGCCAGGTTTCTCACAGTCAACTTAAATCTACAGGTACTGTTCAAAATCCAGATAATACCACTGCTACACAATGTAAAAGACAGTACAATTTAAAGGATTTTTTCACTAAAGATTGTAATTTTAGTAGTAATAATGATAGAGGCAATGTTAACCAATCTATGGAACTTCAAGGTAGTTTGAAGGACATTATATACTTATTTGGTAAAAAGTTGAATACAATAAATGCTGTTAAATTAGACAGCGCTTATTTAACACAGTGCTTGTCTCTCAAAATTGTACCTATGGGTTTACGTTTTTATAAGGAACCCATTGGTATTGATATTTCTAGTGAAACTAAAAAGGAGTTCAATGAATTGTTTGACACTTTTGGATTTGATTTCATGAAGCTTTTAATTAAGCATAATGACGTGAAATTATGTAAAATTATGGCAGAGGTTGAAAGGATTAACCAAGTGATAATACAGGATTTAGCTTTCCCACAATGGGAAAATTTGTATTATAAACAATTTGATTCAGCTGAATTTAAAGCAAAAAAGGCTTTCGAGAGGAAAAACAAAAAAGTTAATAGAGATATAGACCAATATTCACGTCATGACATGTACAAATGGGGTAACAAAGACAATTTTTATATTAAGGAAAATAATTTTGGCAATGATTTAGCAGAGCACGATGTAAATTATAATTATAAAGATGGATATAACAATGATTTTTTTCAGAAATCCAAGAGAAGGAACGTTCCGAAATGGAAACAGGGGGGAGGATGGAAGAAGAAATATTGAATAGTGAGGTAGATACTCAAGGCATACAGGAGTTCAATGCCATTCTACGGGATGGAATTACCTATGAGTACAACAACTTTAAGATATTTAATTATTGTAATATTCTATTAGACCCCACACATTTTAGTCTTCTCTCCAAAGGTATGAATTTCATACCTACTACTAATTTCAACATTGTTGACAGCCTAAACGAGCTTAAGCTGTATACTAGAAAGCTAAATTTGGCTTTAATGTTTGGTGATCAGACCGATATTACAGTACAGCAGAGGAAATTAAAGAAAAAAAGTGTTTTTATACCAGTTAATAATACACTGGTACAGGTGTATGAAAACAAAGTTTCCAGGGATTTATACAGATACAACAACATAGCCAAAAACAAAAAAGTGAGTAGAAATCTTACTATAGATGAACAGAGATTACTTGATGAGTTACGGCATAATAAAAGTCTACGTATAATGAAACCTGACAAGGGCGGAGGTATCGTACTATTTGATGCTTTTTTATATAGCACTATCATCCACGATATTTTGCACAGTTCAGGGAATTATGAAGTGGTGTCAATAAATGAAGTACACACTGCGTACAGAAGAATAGACATGTTTTTGGATGATTTTTTGACAGAAGGTAGAATTACTGTCGATTTACACAAATTCATGTCTGTTGAATTTCCATTAATGGCCGCTATTGTTGGCATTCCCAAAGTGCACAAAAATATGCTAGAACCCCCCTTTCGCCCTATTATTTCAGGGAGTAGGTCAAAAACGTTTCCCATAGGGGTGGTTATAGATACTTTTCTTAAACCTATATATTTGGAAATTAAACATCTGGTTAAGGATTCCTGGATTTTTTAAAAAAATTTTCCCATTGATACCACATGTCAAAATTTAATCATGGCATCTATTGATGTAGTCAATTTGTTCTCATGTATCCCTCATAGTGAAGGGATCACCGCTTTCACCAACAGTATGGTTAAACATACAAAAATGAGCTGGGACAGGATAAGACTGCTATCAGAGTTGATGAACATCGTACTCGATTACAACTACATATTTTTTGAGGGTGAGTTGTTCAGGCAAACACAAGGTGTAGCTATGGGGGCAGCTTGCGCCCCCATATACGCCAATTTGGTGTTATTGGATTGGGAGGAGACTCACATATTTGACAGTATGTATTTTGATAATATAGTCTACTACTCCCGCTATCTTGATGATATCTATATTTTATGGAACGGTGACTACAACTCTTTAGTTGATTTTGTCACTTACCTAAATAATAGTTCTACATTTTTGAAATTCACCTTTGAAGGTAATCAAACAGGAGTAGCTTATTTAGACACCATGATATCATATGATGGGGAGAGATTCAAATCCAGGATACATAGAAAGGGCACCTTTACAAATTTGTATGTAGAATACAGTAGTAACCACCCTGATAAACTTAAAAATAACATATTCAAAGGCCAGCTTGTTCGTGCACTCAGAATGACCTCCGACTATGCAGACATGATAGAGGAAGTCATGTTTATTACCAATTTATTTAGGGAAAGAGGCTATGATGAAAAGCAGTTGATGGATACTAGTAAATATGCTGTTGGTGAGTGGGGTAAGAAATATACACCCCTATTGGGTACAAGTAGTAATGATGCAAATGATACCAATACTAATAACATTGAACGGGATACTACAGATACCAACAAGTTTAATAGAGCATGTATTATTGAATATGGCCCTCACTCAAATGCAGTAAAAAATATTATGAATAAGAATTGGGATTTGTTTTATATTGACAACGATATAAAGACTACCCTTGGCTCAAAACCAAATTTTGTTTATAAAATGGGTAGAAACTTGAAACATCTTTTTGAAAGTAACATTAAAACTAGTTTGACCACTGGCACCCATACCAAAAAATGTGGGGCATGCAATCAGTGTAAGGACATCTTAGATGTAAACAACATAATTTTGGATAACATCAACAAGACATGCATCAGTTTTAGAAAAGGAAACTGTAACACTAGTATGATTATCTACATGGCTAAATGTATGTGCTGTCCTGCTTTTTATATGGGAAGAACCCAAAGACAGTTCAAAAAAAGAATGTACGCCCATGGTTACAGCATTAAGACAAAGGATAATAAAAATGCTCTTTTTAGGCATATCAACAAGGAAGGTTCCACACATTATTTTAAGTTTGCAATATTGGAAACAGTCAGTGTTGATCCTAGGGGAGGCAACATTAAAAACATGTTAGCCTATAGAGAATACTGGTGGCAGTTGTTCACAGATGCTATGACTGCACCAGGTATCAATGATTATATTACAGTTAAACCTGCTTTGATGTTGAGATATTGAATCTTATATTATACAAATGTATATGTATTATAGATTTTTCAAGTCATGATTTTTTAAATTTTAAATTTAGTGTATTTAAACAGGATGATGCATTTATCACAAGCAACCTTTTTTGATTTTAACTGCATACATCAATATGTGTACATAGTTTATAGTTTATTTTAAGAATGCTATGGCTTTAAGAAGTTTTTGGCGCCAATTTATATGTATTTAAACAGTTTCTTGGGGATTGTATTTTGTTCTGATGAAGCTCGTGTGATACGAGTGAAAGCGCTTAACCTTGTTGGTTAATAAAATAACTTGTGGATTTTAACAGCAGGCTGAAATTGCTCCTTGGCTGTACAGTGTGTAGTTTGCGAGTGGTCATTTGCGTTTGATTCTTTTTTGGTATTCACTAGTTGACCGTACAAACGCTGTTTCTGTAGTTGTAAATTTGGTATACAAGTAAACAATGATTCTATGTCCATGGTAACAACAATGAAGTTATCTCCCTGTCCCAGAGTCATTATTCTATTATGTAGACATTCTAAAAACATCTTAGTATCTCGAAGAATAGTGTAGCATTCCTCTAAAAAAACATGTAAAGTTCCTTCTACAAAAATGGACAATGGCTCAGTGCACCAGCCAGTTCCGGATATGGATAGCATGTTAGAGATGTAAATAATTGTAAAGAGACAAGCACACTGGCAAATCATGTTAGAAAAACTGATTCGTCTCATACTTTTAAGTTTTTTGGTATTCAACATGTCCTCTCAAATATACGGGGAGGTGACTTAGAAATATTACAGAAAGCATAGAACAAAAATGGATTCTTAAGTTGAATGCTGAGAAATATCCTGGCTTGAATGGAAATAGCTCCTTAAAACCTTTTTTTAAAAGTCAGACCATTGAAGCATTAGAATTATTATATTATTATATTTCTTTAAGCATTTTACTTATCTCTTTTATGCACCTTGTTTTTACCCTGAGTCGTTCGTATTATTTTTGTTTAGATTTTAAATATTCTTTCTATAAAAGCAGAAAGTTGCTAGAATGACAGATTTTGCATTATTATATTTTCTGAAGGATATGAAGTCAGAAACTCAACATTTTTAACTAAGTCTTTTATATATATTTATAGTAATGTTTTAATCATTTATTAGTATATCAATGCATATTTATTTATGTTTTTATGTATATTTACATTTACGTATATTTAATGTTACACATTTATAAGCATTGGAACATGTGACTACTCGATTGTCAGCTGAATTTATTGCATCTTCTATATAAGCTTTATTATGTTAAACTACTGTGTCTGATGAAGCAACTAGTGTAGTTGTGAAAGCACTAACCATTTTTATTTTTTTCTATTTTTGGTTTGAATAAACGTATGTTTGTGTGTTAACTTGGTGCATTTTATTTCATTTTACGTATCTGTTTTATGCACCTTGTTTTTACCCTGAGTCGTTCGTATTCTTTTTGTTTGAAACATTGATTTGGCTGGCATGCAGACCTGTAAGGGCTCCCCATCCCCACCCCAGGCAACTAGAGCTTCATCTCTTGCCACTAGGTGGCACAACTAACAATATACTTGTTGAATCTTGTCTCAACTAAATCTGCCTCCCCATTAGAATTCCTGTAAAGTAAGGCTAGTACCATTTACTTGGATTATTTTGTCCCCAAATAGATTTGCCTTCCTTTGTTTTACTTATAAACCAAGGCCATCAAAGTAGTGTTTCTGCAACTATCTGCTTACACTCCTACCTTTCTGCATCTACCTCTTCCTTGCTTTCACTTACTTTATAGCGCCAAGGTTTCCATTTCTCATACTGATGGTTTTTCTTTGCACTCTTCTGTGAGTAGGGCCAACCCACTCCATTTGCCCTCTCTCCGCTCAGGCTCACCCTGCTCCCCATACCCTACCCCCATTGCCACCCACTCCTGCACCACCAATCATTCCCAACACCAACACCAATCATTCCCCTAACTTCCCCAATCATGAATCAGCCTCCATCTGCCAGTCACACCTCAATTAACTGATACACTATTTGTAACACTCTTCCATCTCCTCACACAACTTAATTGCAACTGTCCTTAATCACTCTACTCCCACCACACTACAACCCACCTCTTTCCCTACATCTTCATCACACCATCCAGCTAACCTAAATTTAAAAAAGAATACACACCACTTTCTTTCTCCTACCCACATTCTATACCCTGCTGCTTTCTGCATACTATCTAACATCCTACAGTCATCTAAAGATACATGTTCATTGCCCCACACTATATTATACTAATACCATCCACTCCTCACTCTCCTACCTTGCCATCTCCTCCCAACTCTACAATCACACACCTATTGCGTACTTCCACTTCAAACATGTAGTTATCAGCAATATCTTTCACTACTTCAGCAAACAGATTCACACACTCTCCAAACTGTCACACACACGTGCATGTATATTATGACAGATTATCCGTAATGGTGATATACACCCCAATCCTGGGCCACATACTGCACATCATGGCAACCATTCCATACCTTCCTCACATTAAAACTACAGACCTTCTCATTTTTAACATGAACCTTTAGAAGCCTAATTAACAAAATCAGATTTTCATGCAGTCATTGCACAATACTCACCAAACATTCTTATATCAACAGAAACTTGGCTAAAACCCCATATGAGAGACCCAGACATACTCCCACAACATTATAGTGTACATAGGTTAGACAAGATCAAGAAGAAGGGTGGCAGCATTGCAATCTTCTACAAAGATAACCTAAGCATAGACTACCTACCTATCAAATACCCTTATGATAACAACTTTGAAGTGCTAGTAACACAGCTCAGAATCAACCCAAAGAAAAATATTACCATAATAGCCACTTACCTCCCAATAATACTTCCACTGCCATTGAGAAGCTCATAGCTTGGACAGCATCAACCTACACCCATGAAACCATTATTACAGGTGACATTAACTTAGACTGGGACACTTGCACTAGTGATAACCCCTCTACCTTCATAAATCTACATGGTTTCTCCCAAACAATCCAGTTTCCCACTCAAATAGACAATCGACAACAAACTCAGATTTGACCAACACATAGCCATCACAATGAAGAAAGTTCACAGCAAACTTGGCTCACTGTACAGAAGCAAGCCATTCCTCACTGACAATACAAGACTAGTCATATCCAGATCCTTCCTCCTCTCTACACTCCTATATGCTTTTCCCCTCTTTACCAACTTAAGAAAATCAGACTTAACCAAATTGGAAACTTGCTACAACAAAATAGCTCATTTCGCAGCCAACCTTCCCCACCAAACCCACCATTGCATTGTTCTACATAAATTAAATTGGCTCAAGCTACCTAACCTTCTTCATCTCTACCAACTTATTCACACACAATATCATCTTCCATCCTGATAGTTGACCATTCCTCATGGAACTTGTTATTCCCTGCTCATGCCCACAAAGTCTAAGATGTGCAAACAGAAACTTTCTCACAGTTAACAAAGCTAACAACACTCATGGTAATGCCCTATTGTCAAATCAGATAGCTAAATTATGGAACTCTGTACACCGCACCCTCCAAAACACACCTGAATCTACCAGTTTTAAACAACTACTATTTGAACATCTATCCAAGAACTGGCATTGCTCCTGCGCCAAACCTGACTGGCAAGATATCTATAACTCTCTCAACACACTGTCCACTCCTTAACTCATTTTCACCCTCTCCTCAGTGTTTATTACTACTCAAATATAAATAAAGGAAATCTCATGTGTTCATAAGCATTTAATATGTACACACTACTAACTTTATTTTTCTCACAGTGATCTTCATTGAAATGCTTGTGTTTTTCCTTTTGAACCTGTATCTACTAGAAAATTGTATTGAGTACTTCTTTGTATAGACTAACTAGATGATGTGTATTCTGCATCTTACTGTATGTATACTGTTGTACTATTCAATTATTGTATATTGCTTATATTACTGTGAAGTGTTTCATCCCGGGCCTCCGCTGAAAATGAACTTATGGCCCAGTCAGACTTTCCTGGTAAACAAATGTAAATAAATAAATACTAGTAGGATTTCTAGCTTATAACTAAATGCATCATGAAGAAAGACTGATTTATTTAACTTTGCTCTTTGCTTAGTCAGTTAAAAATCATACAGGGAAAAACTTTGTCTAGTCTTTGCTGTACTTACAGATCCAGGCCTTTGTGCATTACTGTCATTATTTATAATAAAACCAATAACTGTTTTACCAAATTGACGCAAGTCAAATACCTCCCAACCTCTCAGAGCAAGAAATCTGGACAAAGCCAGAAAGAATGGGGTGATGAAGTCCCAAAAATAGGGACAAAATTTAAATATTGATCCTATAAACTTGAAATTTGCTAGAATAATAGGCTTTGCATTATTATGTATTTTCTGAAGGATATAAAGTCATAAACTCAAATGTCTGTCGTTATTTAGTGACTTCAGTCTTCAATGATTTGCCAGCAAACCACCAATTTTATGAGGAACAGACCAAAAATATGATGCAGAAATTTGGACATTCTGAAAAAACCTGCACAGTTGAGAGGTATGACAAGACAATGTCAGATCATTTCTGATCATAGACTCTACCAAGACTACTTCATGAGCTGATAGTTAATATCTGCTGCCATAGTTTTTAGGATTATATTAAAAGAAGTTTGGTACTTATTTGCCAATCACAAATGCAAGCATCTAAGTAATGGCCAGTCTCTTTCATATCTTTCATCTTTGATACTTTGTACTTGTCCATATATAAATGTATAAATATGCACATTCTCAATTAAGCATTCAGGGCAGTTTTGGTTTAAACAACCTACAGTTTGGAATCATTACACTGAGTTTAAGTTTGCTTGTTTTTTTTTTTGTTTAAGCAAAAAGTTGATTATTTTTTGACTTGCTTCAGCTAATCAGTTATGAAATGAGTTCTAAACCCAAGGTCATAACAATAAAAAACATTCCCCCGAGTTCACTAATCTTCCATGCAGTACTAGTCTAGTCCTGCATGGAAGCGGACGTTTAGGAAGAGGATGGCAGTGCACCAAGCATATTAATGAAGGCGCACTGCCTGACCTCCTAATCCTTCACAGAGCATGGACGAGTGCAGGGGGCGTGTCTGAGAGCAGAGCTCTCAGAATAAACACGCCCCTGCAAAGTAGAACAGCAGAAACTGTAAATAAATGAGTGAGACCGCTCATAGGTGTCCGCATATACCTACCAAAAGTCCCCCATGCATACAACAGCAACAGGACATAAAAATAAAAAGAAATAACCCCTGTAATTAATTTTAAAACTTCAAGTACAGCTAACCGTAGGTGCGCGGGTGTGCCCATCACTTACCTACGGTTAAAGCAGCATAAAAGGCTGAAGAGGATAACAAGGAAGATATAGAAAATGAAGCAGCACAGCAATAGCGTAGTGGTCAGAGCATCCACCTAATGAGGAGGCATTCCTGGCTCGAGTCCCAGTGCAGCACATACCATTTCCCATGTGAAATCTGTATACGAACATTTATTTAAATTTTATTGCTGTATAACCTAATAAATAACATTTAAATGTGAACTGGAGTACTGCATGAAATGCACATGTGAAGAGTCATTACCATAATGAATAAGTCAGCAGTAAGCAGGCGTAAGCACAGATAAGCAGTAGTAAGCATATGTAAGCACTAGTAAGCGTGTGCAAGTACGTTTGCGGGGTGAAGCACCGCCGACACAGATCAAGCAAAGGAGACGCTAAATGCATGTAAGACACTATGACTGGAAGCCAGCAGTGCTAACCTCTGCGCAAGCCCACTTACAACCACTTGAAAGTGCCTAAGCACACAGTATTCAACAGCCGGTGTCATGTGTGACTCTGTGTACACTAACGGAGTCAGTTGTAGGTATCGCAAAGCATACGTGACACACAAGGTTGGCCGGTATGCACATGAAACACAGTATCCAGCAATGCCAGTCAACATTACAGGATATGTAGCTAAAGATTTAGAGGTATATGTGTTTGTATGAATACCCATAACTATATAGATATATACCAGCCCCTCTCTATAGTACAAATGTATACATACATAGATAGACATATAATAAAATACCCACATATACATATATAAATTTGCAGACACCCATGCATCCACATGTTGTTAGATATATATACAGCAGTATATATATATATATATATATATATATATATATATATATATATATATATATATATATGCATAGATATATACAGATATATAACTATGATAAGATACAGCACCTAAGAATGACAGATGTTCACAGGCCATGCCAATGGAGGTGAGGGGCCCAAGCAAGAAACGTGTAACATGTAGCATGCACCCCCCCCCCCTCAGCCGGACAGGGGAAACCTACAAACAAACCCACAAACAATGTAAATAATCTACTGCTCCCCAGACCACAGGCAGGATACAACCAGTGGTGGGCACAGTGGACCTGAGAAGTCTAATCTTGGAACAGAGGCAGGTGCGTCCCTTGCAGGACACCCCAAAAATTGTCTTTGATATAGTTGGAAGCCCGTGCAACAACCTATCAAAGCGGGGCATGTACGTACACTACTTAGTACAAGGGTGGGAAAGCCTGATGACCCATGGGTCAAGACAACATATGAGATGGGTCCCGTGAACTGGAGAGTGGTCAGTGTGTAGTGGTGTGTTTAGACCCGACCTGCACCCAGAGTAAGGATGTGTGCTGCAGAGGAGGTGCAGGTGGGGGAACTATGGGTATGTAATTATGGGTCTAGGCGTGCAGGTGTTTGCTGGAGTGGGTCTGTTTGGACAGCCCCAGGGATGTAAGCAATAGTGTTCATTGGGCAGAGCAGCTACCCAACGAGCAGCCACTCCCGCTATGAGTCCTACTGCAGCACAGTCTATTTTACATGGCAAAGAATGGAATAACCAGATGTAGATGTAAATATGTAGAGGTATGTGTGTGTATATATACCCATAAATACAGGGAGGTATACCTCTCCCTCTCCATAGTACAAATGTATACATACATAGACAGAATATATATAAATACCCACATATAGATATATACATATGCAGACACCCATACATCCATATGTTGTTTTATATATATATATATATATATATATATATATATATATATATATATTATATTTGTGTGTGTGTGTGTGTGTGTGTTTGTATAAATATACACACACACACACATATATATATATATATATATATATATATATATATATATATCTATATATATATATATATATATATATACTAATAGCTAGGATATGATACAGCAGTTAAGAATTACATATGTTTACATGCCATGCCAGTGGGGGTGAGAGGTCCAATCAACAAATGTGTAACATGTAGCATCAGCCCCCCCAGCTAGATAGGTGAAACATACAAACACATAATAAAAGTAAACACACCACTGCTACCCAGACTACAGGCAGGATACTACCAGTGGGAGAGACCCGCCAAGTCTAATCTTGAAACAAAGACAAGAATGTCCCTTGTGGGACACCCCAAAAATTCTAAGATTTTCAGGTTTCCAGCCATTATACAGATATCCAACGGCAGGCCACGCATATTCACAAAGTTGGGGAAGCCTGATGATCCATGGGGAGAGACGACATACGGGATGGGTCCTGAGAAGTGGGTAGTGTGTACTGGTGTGGCCAGACCCAACCTGCACCCGGAGTAAGGAAGAGTGCCGAAGAGGATGTGCAGTTTGGGAACTATGGGTATGAAATTATGGGCCTAGCTGTGCAGGTGTTGGCTGGAGTGGTTCTATGTCGACTGCCCCAGGGATGTAAGCAATAGTGTGCATTGGGCAGAGCTGTTGAATGCTGAGAAATATCCTGGCTTGAATGGAAATAGCTCCTTAAAACCTTTTTTTAAAAGTCAGACCATTGAAGCATTAGAATTATTATATTATTGTATTTCTTTAAGCATTTTACTTATCTGTTTTATGCACCTTGTTTTTACCCTGAGTCGTTCGTATTATTTTTGTTTAGATTTTAAATATTGTTTCTATAAAAGTAGAAAGTTGCTAGAATGACAGATTTTGCATTATTATATTTTCTGAAGGATATGAAGTCAGAAACTCAACATTTTAACTAAGTCTTTTATATATATTTATAGTAATGTTTTAATCATTTATTAGTATATTAATGCATATTTATTTATGTTTTTATGTATATTTACATTTACGTATATTTAATGTTACACATTTATAAGCATTGGAACATGTGACTACTGGATTGTCAGCTGAATTTATTGCATCTTCTATATAAGCTTTATTATGTTAAACTACTGTGTCTGATGAAGCAACTAGTGTAGTTGTGAAAGCACTAACCATTTTTATTTTTTTCTATTTTTGGTTTGAATAAACGTATGTTTGTGTGTTAACTTGGTGCATTTTATTTCATTTTATGTATCTGCTTTATGCACCTTGTTTTTACCCTGAGTCGTTCGTATTCTTTTTGTTTGAAGTCTGCATAGGTGACTGGCTGTTTACAGTTCTTGTTATTAGCAGATTTAGTCCTTAATAGTTGTGTTTTAAACATTATGACTAGTTGTTTATAATTCTTTCTATAGCATATTTGTTACTTTTACTATTACTTTTTAAACATTGATTTGGCCGGCATGCAGACCTGTAAGGGCTCCCCACCCCCACACCAGGCAACTAGAGCTTCATCTCTTGCTACTAGGTGGCACAACTAACAATATACTTGTTGAATCTTGTCTCAACTAAATCTGCCTCCCCATTAGAATTCCTGTAAAGTAAGGCTAGTACCATTTACTTGGATTATTTTGTCCCCAAACAGATTTGCCTTCCTTTGTTTTACTTATAAACCAAGGCCATCAAAGTAGTGTTTCTGCAACTATTTGCTTACACTCCTACCCTTCTGCATCTAACTCTTCCTTGCTTTCACTTACTTTATAGCTCCAAGGTTTCCATTTCTCATATTGATGGTTTTTCTTTGCACTCTTCTGTGAGTAGGGCCAACCCACTCCATTTGCCCTCTCTCTGCTCAGGCTCACCCTGCTCCCCATACCCTACCCCCATTTCCACCCACTCCTGCATCACCAATCATTCCCAACACCAACACCAATCATTCCCCTAACTTCCCCAATCATGAATCAGCCTCCATCTGCCAGTCACACCTCAATTAACTGATACACTATTTGTAACACTCTTCCATCTCCTCACACAACTTAATTGCAACTGTCCTTAATCACTCTACTCCCACCACACTACAACCCACCTCTTTCCCTACATCTTCATCACACCATCCAGCTAACCTAAATTTAAAAAAGAATACACACCACTTTCTTTCTCCTACCCACATTCTATACCCTACTGCTTTCTGCATACTATCTAACATCCTACAGTCATCTAAAGATACATGTTCATTGCCCCACACTATATTATACTAATACCATCCACTCCTCACTCTCCTACCTTGCCATCTCCTCCCAACTCTACAATCACACACCTATTGCGTACTTCCACTTCAAACATGTAGTTATCTGCAATATCTTTCACTACTTCAGCAAACATATTCACACGCTCTCCAAACTGTCACACACACGTGCATGTATATTATGACAGATTATCCGTAATGGTGATATACACCCCAATCCTGGGCCACATACTGCACAACATACCATCATGGCAACCATTCCATACCTTCCTCACATTAAAACTACAGACCTTCTCATTTTTAACATGAACCTTTAGAAGCCTAATTAACAAAATTAGATTTTCATGCAGTCATTGCACAATACTCACCAAACATTCTTATATCAACAGAAACTTGGCTAAAACCCCATATGAGAGACCCAGACATACTCCCACAACATTATAGTGTACATAGGTTAGACAAGATCAAGAAGAAGGCTGGCAGCATTGCAATCTTCTACAAAGATAACCTAAGCATAGACTACCTACCTATCAAATACCCTTATGATAACAACTTTGAAGTGCTAGTAACACAGCTCAGAATCAACCCAAAGAAAAATATTACCATAATAGCCACTTACCTCCCAATAATACTTCCACTGCCATTGAGGAGCTCATAGCTTGGACAGCATCAACCTACACCCATGAAACCATTATTACAGGTGACATTAACTTAGACTGGGACACTTGCACTAGTGATAACCCCTTTACCTTCATACATCTACATGGTTTCTCCCAAACAATCCAGTTTCCCACTCAAATAGACAATCGACAACAAACTCAGATTTGACCAACACATAGCCATCACAATGAAGAAAGTTCACAGCAAACTTGGCTCACTGTACAGAAGCAAGCCATTCCTCACTGACAATACAAGACTAGTCATATCCAGATCCTTCCTCCTCTCTACACTCCTATATGCTTTTCCCCTCTTTACCAACTTAAGAAAATCAGACTTAACCAAATTGGAAACTTGCTACAACAAAATAGCTCATTTCGCAGCCAACCTTCCCCACCAAACCCACCATTGCATTGTTCTACATAAATTAAATTGGCTCAAGCTACCTAACCTTCTTCATCTCTACCAACTTAAATTCACACACAATATCATCTTCCATCCTGACAGTTGACCATTCCTCATGGAACTTGTTATTCCCTGCTCATGCCCACAAAGTCTAAGATGTGCAAACAGAAACTTTCTCACAGTTAACAAAGCTAACAACACTCATGGTAATGCCCTATTCTCAAATCAGATAGCTAAATTATGGAACTCTGTACACCGCGCCATCCAAAACACACCTGAATCTACCAGTTTTAAACAACTACTATTTGAACATCTATCCAAGAACTGGCATTGCTCCTGCGCCAAACCTGACTGGCAAGATATCTATAACTCTCTCAACACACTGTCCACTCCTTAACTCATTTTCACCCTCTCCTCAGTGTTTATTACTACTCAAATATATAAAGAAAATCTCATGTGTTCATAAGCATTTAATATGTACACACTACTAACTTTATTTTTCTCACAGTGATCTTCATTGAAATGCTTGTGTTTTTCCTTTTGAACCTGTATCTAGTAGAACATTGTATTGAGTACTACTTTGTATAGACTAACTAGATGATGTGTATTCTGCATCTTACTGTAACTATACTGTTGTACTATTCAATTATTGTATATTGCTTATATTACTGTGGAGCGTTTCTTCCTGGGCCTCCGCTGAAAATTAACTTATGGCCCAGTCAGACTTTCCTGGTAAACAAATGTAAATAAATAAATACTAGTAGGATTTCTAGCTTATAACTAAATGCATCATGAAGAAAGACTGATTTATTTGACTTTGGTCTTTGCTTAGTCAGTTAAAAATCATACAGGGAAAAACTTTGTCTAGTCTTTGCTGTACTTACAGATCCAGGCCTTTGTGCATTACTGTCATTATTTATAATAAAACCAATAACTGTTTTACCAAATTGACGCAAGTCAAATACCTCCCAACCTCTCAGAGCAAGAAATCTGGACAAAGCCAGAAAGAATGGGGTGATGAAGTCCCAAAAATAGGGACACAATTTAAATATTGATCCTATAAACTTGAAATTTGCTAGAATAATAGGCTTTGCATTATTATGTATTTTCTGAAGGATATAAAGTCATAAACTCAAATGTCTGTCGTTATTTAGTGACTTCAGTCTTCAATGATTTGCCAGCAAACCACCAATTTTATGAGGAACAGACCAAAAATATGATGCAGAAATTTGGACATTCTGAAAAAACCTGCACAGTTGAGAGGTATGACAAGACAATGTCAGATCATTTCTGATCATAGACTCTACCAAGACTACTTCATGAGCTGATAGTTAATATCTGCTGCCATAGTTTTTAGGATTATATTAAAAGAAGTTTGGTACTTATTTGCCAATCACAAATGCAAGCATCTAAGTAATGGCCAGTCTCTTTCATATCTTTCATCTTTGATACTTTGTACTTGTCCATATATAAATGTATAAATATGCACATTCTCAATTAAGCATTCAGGGCAGTTTTGGTTTAAACAACCTACAGTTTGGAATCATTACACTGAGCTTAAGTTTGCTTGTTTTTTTTTTGTTTAAGCAAAAAGTTGATTATTTTTTGACTTGCTTCAGCTAATCAGTTATGAAATGAGTTCTAAACCCAAGGTCATAACAATAAAAAACATTCCCCCGAGTTCACTAATCTTCCATGCAGTACTAGTCTAGTCCTGCATGGAAGCAGACATTTAGGAAGAGGATGGCAGCGCACCAAGCATATTAATGAAGGCGCACTGCCTGACCTCCTAATCCTTCACAGAGCATGGACGAGTGCAGGGGGAGTGTCTCAGAGCAGAGCTCTCAGAATAAACACGCCCCTGCAAAGTAGAACAGCAGAAACTGTAAATAAATGAGTGAGACCGCTCATAGGTGTCCGCATATACCTACCAAAAGTCCCCCATGCATACAACAGCAACAGGACATAAAAATAAAAAGAAATAACCCCTGTAATTAATTTTAAAACTTCAAGTACAGCTAACCGTAGGTGCGCGGGTGTGCCCATCACTTACCTACGGTTAAAGCAGCATAAAAGGCTGAAGAGGATAACAAGGAAGATATAGAAAATGAAGCAGCACAGCAATAGTGTAGTGGTCAGAGCATCCACCTAATGAGGAGGCATTCCTGGCTCGAGTCCCACTGCAGCACATAACATTTCCCATGTGAAATCTGTATACGAACATTTATTTACATTTTATTGCTGTATAATCTAATAAATAACATTTAAATGTGAACTGGAGTACTGCATGAAATGCACATGTGAAGAGTCATTACCATAATGAATAAGTCAGCAGTAAGCAGGCGTAAGCACAGATAAGCAGTAGTAAGCATATGTAAGCACTAGTAAGCGTGTGCAAGTACGTTTGCGGGGTGAAGCACCGCTGACACAGATCAAGCAAAGGAGACGCTAAATGCATGTAAGACACTATGACTGGAAGCCAGCAGTGCTAACCTCTGCGCAAGCCCACTTACAACCACTTGAAAGTGCCTAAGCACACCGTATTCAACAGCCAGTGTCACGTGTGACTCTGTGTACACTAACGGAGTCAGTTGTAGGTATCGCAAAGCATACGTGACACACAAGGTTGGCCGGTATGCACATGAAACACAGTATCCAGCAATACAGGTCAACATTACAGGATATGTAGCTAAAGATTTAGAGGTATATGTGTTTGTATGAATACCCATAACTATATAGATATATACCAGCCCCTCTCTGTAGTACAAATGTATACATACATAGATAGACATATAATAAAATACCCACATATACATATATAAATTTGCAGACACCCATGCATCCACAGGTTGTTAGATATATATACAGCAATATATATATATATATATATATATATATATATATATATATATATATATATATATATATATATATATGCATAGATATATACAGATATATAACTATGATAAGATACAGCACCTAAGAATGACAGATGTTCACAGGCCATGCCAATGGAGGTGAGGGGCCCAAGCAAGAAACGTGTAACATGTAGCATGAACCCCCCCCCTCAGCCGGACAGGGGAAACCTACAAACAAACCCACAAACAATGTAAATAATCTACTGCTCCCCAGACCACAGGCAGGATACAACCAGGGGTGGGCACAGTGGACCTGAGAAGTCTAATCTTGGAACAGAGGCAGGTGCGTCCCTTGCAGGACACCCCAAAAATTGTCTTTGATATAGTTGGAAGCCAGTGCAACAACCTATCAAAGCGAGGCATGTACATACACTACTTAGTACAAGGGTGGGAAAGCCTTATGACCCATGGGTCGAGACAACATATGAGATGGGTCCCGTGAACTGGAGAGTGGTCAGTGTGCAGTGGTGTGTTTAGACCCGACCTGCACCCAGAGTAAGGATGAGTGCTGCAGAGGAGGTGCAGGTGGGGGAACTATGGGTATGTAATTATGGGTCTAGGCGTGCAGGTGTTTGCTGGAGTGGGTCTGTTTGGACAGCCCCAGGGATGTAAGCAATAGTGTTCATTGGGCAGAGCAGCTGCACAACGAGCAGCCACTCCCGCTATGAGTCCTACTGCAGCACAGTCTATTTTACATGGCAAAGAATGGAATAACCAGATGTAGATGTAAATATATAGAGGTATGTGTGTGTATATATACCCATAAATATAGGGAGGTATACCTCTCCCTCTCCATAGTACAAATGTATACATACATAGACAGAATATATATAAATGCCCACATATAGATATATATATATACATATGCAGACACCCATACATCCATATGTTGTTTTATATATATATATATATATATATATATATATATATATATATATATATATATATATATATATATATGTGTGTGTGTGTGTGTGTGTGTGTAAATATACACACACACACACACATATCTATATATATATATATATATATATATATATATATATATATATATATATTAATAGCTAGGATATGATACAGCAGTTAAGAATTACATATGTTCACATGCCATGCTAGTGGGGATGAGAGGTCCAATCAACAAATGTGTAACATGTAGCATCAGCCTCCCCAGCTAGATAGGTGAAACATACAAACACATAATAAAAGTAAACACACCACTGCTACCCAGACTACAGGCAGGATACTACCAGTGGGAGAGACCCGCCAAGTCTAATCTTGAAATAAAGACAAGAATGTCCCTTGTGGGACACCCCAAATATTCTAAGATTTTCAGGTTTCTAGCTATTATACAGATATCCAACGGCAGACCACGCATATTCACAAAGTTGGGGAAGCCTGATGATCCATGGGGAGAGATGACATACGGGATGGGTCCTGAGAAGTGGGCAGTGTGTACTGGTGTGGCCAGACCCGACCTGCACCCGGAGTAAGGAAGAGTGCCGAAGAGGATGTGCAGTTTGGGAACTATGGGTATGAAATTATGGGCCTAGCTGTGCAGGTGTTGGCTGGAGTGGTTCTATGTCGACTGCCCCAGGGATGTAAGCAATAGTGTGCATTGGGCAGAGCTGCCGCCTAACGAGCAGCCATGCCAGGTACGAGTCCAACTGCAGCAAAGTCAAGTTTACATGGCAAAGGACGGTATAACCATATGTGTTGTTGCAAACCCACTAAATTACACCGAAGAACACTTGGTCGTAACACCCCACTGTAGGCATGTAAACTGGACTAATTGGCATCACAAGATATTATTGCTGTCCAGACCTCTCAACTGTCCCTGATATAGACTCCAATATTAGGTCTGTCCCTCTTAATCCCCTTGAAAACTGGTGAGTGCTGAAGAAAAGGTGGTGAGTTGCCCTTAATAAATAATGATAGTAATTCAGAGTTATAGACATTTCACATCAGAAATCCTATACTAATCCACATTCTCTTATTCTGCAAATGTTTCAGGTTAATACTACAAATATTCAGAAAATGTCCCTGATTGTCCCTTATTATTTGAGGAGTTGTCCCTGATTCTGTTGAGATTTGTCTCGGATCAGGTGAGAGCTATGTTGCTGTCCTCACCCCCACCCAGGAGTTTGATTGTCTAGACCTCCCCCCAAATACAGGGTATATACACAGCTGTCGCTGTAGAAGAAATGGCCAGCTGTGGAACTCCCCATCATCCGTCCTGCACATCCCTGGACATGCCCCTACTATCGGCCCCTCTGTGTGGCCCAATAACACCACTTACCTATCGACCCCTGTTGCATTCGTAGTAATGTCCACAGTCACAAGTAGATGACACCCTCCACACAACTATATTGGCAGAATCTGGAACTCCCAACCCAGGTGTATTACCACAGCTGTCCCAGACTACACATGTAAAAACACATAAAGGGAAAACCCAAGCACACTTGGATCACCACCTTGTGAAGTCCACCACACCCTAACACTCCAGACCCCTACACCAACTACTGACACTGACACCTCCTTTCCTGCCTCGCATACATACCCCAACACCCTGCAAACCTGCACTACCGCTCCCCCACCAATCAGTCGAATGGCCTACTATACAGTTAAAATGTCCCCCCTCCACCTACACCTCCACTATTCACATCAACTCTGTAACACAGATATGGCATAACTAAACCTAATACGAATACCTGAGTGTAGCCTAACCAGAAATGCTAAATTGGAATTCCACTTAACCTTACAATAACCTTCGTGAACAGTCATACTTGACATGTACACCTGACTTAAGCATGTATAAAACTGACATGTACATGAAGCAGCGCGGGGGTATGCAGCAGCAACCGGGAGTACGCCTGTGTGGGCGGTGGTAAGCATTGCCTACACAGATTAAGCAAAGTAGAAGCTAACTGGATTAAGAAAATGTAACCGGAGGTTAGCAGTGCTTACCATCGCACAAACCCATGTGTTCTGCCCAGCAACAAAATAAACTGCCTCTGCAAGGGTTGAACTCAGGAGCCTGTACACTATTGTCACAGTAGTCAACCACTAAGCCATCATAGCAATACAGATGAATGAGGTATCAGCAAATTAATCCTCACCACAGAAAAATCAAACCAAACATGTGAACTAAATTTTTGTACAGTGTGAAGTGGTATAACTTGCTACATAACATACATATGTGAACTGGAGTACTGCAGTAAGCATAGATGTGAGGTGTTATTGTAATAAAGTATAGAAGTCCCCAGATCCCTATACAGTGTATATACACATGAATCATGGATACCAGACACATATATAACCTGTAAGGAAGAATAAATCACTGCCAAAAGGCAAACATAGTGCAAATTAACTATTAAGCAATGCTAACTGCAGCACAGCTCAACTTAGTAAGAGTAAGCAATGTGTAGGGGAGCCAATCCAATCTGCCTACCGGTATACCCCTTTAAGCACTGCCAACCTTAGGTAAGCAGGTGTTCCCATAGCTTAGCTTCTTCAAACCCAGCCAATCACAGAAAAGTGTGAGTAATTGGCCGTATTTTAACCACACAGGCGAGAATACGTTCCATAACTGGTTGTAGATTCCTACTGCAGGCAGAATGGCTGGTGTGGGTTAAGGCACTCATTTTAGAGCACATCACTGGGGTATCCAGGAGGCAAAACTCATGGTATGGCTCCTGGTAGAACACCATGAGGAGAGACTACTGCAGGGCCAATGCCAGGGATCACAGTATAAAATGGAGGCCTGGGACAGTCTCTCCCATGACCTCACCAGTGCTACAGGTATCCTGCAGAGTGGTGAGCAGGTCAGGCACCACCAAGCAGACCTGAAGTGGTGGAGGGGGGGTGTACTGGAACAGTGGATCCAGGATTGTCGCCAGGTGGCTAATTCCCCAGTACTGAGTAAGTACTCATTCCACTAAGTAGTTAAGAATTGCCTAGCTTGTGTATACTATGGATAGGTATGGCTAAATATCACTGTAGTCCTCCGACAGCTGCAGATGAGCAGGCTGCGAACCAGCAAGCCCAAGATGCTAGGTTGCAAAGGCTGGTTAGTATTTCTCTGCATGTACTGTCATAACAAATAAATATAAGAGCCTTAGAAAGTGCCGTACCAGTAGGAATAAATGTGTAATATTCTGCGAATAAAGGTATAACCCCCTGGAGTGCTTCTGTTTACTCTTCTTTCATATGTAGTTGAACTGTTGCATCCTATAAATAGTACTGTTGTATTAAGCAGTGTTACCCAAGCAGTGGTATGCAGATAAAATGTGTACGAAGTTCTGTATAACAATGTTGGAAGTGCCAAGAGGTCTTAGATAGAAAACAGTAGAAAGCTTCACATCAATTCCCTGATGGCACAGTGTACTGTGATGTTAACTGTAATTTTGTTGTCACACACAGCAGGGGTTTGAATCCCGGGAGTGCTAGTAAGTTGTATGCATAATCATACCCCACAACTGTGCAGATTTTGTTACAATGTTCAGATAGAAAGCTGTATGTATAATTACACCCAACTGTACAGAATTTGCTAGAATGTTCATATAGACAGTTGTATGCATATTCATAGCTCACAACTGTTCCAGTCTGTCCAGCATGTTCAGATAAATGGCCCATATCACCAGCCTGGTACTCTGTTCCCCTGAAAAAGCAGTGTGATGATCCCAGAAATGTAGGCAGCTGTTAATGACATAACTGAAAGTCAAACGTGTACATAGTCACAGAATGTATATGAAAACAAACCTGTCATTCTAGCACCTCACCCAAAGTGTATGACAGTAATACTCAACATATGTTGCATTAACACCTGTATCTTGTCATGCCTGTATGTAAGACACAGGTGATGTATATAATAATCTATAAAAATATCAGTGTACAATATAAGGCCATTGGGTAGTGTAATAATACATGTAATGGAAAGATCACTGCAGTGACTAAGAATGTTGTGAAAACTACTAGGATATATCTGTTGTTAATTGAACTCTCTCTCACTCCTACCATATGTGTGAAATAACCTAATGACACTTCTCAACTGGTATGTGTACACTCCAAACATTTGTTGGGACATATGTCCTAATGGTTTATATATACTCACATTTGTTTCTGTGCATGTGCCATGTTAAAAATACACCCATATTGGTGGCCTGTTGCCATCAATGAAACCTGCATGCTCTTATAATGGCCACTGTTGTTCCATATATGCATGTGTTTTTCTTGCTCTGTAACTGTGTTACATCTGGTGTTTTGGATTAATGGGAATATCTATGCATGCTGTTATAACTAATCCTGAATGCTGTTGACTGTTACTAACCCATATCTGTCATAAACCTGCTACAACATAGCTTGTATGGGAAGGCCAGTCCCAGCGGACCCACCTGTCTCATCTCAGGTGGCCATGGCACCGGGCACCAGCACATATGGGGCCCAGCCTGGGACATCCTCCTCCATGGGCCCTGCACCACCTTCGGGTGGAACTGCTGCAGGGGATGGGGCTCGACCCCCCTGGGAGTGGGCACGGAACATGTCACCTGTCAACATGTCCGGGCCATGGTGGTAGGGAGCTCGATCTGGAGTTTTGAGACCGGCTACACCAGCTTGAGGGCCGAGTGGCACAATTAGTGGATGAGCCTGCCCCTCCTACACAGCCCCCAGCACAGTCACCTTTGGGGCCGTGAAGGTACAGTGATGACTGCCCATGGGTGGGGACCTCAGTCCGACTGTTCAAATTTGGGGGCTTATGGGCTTGTGACTTCCAAACACCCCTCCCCATCCAAGGTGTTTATCCCCCACATGTGTCATATACCACACCTGTATGTGTCTTGTTTGTCTGGTCTGTTAACATACCCAATCTACCTCCCCAATTATACCTACTACCCCTCGCCAACATCCCACTCTCACCTGAAAAAAAAAAGGACAATCTGTTCCCATAAAAACATCATGCCCCATACACAGCTGTCCACTTCACACATGCATCCATTGGACACATGTAATCTGGTCTAATTGGCATCACAACTAATTTATGTTGTCCTCACCCCTCTCCCAGGGTTTTAAGGCTCCAAATCCACCTCCAATTTCAGTGTATATGCACAGCTGTTGCTGTAGAAGAAATGGGCAGCTATGGACCTTTTCTACGCCCTTCCTGCACATGCCTAGCTATTTCCCCTACTGTCTTACCCTCTTTGTGCCCCTTTTTCACCACTGTAAGTGGGAGTAGGCACTTTTAAGCAACAGTAAATGGGTTTAAGCTTGTTTGCATGGGGGTAACCTATGCCTACACAGGTTAAGCAATTTAAAAGCTAACAGAGTATGAGAAACTGTAACTGGAGGTTAGCAGTGCTTACCTCCGTGAAAACCCACGCAAACCCACGTACAACTGTTATAAAGTGCCTTAATCACTCTGTATCCAATGGCCCGTGTTCTGCCCAGCAACAAAATAAAGTGCCTCTGTAAAGCTCAAACCCAGGACCCTGCATTCCATACACAAATTGATTTGCCACTAAGCCATGACAGGTACAAAGACATTCAATGTTTTCAGAAACATATCATTCAGTCCTGTCATGCAACAGTCCAGAGAATGTATACCAATGCCTAGTTGTCTGTGGCTGTAATGATATTGATAACTAAACAGATACAACATATATATATATATATATATATATATATATATATATATATATATATATTTGGATTCACTTTATAACTTCGAAATACTAAAATATCGAATTTCAATATCTCGAGACTATAAAACCGAATCCACAAAACACCGACACAAAAAACTGTGAAATTCACAACACTGAAAAAAACGCACACGCTATACCATACATATACCACAACACCCACAAGACAACATAAAGAAACAAAACTACACACATACACAACTCATGCACACATAAGCAGGGGGCAAGCCCCCCCTGCACCCCCATGTGGGGGGCTGCACCCCCCACACCCCCCCTACTTATATATACTAACTTCGAGATCGCACAAACACAAAACAAAAGCTAACTCACACACACATATTCTCTGACCCCTCACACACAAATCAAACACATCAGCGCACTAACACACACTCTAACTCCCACTAAAAACCCTTAGAAAACACTTACCTGGCATAACACCTACATCCACACACGGCACCGAGCACCATCAAAACACAATCCCGGACATTACGCAGCGTAAGGTCATAAACGCAAATTCGACATATATTTGAGTTTGCGATTATGACCTTTCGCTATTTTTAACATTCGGCTTTATAGTCTCGAGATACTGAAATTCGACATTTCAGTAATTCAAGGTTAAAAAGTGTTTTTATATATGTATATATATATATATATATATATATATATATATATACATATTATATATATTTTTTTTCCTATCACTATATACATATATATCAATATATATGCACATATATACATGCATATGCCTAAATCGACACATATATGTGTCTGCACCTATATGTCTACATATACACAGCATGTTACATATGTGTATGCAGATATATATCTATGTAGGTATATATGGACATGGTTTTATATATATTAGCAGCTATCTATATATATATATATATATATATAGCTAGATATATATAGGCATATATGGCCATACATCTGTGGATAGCAATGGCAGATTAACAAATGCACATATGTCCACATGCACCATAAATGGGGTTGAGAGGCCCCACAATCTATGCATCTCGTAAAAATAGGCATCCTCCCACAGCCAAACATGTGCACCCTGCAATACACTACTAAGTACAGTCTGCCTTCCATAGGACATGTAATATGTGGAAGCCATCAACATCCCCAGGAGACAGATACACAGACACAGATATGCAGATACAGATATATATATATATATATATATATATATATATATATATATATATATATATATATATATATATATATATATATATATATATATATATATATATACATGTGACTACACATACACATGCAGATATATGTATAGTATGATACATATGTAGAAGGTGCATACAATATGGAACAGCCACTATGCCTACAGTTAACACCTGAACAACTGGACACTGTATAGGCCACCCATAAAAATGTCAATCGTTGCCTGCAACATATACCCATAGAAAGGTCATAGGAAAGATGCTACGCACAGGTTTGCAGAAATGGGCCTGACAATATGGATGTAGACAGCCATGTAGATGGGTATAACACATAACAACTGGTATACATATGCCACCATAGGTTTTCGATTCACACACTCCTGTCTGGCCTGACACATAATGACTGCTGGTACAGGGGTACCATGGACACATACTACCCACTAGATATTGACATACATCTCTACAGCATCCCACTGCTCTGTGTGACATATATGACATTTAAGTGAGGCCCGGCAGTGGTACATCAGGCAAGTATCTGCACTTTACATCTCACTGGGTAAGTACACTAAGCTGCTAGGCATGTAACAATGCACTGTTCAGGCTACAGGCAGACTGGCACAACACTGGCCTACATCTAGTATGGGAGAATGCACATGTACCTGCATATATAGCAGGTTCAACAGCCATGTCACAGCACAGGGTAAAATAGACCAGTGTGAAAGTGCATAACCACAACCAATGTGAACACTGCCACAGCCACATATGGTAAGGTAGCATAATATTACAGTTTGTGGACTCTCTGTTCTACACTATCCTCATATGTACCACTCACAGAATGACCCTACATATACTGTGTTGCTACACAGTTTGGTTTGATGGCTGTCTGTGGTATGGGACGTGTGTGTATGGTCCTAAAAACATGTATGCCAAAACAGTACCATACAGTGGGGCAGCATGTAACATCAGATAGAAGGGGAGCTAGAACAATGACATCCACCACAGTCTGTACACAGGTTAATGTATGTATTAACAATACACACACTGCCGACATTCACCATCACTACACAGATCTTAGTACTGTACATAACATGTGTAGCAATCTGACATATCACTGGCTTGTTATCAGATATGATGACACTATTTATGGTGTACAGCACATATGCACCACTTCATGCATGACATATTTACAAAGGTTGACAGAGGTGTGACTGACAACACATACACATGGCCAGTATAGACATGTTTCTGTGATAACCTCATAAATTTACCATTGATATGAGGTTTGTTGCAACATATGTCCTATGAGGGATATGAAATCAATAACTATCATGGCCTTCACCATCTACAGACTGCAATCCTCACACTACCTTCTGCATTCTGCAGATAGATGCATGGTGGCTAGCACATGAGACCAAAGGCACAACACTGCTCAGTCTGTAGATGAACCTGCAGATGGGGATTCCTCATATCATGGAACTGACATGGCAGGTATTGCGACATGTATGACAGGCATATCCAGACAAACACTGTTAAACCAACATTACTCCAAATGCAGTATAGCAGCACTTACAGTCTGTAGTCAGGTCAGACACACCCCCTCCTGTTTGTTGCCCTCTTTCCACAGTGTATGTTGTTAGAGGTAAATCTCTAATCCATCTGAGATGCTGTTTGCCAAACAACAGATCTAGTTCCTGCTCACAGTGACAGAAAAGGGCCAACACCACCATGATATTCCCATGTATTGGAGTGTGTTTCTATGCAATTGGCTATGGGAATGTTGTCACAGCTGTTCCACATGCAATCATTTAGGGGAGGGCTGCAATTTATGCAGAGGCCATTAGCTGATCATGAGCATCACTTAAAATACACATGCTGTTGCCTAAGCAAAGCAGGTATGGGTCTACACATCCACCAGAGATGGAGTGGGGGAGGCAGACAGAGTTGAATACATGTCAGGGAAGGGTGGGAGAGTAAAACTGAAACATGTTTGGGTCACACACCTACTCACACAGGGTATCAAATCCCCAACAATTATGTAGTGCCATCACAGTTTGATGCAATTATTGGATGTGCAACATGGGTTACCTGCTGTGGAGCACTCAGAACATATATGTGATGGTGACTGACATCTGCAAAAGGGATACGGTAGATATACAGCAGGTGACGTACACCTGCCTGTCTGCATGAACAGGTGCCAGCATCAACACAGGCACACTCACACAGGGACGCACACAGATTGACACACTTGGCAGGGCCAGGAGTGCAACTCATCACTAGTGGGATTGCCACAGCACATCAATGTGCAGGTATCACATGCACCACACGGGTCATATGGAGGTCATATGGGCAATGAGTATGAGGAGGTGTCAGACATCAGACAGCATGCTTCACTGTGCCCTGGGGGGGGGGTTGTAGTGAGTGTGGATGTGGACATACGCACCATACAACACACACACAAACACACATGGTGCCAGTTCTGACATGCATAGGTGCATGTCTGCATGGGTGTGTGGTGGTCAACAGTGCCAGCAGGCTATACAAGGGTAGGCGATTGGTATACCTTGGCATCCAGCCACATGACAATGGTCTGCATTATGGCTCAGGCCTGTAGTTTCTGCATTTGCCCACACAGGTGAGTATTGCACCCCCATCCAGTCACCTGGGTGACTATTGTGTGTGGCCAATGCTGTGCATCATTTGCCATATATGCATTCCTCAGTCTATCACATGGAAGGTGTCTAAGATGTGCACACCTTCCACATGCATGTACGATGACATGTGGAACTGTACCTGGGGTGTCCGGCCCATGTTGTGAACATAAATTATCATCAGATGTGCCAGTGTTGCCCACCTGTGGCAGGAACTGGTAATGGGCAGCAGGTTTACCCTGCACCTACATTGATAGCATGCTAACAGCATTCCCTGATTTCAGTGTCATCTGTCTATACAGGGCATGTTGTCAGGCATGGTATGTCCATTGTGAGCCACATGTGAAGGCACAGTGGGGTTGCTAACTGTGATTGGCTGGCCTTGATGTATCATGTATGGGTACGGCTTTGCACCCCAGCCTCTCAGCTAATTTACATCTGTTATTCCTGTATGGTTGACATTGTGATATATAGTAGTGCCACCATAAATGAAATAAGCAAATCCCCTTCACATTGCCCACAGGTGCCACACACTCACAAACACCTCTACACAGGATACGAGTTACACACACCTGCCATGTCTGGGAGTAGAACCCCTACCTAACTAGTTTACTACACTACATCACTATGCAGTTACAGTACGTGCCATGGACATTACTGAAGTACATCTTCCCCAAAGGTGTGTTTCACAATGAATGACATCAGCAGGGTTACCAAGCTAGGGCATGTCAACTGTACTGCGAGTGACTAGCCTAAAATGCATTGCTCCCTACACAGACAGTGAGATGCACACAAAACATCCCCAACTGACATGTGTGGGTATAGAACCCCTGACCAAGGTCTATATCACACTACAGAATGGAGCTGTTAGGATGCATCACAGGGATTACTAGAGAAACCTTTCCCCAAAGGTGTATTTCACAATGACTGACATCAGCAGGATTGCCAAAGTAGGGCATTTGTAATGTACTGCGAGTGAGTAGCCTATAATGCATTGCTCCATACACAGACATTGAAACACACACTAAACATCCAGAACTGCCATGGATGGAGATGGAACCCTACCACTGTACTAAATCACTCTACAGCAGTACGCAGTTATAGGACACACTACAGAGATTACTGAGCTACAACCATCTGAGAGGTGTATTTCTAGGTGGGTGACATCAACAGCCTTGCTAACGTTGATTATATGAATTCTAAGGAGTGTGAGTGCCCTAAACAACATTGTTCTCTATGCAGTCAGACACATACACACACACACACACACACACACACACACACACACACACACGCACACACGCACACACACACACACACACACGCACACACGCACACGCACACACACACACACACACACACACACACACACACACACACACACACACACACACACAAACACAGTTGGCAAGTCTGGGGTTAGAACACCTGCCTATCTACTTTATCACACTACAGCAGTACGCAGTTATAGGATGCACTATAGAGATTACTGGGTTATGACTTTCCCAGAGGTGTATTTTTAGGTGAATGACATCAGCAGCCTTGCCAAAGTTGAGTATATAAACTGTACGAAGTGTGAGTAGCCTAAAAACCATTGGTCTCTACTCAGACACACACACACACACACACACACACACACACACACACACACACACACACACACACACACACACACACACACACACACATTCACACACAAAAACAGTTGGCAAGTCTGGAGTTAGAACACCTATTTATCTACTTCATCACACTATAGCAGTACACAGTTACAGGATGTGCTATGGAGATTAATGGGTTAAGATTTTCTCAGAGGTGTATTTCTAGGTGATTGACATCAGCGGCCTTGCCAAAATTGAGTATGTGAATTGTATGGAGTGTGAGTAGCCTAAAAAGCATTGCTCTCTACTCAGTTAGACACACACACGAAGATTCACACACAAACACAGTTACCAGGTCTGAGATTAGAACACCTACCTAACTATGTTATCACACTACAGCAGTACACAGTTACAGGACACGCTACTGAAATTACTGGGCTCTGACTTTCCCAGAGGTGTATTGACTTACCTTGAGGGTGTGCAGGACTTGAGGATGGTGCTAGAGGGCTGCCTATGTTGGATGCACATGGTACACTCCCTATACATAGTTGGGCACAGGTAGTGTCATGTTTGGCATCCCTTTTACTGTCTGTGTGAGTCAGAGAGAGGTGTGATTCCCTGGGTTCCTACTGTGTCAGTGCATATGCTATGTGTTGCCTCTTTGCCAAGGCCAGGGCATACTGAACACACCTCCTTTTGCCTACTGGGGCAGGCTCAGGTTGTTCCTCCTCTGAGTCACTCTGTACCTCTACAAGCCTTGGCATTGGTGTAGGGCTGTGTGGCCCTGCCCCATGCTGTTCCTGCTGCAGCTATTTCTGCAGGATCATACTATGTAGCATAGAACATACCATAATAATTTGGGTACATGTAGCTGGTGAATACTGCAAGGCTCCCCCGGATGTGTCCAGACACCGGAACCATGACCTGAGCATCACAAACACACGCTCTATTATATGGCTGGCCTGTGTGTGTGCCTCATTATGGCATTGTTGTTCAGGTGTGTGTGTATTTCTGATGGGTGTCATCAGCCATGACTCCAGTGGGTACCCAGCATCCCCCACTAGGTGACCATAGGGGATGTCCACATTGGCAAATCTGTGATACATATGAATCATCATAGCTTCCAGGGCAGCCAGCACACACATTCATTATAATGCCGTGGGCATCACATACAACCTGGCAGTTGATGGAGGGGATGACCCTGCAGTTGATGTAAGCCCTACCCTGCTCACTGAGTGGTGCTTTGATGCATAAGTACGTGCAGTCTATAGCACCCACTACCCCAGGGTATTCTGCTATTTTGGGAAGAGATGCATATTGCTGGTCAACACCTCACATGTGTTGAGGAAATATGCATGCTCACTGGCATATGCTGACATGGCATCCAGGAACTGGTGGAATACTCTGGATGCTGATGCCTGTGAGATGCCCATGATATCCCCAGTTGTGCTTTGGGAGGTATCTGTGACTAGTAAACCTACGCCTACACATACCTTGGTATCCACTGGGATGGGTTCCCCTTGGCCATTTTGGTGTGTTAGGTGTGGCCGGCACATCTCAACAATTTGCTGTAAGAAGTCTCTGTCCACCCTATAGCGCTCCACTATCTCCAACTCATGTAGCCTCTGGTAGGTTACCCTGGGTCTGTACACTCTTCTCTGCCTCCTCACTGTGGGTTGTTTGGCAGCATTCACATCCTCACCACCCTCAACCTCTTGCACATGTTGTTCTATGTTGCCTGCTGCAGCCCTTCTCATTTTGTAGGTTTGTTTGTTAAAATTTCCCTGCTTGTAAACACCGGTGGTATGAAAGTGTGGAAAAACCTGGGGGGGAGGTGTTTGCTTAGTTTATAGTAGTGTTTTGGGTTGGGCTGGTCTGCTGCCTGTATAATTAGCTGATTCTGATACATTTCACCTGTCAGATTAGCTAGTTCTCCTTGATTACCTTCCTACTGCTGTTTTCCCTTCCCATTGCCTCCCTGTTCAAATGTGCACAGAGCTGCTATTTTCTGGTTTAACTTCTTTTTTCTCCCTTTACAACCCAGTGCACGGTGCGCACACCAGCTTACACTTTGTAAAGGGTGCTAGGCAGGTTTAAACACACCCCTAGCTTAGCTGTGCTAAGCTAGGAGCTATCCCGAGCCACAGGGCACCAGTCCACTTACAGTATGCCTGACACACCCTCCCATGATGTCACCTATATCCTAGTCTTGCACCCAGGTATTTATACTCTTACACTATTGGGACCTGCCTCACACCCTGGGGAAAACTGGGATTCACTATCCTTCACCTCATTTGCATAAGATTGCCTTCTAATGCATAGTTACATGTCTCACACTGAGCCTCCCCACTTAGCAACCATTGCTCACTGGCCAGGTTGTCTTCTGCCTGCCATTGACTTGCATGGCAGACTACTGCTTTAAGTTAGAGTGCTTATTTTAGGTTTATTTTATTATTTTCCCCCCGATCCCATTTGCCCGCCGCTGCCCTATGCTTCAACAGACGTGATCGGCGGACATTTCATGAAAGTTGTATTTTGTACATTTGGCATTGTTTACAATGCCAATGGCCTTCTACTTGGCCATTGGTATGCTTCCTCAATGCTATGCAGCATTTATTTGGAGCTGCCATAGCTCTGTTTTGCAGTTTGCAGTACCATACTCAGTTACTAACCGAGTACATTTCTGCATGCCCTGTTTCCTGCTTCCTGGATGGCAAATTTACCTCACTTGCATGGGTTTTCATCTGCAAATGGGGTGATTTGAATACGGGGGCTGGAGACGTGCAGCACTAGTGCTAAATCGGTCGCGCACATCAGACATCCACGTACGTGGATTGCTCGGCCGCCATATTGGCAAAATTTCATCTAACACTAATCATGCATGCCATGCAAGCTTTTGAGAATCCGGGGGATTATCTTGTTTACTATTTGTAGTAATAATATATAGTTGCTTATTTATTTTGAATTTGCTAACTGAGGTAGAGCACTGATCCAACTGGGTCCATTTCAGTCTTAGCTAATAGCTACACAATAGTTCCATGCCATTATATACAGAGTGAATGACAATATGCAATATATGAGTATACTATATAGAAATTGAATATCAAAGTGCCATTATATACAGAGTGAATGACAATATGCAATATATGTGTATATTATATAGAAATTGAATATCATAGTGCCATTATATATAGAGTGAATGACAAAATGCAATTTATACGTATATTATATAGAAATTGAATATCATATTGCCATTATAAACAGAGTGAATGACAATATGCAATATATACATATATTATATAGAAATTGAATATCATTGTTGATTTGAAGAAATAAAGACAATAGATAAATGACATTACATACAGAGTGAGTGAAAAAATGCAATATACACATGCTTTTTATATAGATTTGAAATTAGAGTTGGAATGTTGAAAGAATCACAATAAAAAAATTGTCAGAGCAAGGTAAATAGATGGAAAAAGGGAATGAAGAGGTTAAATTATATGAAAAGAGAGATAGCAGCTGCATTTACCTGGAGTCTTGAAATGCATTTTTATTTCCATCCATCCATCCATCCATCCATCCATCCATCCATCCATCCATCCATCCATCTATCCATCTATCCATCCATCCTTCCATCCATCCAAAACCCCGGGCTCGGCGTGTCACTGCAATAGTGACAAACATACAGAGCCAAGATAACACCACTGGGTGGATATTTATTTATGGAAAATGGGGTAAGTGGAATTTTCTTTAAGAAAAGAAGGGAGAGGCTCCTACAGTTTGAGACCAAGAACTGATAAAGCATGGTCTGTGCTGGGAAGCCTAGTTTGGGAGGTGTGGGGAGTGGTATAAGAGGACATGAGTGGATAAGATATCTGATGTCGTATGTTAGTGCATCTCTGAATAGTCTGGAAGCTAATGGAGGGAAGGTGTCATTACTGATAAGTTTAATTAGTTGACAGGCAACTAGCAAGGGTCTATGTTAAATGCTCGAATATCCAAAATGTCGAACATTACATGGTCGAGAACAAATGTTCGACATTTGGATGTTCGAACATAAAAAAAAAAAAAAGAAAAGAAAACACAGAAAAAAAACACTTTAACAGTGTAGGTAGGGGTCAAGCCCCCCTGCACCCCCCCTACTTAAATATATCAACTCCGAGACCACACTTCAGTGCAGAAAAGGGAAATTCTCCCTATCTGCATCGAGCACTCAAAATTTCGAAAGTTTGGTCTCGACCATGTAACGTTTGAAATTTTGAGGGTTCGAAGATTTGACAGGTACCCACTAGAAATTCAGCATATTGTTTCACAGGTGGCCAGTTAGCCTTTTCACTAGCTTTGCAGTGATACTCATTTCTTTGGTAGACAGTGATGGATCTACAAATGGCATTAGAAATGGATTGAATGGTGGATACATTTCTTCTAGAAGATGCAGCAATTATTAGCAGACAGTGGTCTAACTGATCCAGTAAGATCTTGTTACGTATGACATTTCTACACAGTCTGAGTAGAAAAGGGGAGAGCCCAACATAGAAGACGGCTGATATTTTTGTGTGCTTAGTCCAGCTGGAGTTGGAAATGTTGAAATCCCTAGGTAGGGTTGCCACTCCTCCATTTTTTTTCCAGACTATCTGGAAAACAAATTGATTCTCCAGTAGAAAACAGTGTACAGACTCCGGTGTTCTGTTTCAAAAAAGGAAACAGACTATCGGAGATTGTAAATCGGCTGATTTAATAGGCTTTTTTTACAGAAAAGCACAGTAAATCAGCTGAAAGCAGGAATTAGGAGTGCAAAGAGATGGCGTTCCCTGCCCGATGATGTCACAGTGATGTCATGAAATGGGCAGAGTGTGGGCGGAAGAAAGGGTGGGAGTGGGTGTGGATACTGGTGATGCAAGGGGTGTGGCCTTACTATGGTTTTAGCCACAACGAAAGGTGGGAACCCTATCCCTAGGTATTTGAATGAAGCAACATTTTCAATAGTGTTAATAAGATGACTGAGGATTTTTACAGGCCTGGAGGCAGAAGTGAGCTTTTGCCTAGTGTCAACAAACATTGTTTTTTTTTAAAATATATATAATTGACCCATTCAATAAGGGCATGAAAATCAGACTGAAGTTCAAGTTCAATAGAGGATACAGAGTGGTGGGACAGTATAGGACCATGTCTTCAGCATAAAGCAGGAGAGAAAGATGGTGTATAGCAAAGGGAAGCTTGTTAATGTAAATAGAAAACAGGAGAAATGCCAGAATAGATCCTTGGGAGACACCTTTCTGGAGAGAGACTGATGTAGAGGCTGATGAATTGAAATTAACTGACAAGTGGCAGTTAGAGGTAGCTTTTGAATCATGGCAGTATGTCATCAGTAATGCCTATTTCAGTGAGATAGTTCAGGAGAAATGATGATCGACAAGATTAAAGGCTCTGGCATGATCAATAAAAATTGCTCCAGTAGTTAGGCCTTTGTCCGCTTCAAGAAGAACGTTGTTGCTTAGTGTCCAGATATCTGTGGATATACTGTGACCAGACCAAAAGCCATGCTTCTTTTGAGAGAGAAGGTAGTATTGGTTGATGTATTGAGTGGTTTACAAATAAAGTAATTTTTTCCAGACTCTTTCCTATGATAGGGAAAATATACAGACCAAAAGTCTGATGGATTGGAGGGATTGGGCTTCTTTTTTGAGTGGTTTTAGAATGGCATTCTTCTTGAAATTAGGCATAATATTAAGTGTAATACAAAGGTTGTATATGTGTTTCATTGGGGTTATGATGCTGTCTCTACAATAATAAATAAACCTTTGCGTGAAAGTTGTCAGTAGCAAGTGTGCTATCGAGTTTAATCTGTTCAAGCAGAGGGTAAATATCCTTGGATGTGATAATTCTGAAGTAAAATGTAGGGATTTATGGAGAGGAGGTGGGAGTGTCAAATGCAGATTGGGATTGGCTAGAGAAAGGGTTGAGATAGTTGCTGAAAAAAAACAGGAAATCAGTGGCCAAAATATTAGAGGATGTGGAATTCATGGAAGGAAGTCTCTTCCATCCTGTAAGATGGTTGACCTCTTTCCAGAATTTTTTTGTGGAATTTAATTAGTGAAGTATGGTATGATTTCAATAAGTGACTTTCATGATGGTGTATAGCTTGCTTGGCAAGGTTGCACAACTGCTGTAGCACTGTATGTTTATAGTTGTAGTAGGAAGTGCTTTCCAAGAATGCCATATTTTTTCTCAGAGCTGTAGAACAGCTGTAACCGCATGGGTTACCCAGTTGTTAGTTTCAGGTTTGTATTGTCTTTGGATTACTGGGAAGCAGGAGTTTTGCACCTCTGTATAGAGGTGAGTAGCTCTGCAGCTGTGTTAGACTCAGATGAGTTCAATACAGGTGGATTTAAGTTTGTTAATGTTATTCTGTTATTTATTACCAAAAATATGAGCTTTGGTATATTTTAAATATGGATTACAGATATGAAAACT